>NC_088098.1:195817403-196118587 GCF_036370855.1 Dromaius novaehollandiae
AAAAGATCTACATGACTGTGTAAATCACAGAGTTCCTAAGGGATTTGCCTGTTGTGTGGTGGCTCAAGGATTCTTCA
Organism: Dromaius novaehollandiae; assembly: GCF_036370855.1. Classification (NCBI taxonomy): domain Eukaryota; kingdom Metazoa; phylum Chordata; class Aves; order Casuariiformes; family Dromaiidae; genus Dromaius; species Dromaius novaehollandiae. The sequence goes on from NC_088098.1 coordinate 195,817,481, forward strand.
GTGTGACAGAGCTGTACCATGTACTTTTTGTAATTAATACTATCGTACACATTAACCCTTATCATCAGTGCAGAAATATTCTTCTAGCTTCACTATGCCTAAATCTAAATACATGTGATCCTGAAATATTAAATATAGCTCCCCTATCTTTCCCCCTACAATTCTTGTAGAAAACACATAATAATGGAGATTTGAAACTCAGTATTTTGTTAAGCACTTGGCTACTCCAGTGGCAAAGTCAATGTTTAAACAGAAGAATCTTCGAACCTTTACATGCCATGTGAGGTATCCATCTTTATAAGTCTAGAAAACAGAGGTATATGCTTAATTTTACTATCAAGAGCAGCCCTGCTAGTAGCAGTTAAACATATGGATTAGTGTGTGAGGAATCAAGGTTTATCTTTCTTAAATGCATTGATTCTCTGCAATTACATAGAGCACGTGAATAAATTGGAAGGCAAGTCAAATTTCCTTTTTTTAAATAGCTTTCCATTTGCAAACAGGCTCATCGAAATATAGAAATGGAAAGGACCTGGCAAGGTCAGCCAGTCCATCGCCCGGCTGCAAGACAGAATTAGCTGTAGTTTTGTCAGTCCTGGCAGACATTTCTCTGATCAGTTCCTGAGGACCTCAGATGACAATGGTTCCACAACCTCCCACACAACCTTTTCTACTTAAAAAATCTTCATTTAAAAGAAAGAAAAAAATAATTTTCTAATGTCAAACCTGAGTGATTCTGTAATTTTCACCCATTACTGCCTGTTCTATCCACTATGGGCAGGGAGAACAGATTATTCCCTTACTTTCTGCAATGGCTTTCTATGATTTGAAGACCTGCCTTCAAATCTGGTAAGTCTGTATCTGATCAGTCTTCTGCAATCTGATGAGTTGTATCTGAGCAGCTTTTTCTTCCTTAGGCTGAAGAACTCCATTCTTGTTGAACTGGCAGCAATATTTAATTGTATAGAAATGGCTTTTTTATGCCTTTCTCCTCCCTATTTATCAAAAGAACACCACTTTTGTTATTTCATCTACTGCATTGACCTTTTTTGTTTTCTTGTCTCCTGCCTACCTCGTTTCTTCTTTTTACCTTTTCTTTGAGTGAAAAATAACAGAGTGAAAACGAAAAGAAAAAAAAATAAAAAACAATAGGAACCAAAGGTCCAGAGCCTAAAATGAAATTATTTCAGAAAGCTGAAAACTCCTGCTAAAAGTACTTCATTTTTTTCTCCTTTCAAAACACGTGGAACTACAATTATTTTGAGATTTTCTGGAAAAAACATATCAGTAGTTTTCTGTCACCTCAACACACAAGTTGGACACATATGCAGTAATATCTTCAAAATTCATAGGAATGTGTGACTATTTCTACTCAGCGCAAAAATAACAGAGGGGATAAAGCTACAATTATGATGACACATTTGTAATTCTGAAAAGAAAATTGTGTAAGTGTAGGCAGCTTCCATTATATTTGAGCAAGTTGAGATGAATGAAAGCGCTGATGAAATAATCTTTGCTATTACATATGTGTAAAAATCAAATCAGGAGAATCTCTATTCAGTCATTGCTGCTGAGATGTTCCTATGATGCTTAAAAGTATTCTAGCCTGACTGTGCACCTCTTACCTTAGCAGGAACACAAGTAGAACATAGGAAGAGATGGGAGAATCTGTGTACTGAAAGTCACTGTCCTACTACTGCAAGCAACCATATCACAAAATCCCTCTCATAGACTGAAAAACTACAATCTTAAAAGTTGTGGGGCTTTCGTATCTGCTGCTTCTACATAGAAACTCTTTCTGGGCCCCACTCCTCAGATATTTAGGAACCTTCTGATTTCTAAGTTTATGCTAATTTCCAGTGTAAATATATTCATAGTGACTTATACCCAGATGTTTTTATGCCAACACTGTCCCTTAGTTTAAATTTTTCTATTTTCTCACTAGTACCCCCTCCACCAATATTTATATACAGCAATTATTGCCCTTTTTATCTAGCACTATGCCACGCTGAACAAGCCAAGTCTTTAAGTCCCATCCTATGAAACAGGCTTTGCGTTTGACTGTTTGCAGGCTGTTTTCTGCATCTTTGGGGTCAAGCATACATTCACACCAGAAGCCAGGCAAAAGAAAAGCAAGCTCAGAGAAGACTAGTTACCACATGCTCAGCTCTAACTGTACTGCTCCCTTACAGGATTTGGTAACGGTCCTCATGCAAGTTGACAATGAAACTAAGTAGCTCCATTATAATGAAAAAACCATCATTGTTGGCAAAACGGACACCTGTGTGTATTTATAGACCACAGACTCTCTGAGATTTCACTTTGCCAACCTAAACAAGTCAAGGTAATTTAAGCTTGCTTCCTGTAATAGGCTGCTCCATAACCACACTGGCAGCATTTTCCGCATGTGTCCTAGTTGGAGTCAATCTCTTTGGATTAAGATGCAAGCCTAAATGAGGTCTCACCAATGTCTTAGTGGATGGAACTTATATTCCTGTACTGAAACAGTCTCCTTAGTATATTCTGGGGCTGTTTCTGGCATTTTCAGGACCACGTGCCTTTGATCAAATTAATGGTCACAGGGTAGCCAATAGAACCAGAACTTCCTGATGAGTTTTTTCAGCTGAAGAGCTCTCAGCTTGTAGCAAAAATTCTTTTTATTAGTTTCTAAGTGCAAGAACTTGTATTTTGTACAACTGAATTTCATCCTACTTCTATTACTAGAGACTTCAAGGTCGTTTGACTCTCTTTGTATGATAACCAAATCTCTTCTTTATTGATGCTGTTTTCACACTTGAGATTGTCAGCAAATTTCATTAGCACACTCCTACCAAGGTCATAAATTAAAATACTATATAAGATTAGTTCCCAGATCAGTTTTGGAGGAACTCTGTTAATAGATTCCCCTTACTCTAATACTTCCCTTTTCAGTAGCACCTGATCTCGTCATTCCTTTAGCCAGTTCCTTGCCCATAACGCAATCCCACTTTCTCCAGCACTTTCTTCTGTAGTGTTGTATCAGTGATTCACTGAAATTTGGACAGCTGACATTTCCTGTGTCCATAAAACTTGCTGTTTTAAGAAAGAGAGAGCTGAATCCTTTGAAAGGAAATGTTACATTTGCCAGTTGATGCCTGCTAAGTTAAAGGAACCAGAACTTGACTTTTCCTGGAAACTCAAATGCACTCCTGTCCTGTGAAATATGTGGAAAAAAATCACCCATCTTAGCCAGCCTGGAAGCAAGAGGAACAACTTTTCCCAGACATTCAAGAAAGCAATTAGCACAGTACTCCTCATAGCTCGTTACACCTCCTTCTGCTCTGATCACAGAGATGCGTGTGGAGGAAGGGAGGTCAGAGCTGCTGTTTGCTCGGGAGAAAAGCCCTTGCCAGGGAGATGGGAATATAATTCTTTCCCCTCATTCACGGTGCCTAAATGAGCCCCTCAGGAATGTTTCTCTGTCCACCCTGGTAAAAGACGCTGATCCTTTGATTCCTCTCTTTTTCTTCTTGCTAGTTAGACAGAGCACTCTGCCACCACATGCACACTCATGATGGCTTTTTCATCTTTAATTCATGTCTTTTTTTTTTTTTCTTCCAGTAGAGGAGCTTTATTCAGACAAGAATAATTTGGGGACTGACTGATAGCCTTCTTTATACAAGGAGCCAGACAACAGCATCACAATACTCCTTATACGCTAGCATTAACCTAATCTAAATGATGCCTACATAAGAAAGCCTGGAGTTCCTTCATCTCTTATATTACACACTAAAGACCATATGGAAACTCATTTAAAAAGAATGAAGTGCACTGACCTTCTGTCTTATTGCAATGCTTCCAAATATCATCAAAAGCCACTACAAAGCTGTAGTGACAGATATATGGAGCATGGTGTATCCTTTCATTGTAACCAACTGAAAGCAATTTTTATCAATTACACACACATCAAGCACAGATTACGCATTGGATACAAGTTATTGCTGTGCTTATTGCTATTGTCAGTTTTTTGCTGTTTTGCAGATGACAATATTTTTGATAGAAATAAATGTTTTCAATTAAGCAGTGAGGGACAACTGCAGTTAGTCCATACAAGCAATTAAATGAATTAAGTCTGCATTCTGTAGGGCTGCTTATTAATACTATTTATTTAAATTTTGCTTCTTTCAATCTGAAGGATGGAGGCAGACTCTGACCCTGACAGCACGGCACAGCAGCTGTGTTGTCTGCCAGCAGCACAGCAAGAGGGCAAGAACAGTTTGCACTGTGATAGCTAATAAGCAGCGTACGGGATGAGCAAAACATGACAGGTGATAAATATCAACCAGAATCAACTTTAATGGACATTTTATGGGACACACAAAGATATTGTGTAGTCCCTGAAACATTTTACTTTTTAAATAATAGCTTTTAAACTATAAGCCTGGTTACACAAAACATTCAGTAGTATTGCTCATTTACTTGAAAAAAAATAGAGACCTACCAAATACATATAACAGACATTTTTTTGATGTGAGAGAAGGCAGAAGGGGAGAACAGGAACAGATTTGTGAGTGACTGGATCATACACTGGAAATTCTTGAGAGACAGAATTTTAGATTCTCTACTTGAAGAAACTATTAAATTATTTCCTCAAGGCTGAGTTAATTTAACAGCAAGGGAGTCCAAAACAATGTCAAATTATGCATTTTTAAACAACTCTGAGCATTTATTTATCACAAAATAATATACCAGTTTAATTTATCTTTGCTGATACAGTCAGAATTTAGCATCAAGTTCAGAATTCATCCTTCATCTTCCCCAGTTTAAAATATTTAATGTTTCTTAATCCAACATGGAAAGTCAGGAGACACAAACAAATGGAGTGCACTGCTTGCTGTTCCATTTTTGATAGCTCACTGATTTTTTTTAACACTGCTGCTTAAAGTGTGTGACGGATTTCTCAAGGGTAACAATAAATAGAAATGTGCAAACTACCATGAGTCCCTTCTCCTTTTGTTACCAGTAAATTGGTTTCCAATAATCCCAGAGGTAAAGAAAATGCATGAGAAGCATGCACCCCAACATACCATATGGAAAAATGCCACGTTATGCAAAGTAAATGATGCATGCCTCTCGTGATTGCCAGGATGCAGGAAAACATCTGGACTCGGTGAAGCACATCTTTCAAAATTGGAGACAATAAAGTGACTACTGGGGAACAAAACAAAGAAAGGAAATGTGTGTGTGTCCAGATTTCCCCCCAGATTAACAAACACTGCAATGACAAGTGCACTGATAGTGGGAGTTTCTGCCAGCTCTCCCAGAGACCTGTGCCAGCCATCCAGCCCCTGCAAACAAATGCTGTAACACTAAGCATGAAAGTGATTTGATGGAGGAGAGCTCATTTCAATAATACTTCAGTTAAGCTCCCACATTCTAGCTTCAGGCTCTTATGGATGGATATATGTCTATGGTGCAGCTGGGAGATGCGGCTGATCTGCATGCCCAAGCTAGATTTAATCTAATAGCAGTGCAGAGGTGATGATTATCCAGCTTGAGCATATCAATCTGTGTGACAACCACACGTCTAATGGTAGCATAGCTGGAATCACAAGTAAATAATATGACCTTCTTTAGGAAAACCCCAGTGTCCTTGACTGGCAATTGGAAGTGAAACTAGAAACAGATATGACCTAATTTCGAAGATTTATTCTGCAAGAAAGAAAGTAGGATTCAGCTCCAGATGAGACACCTGCACATAGGTGTAAAAAATGCTGGTGTCTCTGCATGAGCTAGATATGTTCCTAGTATATCAATGACAATCTAGACCTCACAACTGGTGGAGTTCAGAGAGCTGCACATCTCATGCTAAAGGAGACGCCTGTATATGGTCAGCTGAACAGCTTTATGGACTACCCCTGGCTTGCCATCTGCACCCCCTCTTTTAACTGGTCAGAGAAAATATTGCCTGACTACAGTGCATCCTGACATAGAGAGGGCTTACTTTTGTCTTGATCCTTTGACTGTTGTTGTCTTGCACCAGGATTTAGAAAAGCAATATCTGGAGATGGAGCTCCCCAAGGATGGTTAGACTTTATGCTGCCCTGAGCTGTTCTGTATAAAGTTTGTTTTGTATAAATCTGAAGCGAATCACCTTCTTGATTGTATGAGATGCACAGCAAAATCTCCAGGTGGATGAGATCTCATACTTCAAAGAGGCAAGGAAAGGGAGAGCTCCAGGAATAGCCCAGATACAGGAGGTAGCAGTGGTTTCCTAAAGTTGTCTTACTCCACCATGGGATAGAGCTGACCATGAGGTATATGTGGGTCTTAAGCAGTGCATTTGCACAGTACATTGAGTGCCAAGAAGCAAACTCAAGCACTGGGTCCCTGGTTCCCCTTAATTATTAACTCTTTTTCTAATGCTGTTTCTTTGGCTATTTCAGTGAGCTCTCTCCAACACAGATCTGACATGGAGGGAGCTAGTCCCAAGTAGCCTGGATATTGGCAGTCTGCACCACTTGATTTCTCAGACAGGAATCAGTCCCTAGCTCTCTTTTTTTTAGTGCTATGTCAAACTCAGTAGATCCATATAGCTCACTAAATCCATAGCCAGGGATGCTGATTATTTAGTATCCAGGGTCTTGGGCACAAGAATCTCGGGTGAACAGCTCATGAGCCACTGCACTTCAGAGCTAGTTGCTGGCCACCTCTGGTCAACATGGTGTTGTTGACTCTGTGAAGGTGTTTGCTTTTAAGACAAAGTAATAATTGTTTGAACATGTTCAAATGCTACATCATCCCTTCATTCACTGAATTAGCATCTTATTAGCAATCTTAGCAATTATTATCAGCATCTCCTTTCTTGACTGATAAAAAACACAGAGTGTCACCCAGGAAAAGGAAAAAAATGCATTACATACACTGCGATATATCACCCAACCTACTTGTCTTCCTCCCTTACAAAGCAATTTTAAAGAAGTGCTAAGACAAAGTAAAAACAATGTATCTGTCAATGACATTCTGAGTTAAATCATTGAGGACCTTGAGAATGATTAAGACAGAACAAACACTTAAAGCTTTCAGGGTTAAAATTTGTCAAGCTCACTGCACCTTGTGTGCATGCAACCATGCAGTCTCAGCTAGAAGGGAGATGGAAATTTTCCTAATTCTTATTTTATTAGGAGTACTTACTACCTACCTTGTCCATTTTTACAGAAAATAACAGGTGCACAGAAGCAAAGTGACAAGACAGATGCCTGAAGTAATTCCTAGGGAAGCTCTGCAAGTTTAAGTGCATAATTGCCTAATGTCACCTTTGGCAGTGTCTCTAGCAGGGAAGAGAAGAACCCCTCAAAACAATCTCTGCATATTTCCACTACAGTTTACAGCCGTGATAACAAAATTTCCTGGATCAACAGCGTCAAGTGATGTAACATGTAAAAAGGTGTAAAATGGCCATCACAGACACTTGATCTTCAGCTTTCACTAGAGGACATCATCAGCCAATGTAATCAATGTAGTTTTATTTCTTTACTTCAAACTATGTAGCTCCAACTCTTGTTTTTTTGCTTTACATAGAGGCTGGAGCTGAAAATGGGAAAACTCAGCATTTAGGGTAGTGTTTATCTCCACAACAGTAGAAAGATCAGTCAGATGTGAGAGATTTTTTATCCACAAAGGAACACAACAATTATTCACTCAGAAGCCAGTGTAAGCAGTGAGAACAGTTTTCCTGGACAACACTGTGAGAATAAGTGAAGAATCCTTCCCGTTCTTTCTGTGCAGTCACAGTACAAGACCTTCTCATCCAAACAATAATGTCTTTTCACTGAAAGTGTTTTCAGTAAAGCAAAACTACACCACTAATCCTATTTTATAGATGAGAAACTGGAGCACGGAAAGTTTATTTTACCCTCATCACAAAACAGGCCACCAGACATTTTCTTTTCCAGGATAGGAGCTACCCAGCACACCTCCGTATTCCTTACTGAGCTTATCACAAGAAGTGTCATTCAATACCAGCAGGAGGAAGGCCAGGGTACCTAGCTGATTGTTGGTCAGATGCTAAGGGCACGTTTCTAGTTAGCTAATACTGACGCTGACAGTGAAAAAGGGAAAAAAGGAAGGATTAAAATGAAGATATAATAATTGTCCTGTCAGCACATCACCACCAGATTGTGTCTTTTACTAAAACAGTTATACAGGGCTATGATAATGCTCAGTCATGCACCAATGCCTTCCTTCAAGACTTGAGAGTAAAAATAACAGTAATTGGTGTTAATTAGCTTCACTCAATGACCCTGCTACGTAACCGTCAACCTGGACCACTAGCAGTATCTCTTTATACCAATCTGAAACTTAGGAAAAGGGCTCATCCATATGTCTGGAGGCTGACTGAACTAAATAAGACTTCCTATTGTCACTGCTTTATCTTTGGAATTTATAGTTGTACATATAACAAAATACAAGAAATTATGTTACTAAATTTAATGTTACTGGGAGAAGAAGAGATAAAAATATCTATTCACAGATGTTCTCAAATAGCAGACATAAGAATTATTTCTGCTTTCAGTTAGACTCTATCAGCTACTGACTTGGGAAACTAATAGGGACTGTACACAGCTGAAACATTTTTCAAGTCCCAGCAATATTTCATGAGGATCCTTCTCACAGGGCTTCAAGTCTAAAAGAAGTTTTGAGATATTTGACAAGAACTCAGAAGAGTTATCATTGTCCAGAATTCTAACAAAGGAACAAATGATTACAGGTACAGTCAGTCAAGGACTCCTCCTTAGAATGACAGCTAGAAAACTTCAGCTAGGCCATTTAAAAAATTTTTCTGAATCATAGACTTTTACCACCTCCTATGCAGCACTCTTGGATATTTTATCTTCTTTGCCTGCCACCTTTAATTTCCTCTCTATACTGTTGCTTACACCCCTTTGAGTAGTTATATATATTCTTGTACAGAATATTTCTGTCTTTTTTCTCACACTTGTAAACAGTGATTGCTGTCCTCACGCCCTTTGTTTTTGTTTTGATGAAGCCCAAGTACATTTAGCACACCTAATATACTGCAAATTTACCTTTCCTGACCTAATTTTTTCTGTCTTTTTCTTTGGATACCCTTCCAACTTTTTGCTACTTTTCTGGCAATGTGATGCTCATGGATCAGATGGAGTAGGGTATATTTATGATGTGCCTTTCCAAACAGTGCCAAATAAAAGGCTAGAGCTCACTCATACAAGATATAGAGGAGGCCAAAGAATAAGTGATTGCAAAAAGGAGTGGACAAATTCATGGAAAACAGATCCATAAATGACTATTCAGCACAGTGGACCAGATATAACCTTTGGCATAAGAAGTCTCTAAATTAGCAATTGCTGGAAGCTAGGGAATATGCCAGGGAAACAATACTTCTGTGCTTGTCCCTGCAATTCTTCTCTGAGCAGCTACTAATGCTCACTGTCACAAATGTGAATTAGTGTACCACTTCCCAGGATATTTAGTTAAAAAAAAGAAAAAAAACACATTACAGTTTCAAGGGAAAGCGAAGTCCATAATGGTAGACTAAAAACACAGTTATGACCTGGATATGAAGCTGACAATAGTCCTGACTGAGAAATATTCACCTCCTAAAATACTGCTGCTTACAAAAGCAACCAAAATCTTTCTGAACAGGAGAGTTGAGTGAGGAGAGAACTTCCTTTGGAAATCAGACAACCAAGCAGGCAGGAAACCAGAGAAACCAGGAGACCTGAAATCTCTTTTAGGTTTTGTGGGAAAACCTACACCTCATGTTCCTGCCTTGACTTCAGACCTGGCTCATCACCATGGACTCATCTTTGGATTTTCCCAGTCACATACTCTGTACACTACTGTGGGATGGGCTAGAAGGATGGAGGAGAATCTGTCACAGATTTGCAATGTTCTACTTAATATTTTAACCTGTATGTGGACTGAGTAACCTTTTCCAGCTAGCTATCAGCATAGGTCTGCACAACCATGAGCTGCACAATTTTTTCAACTCTGAAATTAAGCCCATCAGTTACAGTGCTCCTGTGGCTTCTTACAATCACTGCAGGGAGCCTAGAAAAACTCTAACATATTTTGGGAAATTAGTCCCTTAAGAAAAATAATGTAAATGAAAATAATTGCAGTGGACATAGTAGTCTTTCAAAAACAACACATTACTTATTAGTCAGCTGGAATACAACATGCAGAGCTCTTCAATGTTACCAAGCTATATTTAAGAGGAAGTCCTTCAGAAGTGGGAGAAAAGGACTCAGTATGGACTCTGTTTTGTTTCTCTATATCCCTTTTATCCATCTTGAGCTACTGAACATCTTGAAAAAGCTTTCCTTGATTGCTTGGCAGATTTGAGAACTCTTCAGCTTTTGTCTTTAAAAATAATGTGCAGGCATTAGGGCTTCTAGGACCTCACACTGCTTGATCTTTATGAAGACAGCTCTAACCAGGTCTTAATACTCTAACTGGACCATTCCATGTACGAACAATACAGCACCTTCTGCCTCCCTTCTCTCAGTAGACAAGTTACTCCATTCAGTTCCAATAGTGGGTGTATTACAGTCTATTTAGATAAACCAGACAATACATATTGTCCAAATTAAGGTTACAAAGTTTCCCATGGTTTCCCACTATGACAACTACAAGGTAACTAAACCTCTTTTACTTTTCTTTCAACAGCCAATGCCAAGAGAAAAGAGTTCTTTTTACTATATATTGCTTCACCGAGAATTTGACTATGACCATTTCTGAAGAGAGTCTGATCACACTTTCGTATTAATGTTTACAGTTGAGCACACAGAGTATCAGGTGACTCATAATAATGTTGACTTACAACTGAGAGTATGCAAGGTACATATTCATCAGAGAGAATTCTACAATACCAAGAAAAATGAGAAGTATTACAGTAGAATAGTTCCTGCAAGTGAACAAACAAAGAATTCATGTACAGGCAGTGGGAATTTTCAGATAGCAAGAGAAAATCAGTGGAAAATACCTTTCAGAACTGCTTTCTTTCTATTCATGAATAGATTTAAAAAAATGAAGGCAGAATGCTAATTAGCTGCTTTCAGATCTCACCTCACAAGACATTAAGGAAATTGAAGTAGTCCTTACTTTCAGACTGTTATGGGTAGAATGTGAGTCTGCTGACACTTAAAAAAAAAAAAGATTTTAAGAAGATTTACAAGTTCCAAGGATGGAGATCTCAGAGAAACCTGTTTGTTTCTTTTTTTCATATCACACGTGCCTCCATTTGTCTTGTTAGTGTGATGTGATGAGAGTTGTAACTGCAGTGAGGGCTCTGTGCTCTGAGGATGGGAGGACATGGGGGCGGCACTGCTCTGCCTTCACCCTTTGCAGCACTTTCCAAATGCATTTGGTCCCAGCCTCTGGCCACCAAAGACCCTTACACTTGCCTGGCTTCAAAAAGACGTGGTCTTTGAAACTAAGGGGTGCAGCACACAGAGAGTCTGTGGAGGTTCAGCCCGGCGGAATGCTTGAGTTAAGCTGGACCACCTAAATGGTCAGATAAGGCTGACAGGCCTTTTGTTATTTTAACTCTTCTCTCTGCAATTTCTGTACTCATATGAATACACACGTACCACTTGGTTTTGAAAAAGCTGTTCTGAGAATAGCTCCCAAATGGAAGTCTACAGGCCACAGAATCACAATGAGTCAGAAAATCAATAAAACAGAGTAACGCTGGGGATTGATAAGAGGGAACATGTAGGGAGGAAGGACAATCTAAGAATAAAAAATAAATAAATCACCAAATACCTCAGAAAGGCCAAGGCTTAGATACAAATGGGGCATGTGGCACAGACAACAGTGAAAACTCGGAAGTGCAGAAGCCAAAAAGATCTGAACAATGTATCAACTTTCATATCATACTCTATAGGTAGACCCTGACTCTGTTGTTCCAAGACATACATTACAGAACAGACTCATGGGAAAACATTATATTTCTGTCATTTCTATTTGCAAGTATGATGGAGAAGCTAACAGTCGCTTGGAAGCTGAAGGCTGCTCTTTGTGAAAAGCAACACTAGACTTCCTCTCAGATTAATAGCTGAGCAATGCAAAAACAAGATGTGCCTCGGTATTAGAATCAGAAATCCTAACATAAAACAGTACTTACAAAGCACTGCCTTCTCAAGTGCAGTACCATTCTAGCAAGGAGGTCATGTCCACCATTCATTTTTCAACAGCTTGATCTTATTGGCATTATAAACATGGCTTGCTAAGTGTTTAAAATTGTTTGTTCAGTTACTGCAGTTTCTAAGATACATTCAGTACATGGTATGGAAATAGATAGAAAGGTTACAAATTAAGTAATTTAAACAAATCCTGACAGCACTAATAAACCATTCCAAGAGAAGCCATAATTTATTATCACCAATTAGAACTTGCTCCCCAGGTCAGAAATGTAACATTACTTTCAACGATGAAGACATCAGAGGAATATTAAAACCCCATTGCAATCTGCCCCACAAAGCACTACACAAGGGAAGCCAGGACATCAGCCCAAGACAAAATATGATATAGCTTTTTTTGAAAAAAAAGAAAAAAAAGTGAGCCCTTTCACATTACAATTTTACAAGCAAGCATTGATCAACAAACGCAAACTCCCCCTTTGTTTGGTGTTTCCGAGAGACAATTATGGATATATTTGCTGGCTCCTTTTCCTTTTGCAGATGCAAAATCCTCAGTCTACAAGGAAAGCTGGTAACTGTATATTTCAAAAGGTGATTTTTTTCATAATTATTAAGACATTACTTGCAATTACATTTAAATGATAGCTGTTTGAGCAGCTCTGAGCATCAACGGCACTGAAGCGACATATTCCCAAATCAGCATGGAATCACTTGTGACTAAATCTCACAAACAGCCTAGTAAGCACATTTCAAGGGGTAATTTCCTTGAAGAAATGAACATGCAGATGAAAACACTATATTACAGTGCTCACTTTCAAATGTAACAGCAAAAAGCTACTGAACAAGAGGTTTGAGCCATCGTGAGTGTTTGCACTCTTACGGTTTTCGAGCAAGGCCAAACAGGGATTGTGAGACAGTATTTCCTGCGAACTCATCTCTCTCTGATGTGATATTTTAAATGATTGCCAAGGGACAGAATGCTTCCTTCCGGCTGAACACTTCACTCCCAGACAACACATACTCTAGGTAGTGGGTGGCTCAGTTCACTAATGCTTTATTACTAGCAGCTGAAGTCCACAGAACTGATAAAACGCAGAAACTTGCTCTAACATGACTTTCTGGATTCTCGCCTCCTAGAAGATTTCCTTCTGGTGTAGTACAATTAGCGATCTGCTGCTCTAAGAGCTGCATCATCAAGGGTACTGAGACTGAATTTCTTTTTTATATTGGAGACCCAAAATGTGCCTTGGTTGCCTTTCATGAGAGAAAGAAAACGCACCGGCAGCAGAACAGGCAGCACAAACAGCTTTGAAAGTCAGCACAGGACAAAAACACCTGTATTAATCCACCCTTTCATGTAGCTCACAATTAGCCCATCCATTCATGCTCCCACAGCTCTTCCACCTAAAATGAAGATTATCTCTATAGAAAGAAGGAAATAATTTAACTTTGTAATTGTAATCTAATTGTGCAACTTCTAAAATAACTGCACACATGGAGAAAAAATCATACCCAGCCATTGCTGTGTATCCTCAGACAGCTTTGTCCCAGTTTCCTTTCACAGCACGTAAGCTCAGTTTACACTCTACCAATACCCATTAATCACTACACAAAGAAAACGAATAAATAAAGGCTAGGTGACAAACTGGAAATACTCTTAGCAAAGACACAAAGATAGTTTTGTATGTGAGAGTATGTAGGACTTCTGCTAATTGGACTGCAAACAATGCATGGCTATGGCCTGTTTGTTTACAGAAATGATGGTGAGGACTGTCACACTGTGCTTTTTGTCTTTTTAATATTTTTATTGCAAGGCACATATATGAACATGTTTTCTATTTTGGAATATCCTTTTTCTGTGTATTATATAACAGAAACAGTCATCTGAAAATAAAAAAGATCTTTGAAGACATATAAGCAACTTAGTTTAAAAAAAAGAGAGAAATAGCAGCAAAATTTGTCAGAATACATTAGCTGCAAAAAACCTGGCAGAACCCTACAAGGGGCAAAAGTTATTAAGCAACAGATTTATTTGTATCCACCCAAATCTACTGGGAAAGTCACTTGTGGGAGAACATTAATGAAGGTTTGTAACTGTATGGGGAAATGCAAGAGTTTTTAAAATGAGAGAGGAAGTGATAAGGAAGACTAAATAGATTTTCTGTCAAGCTGAATATGTAGGTGCTCTCAGTATCCATGCAACTTAACAACTTTAGTTATAAGCCTGAGGAGGAAGTGGAATGCAAGGTGGTGAATTTGCTGACAATACAGAATTATTTAGGTTATGGAAAATGACTGAGAATGGAGAGGAATTCCAGGAGGATCTAATCAGAGTGAGTGATTGGGCAACATGATGGCAGATAAATTTTAACAAAGGTAAGCACAAGGCAAGGCTTAGTAAGTAAAACTGTTCATTTTAACTATTTATACTCACTGATTACCCAGCATCTTCTGGGAAAAAAAGCATTAGCACTAATGACAATATAGTCTGCCAGTTTCTCAGAGGCTGATAAGGGAAGGTGACTGAAAAATCACATAGTTTTTCTAAGTGAGTTTTAATACTTATTTTTCTCTCCTTCCAGTATGTGTAGCCAGTTTACTTAGTGTCCATGAACTGTGTGAAACAGTGTAATTCAACTTTGGAGGAGGAGAGAAGGGAAGAATAAAACTCCTAAGAGTGCAAAAAAATTTGAGAGACCTCCCTTTTTTTCCCCTTTCTTAAATACGTGGAAGAAACAAGGTTGTAGAGAGTAAAGCATTAGCTAATTGGTGGCAATTAGGCTACTCTGAACTCATGTGAGACAAAGTCTTATCAGCAATGGAGCCAATGAAACATGGTGCCCTGTGTTTTCTGGCTGGACCTCATGGTGTCCAAGTGGGCTAGTGTTTTTAATGAAGATTTCTGCTGATTGGGACACTTATGCTGCCTTTCTCCCATGAAGAGTTTCTAATATTAAAGATGATAAGGTTATTTTGCTGGCTTTCCCTCAGTTAGAGCATCAGTAGGACCTCATAGATGAGGTAAGTTCCTCAAAACTTGTAACAGTGTACTATGTCTGACATTTCTTGGCTCTGTTAAATTCAGTTGAATCTGGCCAACAGTAGTGATGCAGGTTTTGCGGATGGAGATTCACAGGGGCAAGACAGAAGACAGACTGCATGATCACACCAGACTCTTCCTTGAAGAGAGCAGGGCTGGTTGCTCAAGGCTGGTCCACAACATCTGTTACCTATGAAAATGTTTGTGGGACACGTCAACATGCTACAGCCTCCCTCTGTGGGGATATCAAACATGTACGTCTTCCCAGGGTCACCTGTAGTGCCAAGATTGGTTGATTTAGCCAAAGAGGAACAATAAGACTGCCAGAGAAGTCACCCTTGCTGGGGCCAGACATAGGCTGCTATACATTAGGATGCGCAGAGGTGCAATGGAGTAGGTAAGTTATGGATAGTCCTGCTGGCAGAGGTAACAAAAGCCAGAAAACCCACTGAGGCCTTGTCCTGCTTTCATGGTCCAAAGACAGCAATCTAGTCACTGGTGAGCAGATTTCAGCTGCATAAAGTGCATGTTCCTGCTTTAGCTGGATACACTATTGTCTAAGTAGGAATGAAAAATTCCTCCTTCAGGAAACTGGAAGTAGCCTTTGGATGTGCATTATTAACAGTACCACAGGTGAAACTATGCAAGCTGTGTGCTGCTGTTTGTACAGTAACAGCTCTAACAGGCAGCAACACTCGTGCGTGCCTGTCCTTGTGCAGAGGAAAGATGTGTGGAGTACGTGGAAAGGACCTCAGCTACTATACTGAGGAGTGGAAGAAAGCTGCACACACGGAACTTCCCAAGAGATACTACCACCTTAAAGGAAGCAAGGGGCAAACTATGTTATGGTTCGGCCTGCCTTACAAGTGTCCTTTCATGGGGGTGAGATTCATGGAGAGGAACAAGATGCATGGCTCTGAATTCAGTGCATCTCACATCCTTCTCTGCCTGTGCTCTTCAAAGCTGTCTGTGTTATTATCAGCACCCATAAACAAGTGGTCTTCCTGGGGTCCACAGTATTCAGTGAGCAGCTGTTCATTTTTAAAAATAGACCTGAAAAACTTGGATTTCCTCCAAACTTCTCTGGTGATTTTATATGACTTTGTGGTATTCACAGTGTATTGGTTAGGCTGGGGCTCCCAGTGTGCTGAAAAAGATTTCCTGACTTACCTGTCCTGTAGCAAAAAAGAAAAGTTTCAGGCACAAATAAAATAAGAAAGAAAGTAAGAGAAAAAGTACATTATCAAATATTAACTATATGCACCAAACAGAGCTTGGAGACATTGAAAGGGGGAGGAAAAAAAAAAGGTTAAATATGGAATCACTGACACCTGTAACAATGGAAGTGCTATTGGATAAAGATACTATGTTATCCAGTCTGGCATCTGACATAATACTCTTCAGTACTCCAACTATGTGATCTTCCTTTGAAGTCCTGTAGCTCTTTCTCAGATAGAACCTTAAACTAACTTCAGGAGTGAGATTAACCCAAGACATTTCTGACTGACTGATATCCTCTTGCTTCAGGATATACATCTTATAGAAGCTCCATAGATTAGGAAGTTGTAATCAATATAATCCTATTTTTAGACTGAAATGGTATGAATGTGTCACTTTTCTTAGAGAACTCGATAACTCCTCAGTAGAGCAACATACACATTAAGACATTCATAAAGAAAGGTTTACACACTGAGGTTAAGCATAACTGTGCTAGAGCCAATAGGATTTTGAAGAAAAGATATTGGAGGGAAATAAAGCTTTCAAAAACATCTATTTCAAGATAAATATTCTAGTACATTACTTACATTTCCTCAGCTGAAATTTCTTGCTGTCTGTGCAAACATTTTCAGCCATTAATGAAAGTAAAGACACAACGTGAAATTCAGTAAATATCAGAATCACAAGGATTTCATGCATAAAAAACCCATCCTAGGAAGCAGTAGCTATCATTATTTTAATCCCTTATTTATTGTTTCCTAACTCAAAAAATCTCATGCTGCTATCCAGCACCTCCTAACTCTGTATTACCATTTTCATTCTTGTTAAACATGCAACTAGGAAGTACTCTGCTTAGCAACCAACATAAACATACTGCACAAGAAGAGAAGAAAGGTTACTTGACAAGCAAGTTTGGCTAGGAGCCAGTTATGAGACCTAAAGGCAACTCAGTAAAATGTTGGCATTTTCTATATAAACTATAAATTAATTAAGGGACTGGCAGAGACAAAGTCAACAGTGATTTCCAGGCATACCTGTGAAGGCGAGCTCTTGCTTGTGCATGCTGTTGTTATGGTATATAGAAGGAAAAAATTAGAAATAGTTGTTTTCTCATGCAAAATTTCTAGATAGTATAATCTGTGTAGCTGTCTAGATAGATAGTATAATCTGTGTAGCTGGAACAAGTAATTTATATCTCTGAACATTAGCTAACATGGCTGTAAATCACATTATCAACTCAGATCCTGTGCTCAGCAGATTTATATCAAGACTTTAGACTCAAAGATCTTAGATTATTTCCCTAATTCCTTTTCATATTTTTCAGTACTGCTCAAAGTCCTTTGGTAACAGAGACTGTAAGAGCACAATTCAAATCAAGCTATTGGTGATTGATTAAGGAATAAACTCATGCTCGTCTACTAAATTACCACTGGCTATTAACAGATACACTTCATATCAACTTATTAGATTTCCAGTGTTTAATAAGGTTTGAAAGCGATTAAGCTGCACAGACACTGCAGATGTTTTTACCGTAAGCAGATTTCACTGATGTACACTGTGACATCTCCTGTAACCTTCTGTGTTACACCATGATTTCTCAGTGGCATCTTGCTGACTGCAATTGGGCCTTGTCAGCAGTGACTAAACACTTCCTTGCAAAAAACAGTCAGGTTCTGATCTATCGTATTGCCTCGTGGCACTCCTGAGTCATTGCTGCACCGCTCAAGGACAGCATCTGCGATCAGCGCAAAGGGTTTTAGCACGAGCTGGACCTGCAGGCGGTCGGATGCAGGCTATGACTCTCATCACAGGACTGTCCACAGCAGAAAGGATGAGGTGTCAAGTGTCGTCACCAAGCATGTACCAGTTAGCCCTGGCATGGCCAGATGCACGTGACACATACTTCACAGAAGTGTTTTCTTCCATTCAGATGGAATTTCCTGTGTTTCAATTTGTGCTTGTTGCCTCCTGTCCGTTCACCAGGCACCACTGAAGAGAATCTGTCCCCATCTTCTTTACACCTTCCTGTCAAACATTTATGCATGTTGATAAGTCCCCCTCCCCCCCCGCCCCCCCCGCAGCCTTCTCTTCTCCAGGCTGAACAGCTGCAGCTCTCTCAGCCTTTTCCTCACATGACAGATGCTCCAGTCACTTCACCATCTTAGTGGCCCTTTGCTAGACTTGCTCCAGTAGCTCCATGTCTCTCTTGTATTGAGGAGCTCAGAACTGGACATGTTACTCCAGATGTAGCTTCACCAGGGCTGAGTAGAGGGGAAGGATGACCTCCTTCAACCTGCTGGCAATGCTCTTCCTAATGCAGCCCATTAGCCTCCTTTGCCCCAAGGGCACATTGCTGGCCCGTGTTCAACTTGTCCACCAGGACCCCCAAGTCCTTCTCTGCAAAGCTGCTCTCCAGCTGGCCAGCATCATCCGAGCCTGCCCTTGTGCCTGTAATAACCTCACCAGGTTATTCCTCCTTTTGCTGAATTTCATGAGGTTCCTGTCAGCCCATCTCTCCAGCTTGTTGAGGTCCCTCTGAAGGGCAGTGCAATCACCTGGTGCATCAGTCACTCTTCCCAGTTTTTTATCATCTGCGAACTTGCTGAGGGCTCATTTGGTCCCATCATCCAGGTCATTAATAGAGATGTTAAACAGTATAGGACCCACTATTGACACCTGGGTGACACTAGTGACTGGCCTCCAGCTGGACTTTGTGCTGCTGACCACAACCTTCTGAGTCTGGCAGTTCAGCCAGTTTTCAACCCATCTCACTATCCACTTATCTAGCCTGTACTTCATTAACTTGTCTCTGAGGATAGTATGCGAGACAGTGCTAAGTCTCACTAAAGTCAAGATAAGCATCATCCATCACTCTCCCCTCATCCACCAAGCCAGTCATCTAATCTTAAAAGATTACCAGACTGGTTAAGTACAATTTTCTCCAGTCACCTTCCTGTCCTTCATGTGCTTGAAAATGCTGTCCAGGATTAGCTGCTCCATCACCTTCTCAGGCATCAAGGTGAGGCTGACTGACCTAGTTCCCCACATCCTCTTTTCTGCCTCCTTCTTAAAGATAGGGGTGACTGGGTGACTTTTGCTTCCTTCTAGTCCTCAGGAACCTCCCCCGATCACCATGACCTTTCAAAGGTAATCGAGAGTGGCCTCACAATAACATCAGCCAGCTCCCTCAGCACTTGCAGGTGCACCCATCAGGGCCCAGGGACTGTTTAAGTTTTCCCTAACCTGGGATCCTCCTTCACCAAGGGTAAGTCTTCCTTGCTCCAGACTTCCCCTCTAGCCTCAGGGGCTTGGGATTCCCGAGGGCCGGTCTTACCAGTAGAGACTGAGGTGAAGAAGGTTTTTAATACCTCCACCTTTTCTGTGTCCTTTATTAATTCATGAATTAATTACATCTTTTTATTATTATTATTATTATGGAAAACATTACTGTGGCTTTGTGAACAACTGAATTTCATTCCATTTGGGGCATTCTGAATAAAAACAACGTAGCAGAAATGAAGGCCTACACTTAGGCGTCTTACACAGAAGCCAGACGGAGGAAAAGGTGAAGAACATGGTACATGGTATTGATGGTGCTTCTTGCTTTCTTTGAACCCACACAGGACAGTCAGGCTGGGGATGTGGGCTCAAATCCTTCCAGAGACATCCACATGCTACCTCAGCATAGCTCTCAGACTGTACTTGCAGCCTGTGCACAGGGTTTTCATGAGATAGGCAAAAATATCTCCTCAGCAAGCAATCGCCCTTTACCAAGGATGCCCCTTCAGCCCACCAGAGCATGTAGCTGAGCTCAGCAAGCAACAGCAAGGAGCAGCAAGCAACAGCAAGGAGTTTTCCCACAAGATCCATGCCCAGGACCTCTGAGGACTGGGCTACTTTCTGCTGCCCCTCTACTGAAGGAGCAGGCGGCAGAAGAAAACACTTAGGAACACTTCATTGGAACAGAAAAGGCTGTGAGGAGTTCCTCCAGCTCCTGTTCAGAACAACCAAGGACAACATATTCTCAGGATTTTGTTCACACAGTGGCAGAGGACCCAGGTGCCTGTGTGGCACCACTTTGGGACACAAATCCATGAATACTCTCCTGAGAACTGACAAGAGCCACACTCACTTCGCAAGATATCGCTGAGAACTTTTAAAAGGTTGGGATACCTCAGATTCAAAAATTATTGAGAATACCACAGTGTATTCAGAATGAAAAAAAAAAAAAAGGATTCTATTGTGTCAAAAGACCAAGAAAGTAATGACTCTAATAAGGGAGAAGCTTCTAGGAAGTCATTGATATAGGCTCTAAATGGATCAATAGCATGTAAGGCAGACCATATGTCCTGCTAGAATAAAAATGTGCTTTAAAGGACAAATGACTCATGCAGAATTGGTTAAATGGGCTACATTGTGTGCAGGTACAAATTGAAGAATGCTGCTAGTACAAGCAATTGTCTGTGGAGCAATCACAGACAAGCATCATCATCTGTATACCAAAAAAGAAGAGGACAAAGAATGACAAGAATAGAGGGTGGCAGAATAATGATCTGGATTCTGAATATTTTAAAGTAGAAAATGCTGTATTTCATGAACTCTTCATACTCACAGAAATAATCTTTTTGTTAATCTCCAGTTGATTATGATCTGTTTTAAGAACAAGAATAGTTTCATCTCTGATATAACATGAAAGAAAAGAAATAAAAGCCATAACGCACGCCTATCTTAAGATGCAGGACAAATCTGGAAGACACATCACCCATGATGCTAAGCTTGCCAAAGATAATCTAGAGCCTAAGTCAGAGTTGAAAGCAGCCAATGTCCACAGCTCATCTTTATAGGTAAGAGATGGCATCAGTATTTAAGGTATGAATGGATCATAGCTGACTCAATACTGACTAAAGGTTCAATAAATATACCTATACTAGTCACATGCTTTTCTGTACAAGATAAAACAAAAGGAATCAAAAATCCCAAATTATAGAGATAAATTACTGGGCAAAGATGAGTTTTTCTGTTTCAGGCTAGTCAGAGATCACCACCAGGAAATCAGCTTCTCACACCCTCACACCCTTTTATTAGGAGGCAGACACACAAGTTATTTTGCATTCACTCAATTTTTCAAGTGATCCTCACAAAAATGTCATAATCATGGCTTAAAACAGATACGAAATCCTACGAATGAAGTAATGATAATGCCTACCCATTGCACCAGAAAGCTGGAACACAAAATCAGGGCAGATTCACATGCTTCCCTTGTGTTCAGTGCGTGCAGACCCCTGACAGGCCTGCACGGGCAGGCAAGGGCAGCTGAGGCACATAAAACTTTAAGATGACCCACTTTAGGATGTGGTGGATAGCTCTGCAGACTTCACTGACTGCACTGACTTGATTTGTGCTACTGACCGTGGGAGTGCAGGCACCTGGCTCATACAGAGCTAGTATCACATGTAGCTCACATGTAAGGAGCATCACAGGTACCAGAATCTTGGTATCTGAATTTGAAGCGGAATCCTTGAGATGAGATTTGTCTGTGAAACCATAGGTGTCTAAGTCTCATTTTTAGACATCTTAATGCATCCAATACATCTGTATGGCACTGCAGACATGACATGGCATTGCATGAGAGGGGCAGCAGCAGCTGGAGAGCAGCAAGATCCCCTGAGGTAGCTAAGACAGCACCAGAAATCTACATTCACATGCTGAATCCCACCCTCAGCATCTTCCTTGTGCTTTCACCCAGGGACCTTATTGCACTGTTTCTTCAATACAGCACATCTCATCTATGATACAATTTTTCTTCTGATGAAAAAGAACCTCAAAATCTCAAGTGCCATAATGAGAAGGTATGTTTATTGCCAGATGGAAGAGAGTCACTATTATCATTATTAAAGTGTCCTGCAGTGAAGGTCACTATATCCAAAGTTCCTTCCCACCTAGGTCTTCTTAAACAATGCTTAGGTACCTGGGCAGGTGGCTGCAAGAGCTGAAATTTCCAACTTCAGTTTATTGACTAAACCTGTCATTTTTATGCCTCTGATAAGGTCATGTTTCATTGAGTGCATGAGCAAGCATCCCATCATTGGCACTTACAATCAGAGCTTGAAGACACTGAAGGTTCACGACCCCGGCTTTTGTTTACAGTACTTTTAAGGACACAGCTTGTTGCTACAGAGGTCCTGTTTACATTTCAGCTGGTTTGGAGGCTATGATGGAACATGGCCTTTCTTAATGCCCCTTGGTCTCAGAGCAAGTTGCCCAAGGCTCTTGCTAGGGGAGGGCCTGCACTTCTATTTATCCTGAACACATTATGACTAAATTCACACAGTCTATGGGGCAGAGGCCTGCCTCTGAGTGAACAAAAACCTATGAGTAAACTAAGCTGGTCCAATTAATCAAGAGTGACTTGCTTTAGCAATGGATATGGAGCAAGACCATAGTAAAAAGCAATAGCCTATCTATATGTAGATGTTCTCACTGTTTCATTCTGTTCTTTTTCTCCATAAGCCAGAATTCTCCATTTTATAGTGCAGGTATTTGCAAACTAGCTTGAAGGGCTCATTCACTGCCAAAGCCTATTTACATGAAAAGAGAAAAGTTTTGTTTGCTCTTGACAAAGGAAATAGATTTAACACTGGATCACAATGCATTATTTTTGTGCTTAGCAACATGACTCTGTGCCCTTTGAGAAGGCTTTCAGCTCTAGCAGTCTTTCAGAAGGTGCAAGTGTTACATGACTGTGAAGACTGCTGGTCAAAGAAGAGCCTCAAGTGACACACCTGGGGTGGGATGGCAGAAGGACAATGGGACATGTTCTCAGCTTCAGAGGAGAAAGCACATCGGGGCAATATTCGGGGTGGGTGTACTCTTCTGTACAGCTGCACTCTACGGCAGCCAGCAACAGGCATCTACAGATTGTGGTGGGCTTTCCAAGTTCTAGCTGCAGTGCCATGGCCTGGTGTAAGTCCAGCACGGCCAGCTTCAGTGGAGGCCTAGAAAAGGAGGTATTACTCCTGTAGAAATCAGATTTGCACAAAGTCTTCAGTATATGATAATCAGCATCTGCTGGGGCTGGTGAGGAGAGTCCCAAATTGCTATCAGCTGTTTAAGCAACCAGCATCACTGTACTGCCAAGGCTTCTCCGAGACAACCTTCCCTCTTTAATCTCCCCCACATCACCCTCAGCAGCTCGGGAAGCTTGCTGGCACACCAGTACCAGTGTTACGGGGACCCAGGGACAGGGCTGCCCAAGGCATGCAGGGAGAAAGCAAACTGGGTTGTGCTGAAAGCACCGGAACAATTTTTTAAGCAAACAGCAAGGGATTATGTGATAGACAGAAAGCCCTCAAGGGTGGCCACAGGCATGCAGTGCTGGTGCACAGTACACTTCTCATGACCATCCTGCCTGGATGCTTGAAATTAATTTGCTTAGATGATTACTAATCAGTGCAAGTGGCTGGGCTACAACAGGTAAAAGTAAATGGTAAACTAGATCTTCAGGCATTCTTTCATTTTAAGCTATCAAAGATATTATTCGGAACATAGAAAAAAAAATTTAACATGAGAGTCTCTCCCTAAAGACAACCTGTTTATAAGCAGTACATTAAGATATTGACATTTGCTGATAAATGTATATATATTTGCCAGTAACATATAATTAACAGTTTAACACAGTATTTTTTATGATAACTAAAATTTGTGCATTCATACCAGGAAATACACCTCTGTCACTTCAGGAGAGAGAATTGCTAAGCATTAGATCATTTCACATATAACCATCTCTCCCTGGAATATAAGTAATTTTGGTAAGAGTATTACTGGGTCATATCAGGGGATCCTAGCTAGTCTTACATGATAAAGCATTAAGACACTGTGACTACCTTGAAATGCAGTTTAAACCATGTTAAGACTACCATTGTAGCTCTAAGGAAGGAATAGTATTTGCTCCATTCTGTGCTACAGAAAAGATTTACATTTAAAGGAACAATTATTTGAGTCCAAAATTTTCAGTCAATCTCCAGTCTGTTTCTTTGTCACAACATCTGATGTCACCAAAAGTTTCAGCATACACATTTCCCAGTAAAACTACAATATCTTTAAAAACATACAAGCATACAAGAGCATACAAGACACTCTAGCAGTCTGCAAAATAGGGATGTTAGAGCCTGGCTGTGCTGGGACATATGCACGGGCTTGCTGCAGCAGTGGCCGTGGCAGTCATGCTGCCCAGTGTGTGCCGTGCCAGTCCTGGGCACGGGTCTGCTGAGATTCTGGCCAGAGCATACGAATCATTTAGGCCACAGAGAATGCTGTTTAGCACTTGAAAAGTATTACGCATGTTTACAGGGTTTAAAGATAATATATATTAATAAATCAAAACCAACTCCTGCACATGGCAGCGTAGAGCACAATTGGGTCACTAAATCTCCAGTGCCTAGATTCTTAAATCATTATACGCACGTGTTTAAAAGATTTGGCAGTATTCTCCAAGGATTCTGAAAGATTTTAAATGCTGAGATATTTATCAGGTCAAGTATATACCTCAATTACTTACAATGATAGATTAGCCATGTGCAAAAGCTTTCCCTGATACAGCGCTTCAGCTACTGTTGAAAATAAGAGAGTCTAACAAATGTATTTAGGACAATGGAAAAAAAAAATCCCTTTATCATGTGTGGAAATGGGACCAAAGGCTTTATTCAGAATCCTTTGAAGAAATGCCCCCTGTGTTTTTAATCAGCAGTGTGCTGGTATGAGTGCTGCATCTTCATAAGGCTATATTAGTACCCCCTTTCTTGAAATGGGGTCCCTCTGGCATTGGATAGGTTAAGCAATTGCTGGTATTAAATTAGCACACTGATTACCTCTGGTAAGAAAGTTCTTGCATTTTAAATCACAGATAAACTACTCCACTGAGGAGAAAAAGAATAGGTGCACTCTAGCAAAAAAAAAAAAAAAAAAAAAAAAAGAATACGCAAACATACAAACACATGTCTGAGCAATTGCAATGATGTGATATATAGATCATCTCAATACTGATTAGAATATTTTTAAACCAGATAGGTAAGTATGTGTTTACTCCATGCAGCTGAACTGATGCTGACCGTACCTTTCAGCAAACAGCATACAGCTAAGGAAAAAGCTGAACAATGTAATGTACTCACTACTGCACAATAATTAAGGAGAAATACATTTGATGCAATTACAGTTCATGCTGGGCAGCTTCTCCTACTACGTCATTTTAGAGCTACTAGTATTTTTACTTGATTGGGTTGGTAAAGTAGGCATCTTTGGAACGAGCTGAATAGGCCAGCTCTTTTTTTAAAATGCTCTGGTTTTCTTCACTAAACCATCACTAAAAAAGACAAATAAATTTACTCTGCATACAGCTTAAAGAGGTCTTAGATGCCCACCTCCATTTATGGAATGTTTTGAAGGTGAAAGTGAAGAGAAGGAAACATATTTAATACAGTGTCATGCACTTAACCTGTGAGAGAGCTGAGAATACAGGAATTTAAATGGTCCAAAGACATCCTAAGGGCAGCTAGCACATAAATACGAAAGGCAGCACTACATCTCACCCTTCATAAGAAGGTGGATCACTTCCTGGGGGGAGTCCGTTTTTTTTAGTGATGCTACATGGCCCATTTCATTAGTGAGAGACCTGCACATTGCGTATTTGCCAAGGAAAATGATGCTTCCCACTGGGCCTGGCCTGGGAATATGTGGACCTAGGTCTCCCCTGGCTCTGCTGCTTGCCTGCTGGATAACCTTGGACAAGTCCTGATAGCTCTGGAAGGTGTAACTTCCTCTCCTTGAAGGGGAGCACTGACTCTGACTCCCTTAATGGAAAATTTTGCAAAGACGAGTATATATTAGATCTCTGTAATGAGTCCAGTTTGGGTACCACATACAAACACAGTAGAAAAAGTGCAAAGATGAGGAACAGAAAATGATCACAGGTCTTTGAAGGTATGGCCTATGAGAAAAAGCTGAAGCACTTGAACTGATTCATTTTAGAGAAGGGAAAATGAGATGACACACAAGAACAACAGTCTTCAAATATGTATTAGGTAGATACAAACAGTTCTCTGCATCCTTTGCAGATAAAACAAGAGCAGCAGGTCTAAACTCCTGCTAGAGAAATATGGGTTAGACATCACGAATGATTTTCAAATGGTAAGAAGAGGAATAGGTTTCATAGCAAGCTGAGGACTCTTATTTAAACATGTTATAAACAGCAAAGAAACACCTGCCCCAAACCAGTCAGGTGTAGCTGATCATGCCTTGGGACAAGGACATCTCACAGTCATGCCCTATTTTCAGTGGTCCCATGTCTCTGATCTCCCTAAGAACGAATGCTTCATGAAATGTTTTACATATTCATTATACTTGCTTAACTGAAAAAGTGGCTGTTATCAAATATGATCCTTTCTGGTTGTACTCAACTAATGTAGACTTCCACCTGAGCAACAGAATATAATACACATTAAGACCATTTCTATTTTCATTTTGTCCATATGAAAGCTCCTTCAATGTCTTTAATTTATCTCTTCGTTATTCTGTGATTAGCTTGTTCTAATTTCCCTGCAGTTCACAAGACATAGTTCTGTTATTTCCCTACCCACCATTAACAGGGAGGCAGCTCAGCTGCCAGTTTTATAAAAAAGTCACCCACTGGATTAACTGAGCTCCAAGAAACCGCTTCATAAATTTGAGTACTTTGATATGATAAGTGCCAAAGCTAACTTTACAAAGATTAAGGACTATATGTACTTCACTGCCGGGACACTTCCCAGCAAGTTCTCCCTCCATGCAGGAAGCCTGGAGGGGATAGACTTGCGTCACATTAAGGCACAAATGTTCCTAAAGCTTTCCCCACAGAAGCACAGCTTTTTTCCACCTGAGATGAGAGCAAGTAGGTAAATACGACATTGGTGTCTAAACACTTCAAACACCGTTCTGAAGTGTTATCGTGCTCCCCCCAGACGTGGTTTAGGCAAACTATCTCTTTTAAAGCGCTGTTCCCACAGCTTTCCCTGTTGTGCTGCTAGGAAGCTCACCTCTCAAACCCACCATCTGGGAATAGAGGGGCTCTGGATGGCTGCAGGCACTCTATCTCCAAATACCCTATGTAAAACTCCTCCAGCTATGCACCAAGATGGCTCACAGGAGAAATGTGGCATATTCACATAATTCTCACTTCTCCTTCCACAAAGCAGTCAATAATGCTTGCCTGCTACACAAGTTTTCTGAAAGAAAACCATCTCAGATTTACAGTATTCACCAGCACCCTTAAATAGGAACTGCTTTAGAAGTATCAATATATTAACCTGCACTTACAGGCAGTAAATTAAGTGACCCTGTTTGTCCATTGAAAATACAGGTTTCTGTGTCTAGCCATATCAGGCAACACAGCAAGGATGAAATCTGTCACCTCACTGGATGAAATCTGTCACCTCACTCCACCACTTCAGTCAACAATAAAGTAGAGGGCAATTTCTACAGAATCAGTGGAAGCTGCACTAAAAACCCTGTGCAGAGAAGTATTCCCTATTTCAGATAATTGGAATTCTTTATGTATTTGTAAAAAGAAATTACAGTTAAAGTGCCTTTTAATCTGTTGGGTTTTTTCTAATAAAAGCGAGATATTTGCAAGTGTAGTATTATCTGCTATGGTTGGACTTCCCTCTTGCAAACACAGCAGAAACACCTTGCTCCTGACTTTCTGAATGATACGGACTCCTGGGTTGTTCTAGCCCGTGCTGTTCAAGACCTCTTCTCCTAAAGTGTACAGCACTGAGCAGTCCCAGTGAAGCCAGTTAAAGAAATGATTCACATTAATATAAGTGCAAGTGGTCCCTAAGTCGCTCCTTAGTTATTCTCTATATTTATACTGTTTAATTCCCATGAACTGCTCTGAAATCTCAGGCAGTTTGGGCTATAACACTGTGCTGTAAACCACCGCCGCTCATGAATGGCTTAGGACTCCCTGAAGCGGGGTGGGCGCTGGGGACCGTCCCCAGCAAAGCCATCCCTTCCCCTCTGCCACAGCCCTCACATTGCTCGGTGACTTTTTATACCCTTCTGATCCATATCCTGTGAATCCCTGCCACAAAAATTGCTTAATCACCAGAACAATACTGCAAAAATAGAGGAAAAATGTAAAACCTAACCCCCCACACCCCTTGTGATTATGATGATGAATAGTAAGTTATATACAGTGATTTGTTACCATATTTTTGCTAAAATGCTGCCGTACTTGAATAGTTTCAAATCTGCTAAGCAGCATTCAAGTCGCTGAGCAACAAAAGTCCAATGTGAGCTGTGGCAGATTTAGCTCCCCCTGCACCAGGTCTGCGAGCTAATGCTAAAGAGACGTTAAATAAATAAAATTAATTTAAAAATAAAATTAATTAAATAAAAGTAAATAAATAAAAATAGAATGTAAAAATAAAACAAATTTAGATAAAATTTATTCTAAATGAAATTGTGTAAACAAAATATCACTTGATAGGCAGGAATATACACTACGCACAGGAACATACACTATCTCCTACGAGACATAAAACACACTAAGTGCTGTACCAGCCTAGCTTTCAGGTTTTTATTCACCTGCACTGTGATTCTGCATCTTAGCACATTTGCATTAACATTATCAGGTTTGATACCACGCCAAGGACGAGGACTGAGGACGTTCAGAGCTTTGGTCTCACAGCAGCACTTCTGCTCGTGGCAGGGCCCCCTGCTTCAGCGGGCGCCTCAGAGCGCGGCGGCTGTGCAAAAGCAAAGTCAGGAGATATTAATCCTGCGCAACCGAGGATTGCAGCGCAGAGCTGGAAGCAGAGGAAGCGTGTCGGTGGACTCAACGGATTGTTAGCCACAGGCAAAATTTTTGCATGCTCAGAGTCTGCAGGACTAATTTGATGGAGCAAATTATCCACTGCAATGAGTTTGTTCAGGCCTTGTCGCCAACGTGAGATGACAGAAAACCCAGCCGAACTCCGAGGTGAACCAGGGCATTATTTCAAACAACGGGAGAACGTCACGATGGAGGGCAAAGCTGCAAAAACACGAAGGCCAAGTTCGGCAAACGCCCTGACGTCTTTGCAGTCCATCTAGGGAAAAACATTTCAGAACTCCAAAGGAGCTTCCTGTCCCCCAAAACTGCCTCTCTAAAATATCGCTACACTCAGGAAAGCTTTCAAGCAAGCATTTGGCAGTTTCCAGGAAGCATTATCAAAGCTAATTACCTATACATTTCATTTGTTAATTATGAACTCTGCAAACGAGCAGGGAGAAACTTTGCCTTTTACCTCTGCTGCCGTGGCAGCTAATGTTACCACAATTCTTACTTTAGCGTGTCTTGCAAATCACTTCCATCGTCAGAAGTGCACACAGTGCAATACAAGTGATGAACAGCCCCAAATAGACAGTAAGTTCCTTGTCTAAAGGCATGAGACAAACTAGCAAAACAGAGAGGGGGCACGGGCATTAGGAAATGAAACACTCACTGAATGACCACATTTTAAAAGCTGTTAAAAGAGGGAACATAGCATATTTTAGCAGGCTGATTTATACAAATATATGGCCTTATGAGAAGGAGGAAGTCATAAACAGATGACAGCAGAGATCAGAGGACCACTGTTGATGAACAGGGAGCAGGAAGGGATGAAGGAGATGCTCTCTGCAGACAGGTACCTGGCTCTGTGAAACACTGGAAAGTGAAACTGATGCCTAACTTCCGACATAGAAATTTTTCTCCTGTGGAAACAATAATACTAGTTATGAAAGGATTACTTCTGTCAAGTGGAATAGTGGTTAAATTGCTTTTGACCATGCTAGAAGTGGCTTAATGCTCTTCGTTTGCATTTACTCTCTATTATCACATGGCTTTTGTCATATAAAGGCAGAAGAGGAAATTCTGCCCTCTCAAGGGCCAAGGATCTGCAGTGTTTCAAGTCCCCATCTTCACCCACACCAAGGCTGGCTGTGACCTTGCTGCTTGGCAAGGTCTACCTCTGCCCACATGGACATGGAGGAGAACTTTTCACAGCCAGCCACCAAGGGTGGACGCCTGCTTTTGACAGCAGGGAAAATACCAAGTTAGGAAAAGGTTTACCATCTATCTTAACAGATTTAAAAAATGACGTTTATAAATCTGTGAATGCTTTTACTCTGGGCTTCATGAAAAAGCTAGTCTGTTTTAAAGTGTATCAATCTTTGATGTTTTAGACTAGTTTTAATAGTTTTTAACATGGCATGGCTGGCATGCCCTAAAGTAGGGAATATCAAATTATTCCTAGCTGGAAATTGTTCAGGCTGCCATTTGATAGCTTGATCTTCCTGCTGTGACTGACAGCAACCTTATATCACTCCATGAGCTATTTGGGGGCTTTGTTCAATTAATTGGAATTTTTTATCTGCAGATACTTTTGATTCACACAACAGGGAATCGCAGTTCAAGACTGCATACATTCCCCTAAGCTTCCTACCTTCACAGCTGTGCTCCAGCACCTTTCTTGCATAGGAACATTGGTAAGCCAGGTATAATTTAGTAGGTTAGAGTAACAATCACTTTGCCAGAGGAGTGAGACTGATTTGCATGCATAACACTTTCTTAGCATAGGCTTTTCCTTTTTTATATATATATTTTCATGCTACTTACTTTCAGGTTTAAACTTTTTTAGATTACTTATTAAACATTTTTTAAAATTTAATTACAAACCATTAATTTTTTGGAAGGCCTACAGAAACTATGACGTTACCTCTTATTCTTCTTACTTTCCCACACAACTTGACAGTGTACAGGCCTGTTCTGTATCTAAATTTACAGACTGTGACAAGTGATAAATATCCTAATTTGAAAAGCTATTGTGTACCTCTGAGACAATTAAAATTCCTTAGATACCTAGTTGCAGTACATAATGCATTTAGTCAACATCAGAACATGTCAGAGAAGGAACATTTTATCCCAGGACACATCCAAGCATCTGAAAATAGACTTTCTGTTTAAATAAAGGGATTGCAATAACATTCATTGGGAAATCCCCTTTCCTCAGATTACAAGAGTAATATTAATTCCCAGACCATCCAATGCTCTGTGGTGGGAACGGAGCAAAAGATTCTACAACAAGAGCCAAAGAAATATTCTTCCCTTAGGAGAAAAATACTGATTAAAAATAATGCATTCTTAATTCTTTCATCTAACCTCCAGAAGTCTTCCCCAGCACTTTTGGGTATGGACTGAGCTTAGGCCCAGCCCTCCCATACAGTTTAGCAGAAGCAGAAGAGAATACAGTTATTTCTCACCAATTGTCCAGACCTGTTCAAAAGATGTTTTGATCAAGACATGCAGTTTCAATCAAAACCTGTACCATTCCTCAGTCAGTTTTGCTTAGTTTTCTCTGGAGATTGTGCACAACTTTCCAGAAACTCCTGACTAGAAGGCAGTATAACTCTAATGAAAGAGTTATACTGAATGAAAGGAAGTTAACCACTGATTAAATATAAATATTAAGTTATCATGGCACCTGAAATATACGCTATTTCTGAGATGCAAAGCTGTGGCAGGAAATGAGTTATTCTTTGGTTTGCTGCATTCCTTCTGTGTTTTAGTGGTGAAGTTGAGGGCAGACTCCGAATTCTCCTTAGCCAGTTAAAACGTATATTGTTTCCTTACGGATAGTTTAAGTACAGAATATTGTGGAATTTGTCTTCCTTGAAAAGGCTGCTTCGAAAAGGAAAACAAGAAGAGGAGAACAATTTCATGTTCAGCTGGAGAAAGGAGAAAGGAGAAAGGCTCATGAAAAGCAGGAACGACCTCTTTCTGTGCTCATTTTGTCTTACCAAGCTGCACGGTGCAGAATGAGTGTTTCTGGTGGTCGCTATTGACGTCTCTCTACCAGCCAGCCAGTGTAGGCATCATCTCCATAGAGTTCTGCATACCAACATCTACCTTTTTGTATAGAAACACACACACCACAATACCGATAGCCCAATTCAGATAGTGCGAGGAGGTGCAAATAACCCATTAGTCTCATGAAAAAGAAAGCATTGTTGGCAAACAAGCTCTCAACAACCAACTCAGAGGACAGCAGGAGTTCCCAGAGCCCGCCCAAGGGAGGCGCAGATGTTCACTCAGTAGGCCTGGCGGTGAGTGGCGTGCAGCGAGAGCCGTGCCCCACTCTGAGACAGACCTCGTGCCATCGTAAGTCAAGGTCTGCATATCACAGGACCACAGAACGGTTGAGCTTGGAAGGGACCTCTGGCCCATCTGACCACCTAGCCCAACCTCCCTGCTCAAGCAGGGTCACCTATGGCACACTGGCCAGGACCCTGTCCAGACAGCTTCTGAATATCTCCAAGGATGAAGACTCCACAACCTCCCTGGGCAACCTGTTCTACTGCTCTGTCAGTGTATGAATGCTGCTGCCCATTCTTACATGCACCAGTTCACGTCCATGAATCAGAGTGCATTACTCACTTTTCTTAAAACCTGCTACTTTTGCATGAGCACTTCTGAGCTGGCAGCCTTCTACGGGCGTAGCGATGGTAACTTGAAATAAAGTATGTGAAACCGTATCAGCAGTCCATGAAGAGTGGAACAGCGTAAATTAAAAATTTATTCTGTGCAGTCCGGCTTAATTGACTCCTTGCCATGAGTCGAGGCTTGTTTGCAAATTACAATCAAGCCTGACAGCAGCAGCTCTCTCCTCCAGCGACACTAACACCACAGGTGTGCCCCTAAGGCTACCACATGGGAGGCATGATACCATCTTCCAGTCTCATGTCCAAAGCATTAAATGTTTGCTAGCAGCTGATGGCTGCATTGCTGATGTCTAGTATGTCAATAACTTACATTTTGTGGTAATTGCCACCCAGGAGGAAAATACTGTGCAATTGTTTCCATTTTATTCAGCTTAATGTTCTTCATTGGAGGGTCTTGGTTTGCCTTTTTTTCTGGTTTTACTTATTTTAGTCCTCAATCAGCTTTTAACAGTTAAATTAACTTCAAAAATCGCAAACTGAAAGCCTGTGGTCTTGCACCTGTCACAAGGCAAAGCACTGCAACATTTTTAGCCATTTACAGCCTCACGTAATCTTGCATAGGCCTCCAGAGACTGTCAAGCACCAAGGTTAAAGGAAAGGCTGTTTAAGCTGCAATTTTTCAGTTCTTGGATCACAACTAACAGACTTGTGGCAATGCTGAAAGGTGCAGAAGATGCCACTGCTCTTTTTATTGCAGATCTTCTCAAGAGCACCTGGAAGACTTACATAAATGACCCCAATTTTAACCTGTCCGGACTAGATTAGCAGGATGGAAAAAAAGTCATGGGTGAATTCCAGCCCAACTTCTATATGGGAAAAGTCTGTCCTCTATAAATAGTGCTGCGCTCTTTTGGCTGTAACACTTCTTTCGCTACTAAATTAGAATTCACAAGTATTCTACAGGAATCGTAACGGGATCAAAGATGAGACCTTTGAAGTTTGTCTTCCTTTTGCTCCACTGTTGCACTAATCTACCATGGTTCTCCTAAACTAATCAGTCACTTTTCCTCCCGCAAAGGGACAGGTATACATGCTTTTTTTTCAAATCCCCACTTTTTTGTGTTCATTATCCACACTTCATTTTGCGAGGGCATAACATTTGGTTAATTGATTTTTCATGTACTGTAAAGAGGCCAACTCTGCTTTCTGAAACATTTTGGGCTAAATGCAATTTGTCAGTAATATTTACAGTACTTATAATTTCGGTGCTGTTTATTGCTAGTAAGGCACACCAGAAATTCATAATATTTCACCTTTGACAACAGATATTAATAATATGACTGCAATAAAATAATCTTATTCTCACTTTTTTAATTTGGTCCTTCTTAAAAGAGCTCAAAAAAAGATCTAACCTCAAGGTCTGTTGCCTTTTGTTTAGGAAAATAAGCATGGCTGAGCTAACAATCTCACTGACCCTAAGGAGAAATTACAGATGGGGAAATACCATTTCAAAGATCATTTCAAAATTTCCCTGATTCAGAACTGACTTGAGTATTTTTGTCTCCCTGTAACTCAAAACTGGCTTCCAACAACTGTATCAAACTTTAAATTCCCTTAAATATTTACTTCCCAGCTATCTTTGAAAATATTCTATTATCACAGTGTGTGTAATGATTTTTGTCTTTGACAGTAATTAGTTCAGTTGGGCACCTGTTGGAATCATCTGTTTTAAAGCCAGAACCCCTTACTGTGCTCACCAGGTCTGATCTCATGGACAATACAAAACACAGAAATTTAGCAAGTGCAATATGCAGTGTACTTTAGAAAACAATCTTTCCAAAATTTTAATGCATCCAGATTTTCAAAAGCCTGATTTTCAATGAACTTGAAAACTGCTGATGAAGTATGAAATGTACAGGTGAGAGCTGGTTCCAGTGACAAGTCACAGTACTTAGGTCTCCAAAATAGACACTTTCTAACTATTGATTTCTGTGCATAAA
The DNA here is from genome assembly GCF_036370855.1 of Dromaius novaehollandiae. Taxonomy (NCBI): domain Eukaryota; kingdom Metazoa; phylum Chordata; class Aves; order Casuariiformes; family Dromaiidae; genus Dromaius; species Dromaius novaehollandiae. The sequence continues at coordinate 195,852,397 of NC_088098.1, forward strand.
TGTTAAATTTATATGCACAAAGTGTTAGTGCATGAGAGGGACAGGCTGAAGAGGAAAGCTTCTCAAATGTCCTGGCAAGGATACTTCATCAGTGCGAGACTATGAAGACTTCAACTATGATTCCATTAGAAGGCAGATTAGCCCAGAAGGAGAGGAAAAAAAAAACAAAATGAAATGGAAGAGCTCTTATTTCTTATTTCTTCAAAGCCTTATTTCTTCCTTTTTCTTAGGGCTAAATTAGGACATTTATCTATTCCAATGAATGCTCACAGGGTTCACTTCTAAAAGCGTATTTGCCCCCCTCATCAGATGGAACAGAAAGATTAGAATGTGGAAAGGAGAAAATTTATAGTGAGTTTTCTGGTCTTCAGAGGAGTTTTAATTTGGATGTGACAGATGTGTTCCAGCTGCTGCTTACATTCAGATTTTCAAAAGGACATTTTAATGACTATTGTGCGGAGTGCAGTGTGGCCCTCAGAAAGACGGACACTGCGCTTGTCCCTGTTACAGGCTCTAGACTTGACCTCAGCTTTTCCCTGGACTTTGAAAGTCACACTCCGTTGGCAGCTCTCTTCTCACCCTGTCTACAGCGGGAAGCAGCCTCTATTACCTGCAGCACCCTTGGAGGGCAGTCCCTTCGGTCTCCCTGAAATTAGATGCTTTAGAAAATGTGATTCAAAGACTTAAAAAATAGTTGTTTTAGAAATGGCTTCATTGATTTCTTTGTATCCTTCTAATAAATGAATGAAGCCATTTATACCGCAATAAATGAAGTAGGCAGGATCTCCTACTGGCCAGGACAGAGCAGGATGTTCCAAAACAGCTACAGGGTATTTTTAAGATACGGACAGGACTGATGAAACAGCCCAGGACAGGGGTGCCTAACTGGGCTGTCACAGTAACTACATTCAAGAGACTGAAAAATGAATCAAACTGCCAACATCTCCCTGTACAGCCAAAGGAAAGAGGCAGTTCTGGTGCCTGTGATGTGCACAACCCCACTGCAGGGCCACGCGCTGCCCTCTGCAGCAAAACCAGCGGCTGGCAGCCCTGGTGTGTTCTGTTGCTATCCGTTTCTTCCCTGTACCTCCATTACCAAAAACCTGTGTAAACATTTACACCCTCCCACCCCATTTTACAGACAGCAAAAGTAAGGCAGCAAATTTCAGTCACTTTTTAAAAGCTAGACAGAAAGAAGTGCCAAAAGTTGGAACTAAACCACCACTAAACCACTAAAACAACCAGGCCTAAGCATGGACAATTTTAGCACACAGACACATAATTTCTAAGATTGGGCTTGTTACTTCTAAAATCTCAGATTTTATACGACCTTTTACAACAACAACAAACGCTGATTAAGTCTTGTGTTGAAGTTGAGCTGGCACTAGAGCTGGGAAAATTTTTCAGCTGTTCTTTTCTTATAAAAAGTGGACTTTGCAGAAGTGACAGTTGCATGGATTTGTTTCAGGTTTGACAAATTTTCAGCTCAAAAAAAGGAAATTTGCAACCCTGAAAAGCTTTCATGTTTGAATCTGGATATAAAAATAATTCTGTGTTTCCATATCAGCTTGATCTTCCTGCCTCTACTTACTCATGGTAGGAAAGAGTGGTACAGACCTCCACAGCAAGGTACTGCTCCGATGTGCTGTTAAAGAGGTAACAATGTAGACAGTAAAAATACGATACAAACTATTAAAGTACTATCACATTTAAAAAACTATCATCACAGGCATCTTAGTTAAAACCCACAGAAATGGATGGACGGTTTATGCTGCATCATTGTTGTTACAATCCCTGAAAACACAGGGAAGGACCGCTGTGCCTACACCTCCAAATCGCTCTTTGAAGGGTTTTCTTTTCACAGCTGTAACAGCTGTAGTATGAAAAAACAAATGCTGAGGCTCTGGAGGGCAGCTAAAAAATCTTCTCAGCCCTTGCTCTTCCTGGCTAGCATATTGCACTTTTCCAGAGGTTTTACCCCACAAAGCTGAAAATCTTAATGTGTTACAGTTCTATTTTAGTCCTATTCTGAGCAAAGTGATTCAGAAAAGTGATTCTTTCATCAGAGAATAAATATCAGAAGAAGACAAGAGGGCAAATAAACCAACAGAATTTGTGATGTAGAAAAATCAACAGAAAATCAGTCATAGAAATATGTTTGGAATGTATTTTCATACAGGAAAGTGTTTTTATGTACATAATTATATATTTGAGAAAAACTGATGTTTCTGTGCACCATGTTACAGTTTTGAATGTTCTGCCTTTTTTGGAAGCAATTAGCCACTTATTCAAGATTTCTGTGCTCACTCTAATTTCGCCATTTCTCCACCCACCTTAATCTGACATACTTTGACATCCTTGCTTATCAGAATGGAAATTCAACATTCAGAAAGGGCAAGCAACAAAAGGCAAAAAAACAGTGCAAAATTAGGTTGTGAAATCTGTATGTTCTACAAGGATCATGGAGGTTTACACAAAACTTGCAGTTTCCAATTCTTATATTTTTAAACAAAAAATATCTGTCCTGAGAAACTAATATAAATTTTGAAATATTCATCATCATTTTCTTGCTCTGTCTGAAAGAAATTGCTTCAGTACTTAGAACTGTGGGTAGATATTCAATAGCATTACATCTTCTAGCCTAGTACCTTGCCAGAGAATTGTTTCTAATGCTATGCTATTATTCTATTTTAAGAATCTTAAGCAACAGGGCTTTCATCACTTGAGTTGCAAGATTATTTTACAGACTGTTAGATCTTATGACTAAGAAGTATTTCCTGATATTATACCTACATTTTTCCATTTCCTAAACTCATAGCAGTTATATCTCAAATCATTCTAAACTGTCCTTCTTTCTTCCAATGCTGCACACATCCAACTGTTTCATAGTGTTTAATGAAGTGTTTTCCATGTGGTACTTACACCATGTTAGAGTCTGTTCTGATTAAGTATATCAAACTAATTATGTGAGCAGAATATTCATCCTACCACTAGAAATACAGATACAAGCAACCCAAAGAGCTCTGAGTACCCTTTAACAGCCCTTTAAACAAGTAAAACAGAAACTACAGCCTGAGCATGATGTTACTCTACTGTAAAATTGCAAGACAGTGCTGGAAACATATCACAGCTGTGGAAACTTTGGTGTGTTACATTCAGATTCAAAAGCTCTTAAGCAAATTTAATTGGGGCAGATACAGGAGATGCTCCAGTAGTGTACTTAAAATTCCAAGGGAAAATATTCAGTTCAGTTACAATTTAGTTAGTTGGGAGCATGTGTTTTCATTTACATTAACACAGTTTGTTCACTCCACTCCACATCATACCAGTTTCAGCCATTGACATGACTTTACTACTCATTCACTTTTTCTCGTGCTTAGCAGGACACTCAGGCCCCTCTTACACCGATTAAATGCACACTGTATCTGAATTTTTAAATTCTAGACAGTTTAGAGTGTAAACAAACTGGACAAGTTTCTTGGCACACAAAAAACCTCTGCCCAAGTAAAGAAAAATGGTTTAGAAGATATATATATATATATATATATATATATATTTAAAACTCAAAAGTACTAGGCAGGAGCTAAGGGTAAGCGGTAAGCATGAATTTTTCATATAAGCTTGACAAAAATATTATGTGAAAAGAGATCTGGGGAATGCACTGAATTTGGGGGTCTGATAACAGAAAACGGAGCTGAGTGTCAGCCCAGGGTTTCATGACTGTCTCACGCACCGCAGTGTCAGAACATGCATGCCCTGTGGCTTGATGTCGCAGCAGAAGACTTCATCTGGTCTCCACTGCAGCTTGTTGGCAATGGCATAGAGCTTCTCTAATCCCAAAAGTAATGGGATGCCAAGTGTGAGTCCAGCAGGGAAAGCTACACTCTCCTTACTCTGCCACCAGAGAGGATCACTGGTGGCAATGGAAGATGGACCCCCTAGGAAATGTAGGGATAGCCCTCCGGGTCTGCGTTTCTCTGAAGTGTTTCATTCAGAAGCAGCTGCTGCCTTGCTCACCATTGGAAACAAAGAGCTCGTGCCACACGATTTTAACCATTTTGTTTTGAACATGGCAGCACAGCCAGCGGTCAGCTCTGGCGAGCGTCCCTGATCCATCTCAGAGCCCAGCTGCCTCTCTCAAGACAGAGGGGTCTTTGGCTCCTGCAGTCACGTCCCACTGCCTTCCACCAGGCGAGAAGCTGCCTCCCAGGCCAGCAGCACCCCAAACGGGCTGCATGCTGCCTGGCTCCCCTGTGTGCTGAGTGCAAGCAGCACAAAGTGGATTTTAAATGGCCAAAAACGATGGGGGAATTGTTCTCGTAGGTCACTCCACTGCCCCCAAAGCTGGTGAGAGGCCCCGGCGGTTTGGAGGGCAGAGCTGGCCCTCCCACCCCAGCACAGAAGTAGCAGCATCACTTCAAAGCAGAGCCTGATCACGACTGATCTTGATCAGCACCTGATGGCACGGCTGTGTCAATCCTCACGTTATCATGGAGCGGCAGTCTGGCTTATGCCTACACCCTCGAGAGAGGAGCTCAGCCATGTCCCGTGTCAGCAAGACCAGAGAGCCGATGGGGAAGTGCTGCACAGCATGCCCGGTCCGCTCTGAGGGAAAAGAGCACCATCCCTCCACTACAGACTCATTTAATTGAGTCAATAAGTGCATGTGAGCTACTGCCAGAACCAGAGAGTCAGCTGAGCAGACCAGGACGTCACATCCAGGCTTGCTGCTCTCAGAAAGGTCATGGGAAGTGGAGAAACCTGGTTAAGAACAAAGCTGCCGCACCACAGCTTCATTAACAAAGTTCCCCACAACACAAATACCATGCGTCTTCAGACTAAACAAATACAGTTTTGCTCTCTAGACAGCATTTAATCACTATTAGTATGCCGAAACGAGACACTAGTTGAGATTTCTGAAAAGAAATGTGGCCATCACAGATTCTGGGAAGAGCCAGCACCGTGAAACATCTGGAAGAGCAGAAAAAAGCAAACAGGGGATCACACTTCTTCAGATCAAAATCACTATTTACCAAAAACCACTCTCCCCAAAATACACCTCTGTTTTCCTCTCACCCAGCTATAGCCATCTGCTTTTTAAAAACTGACAATGCACCGTGATTTTTTTTACAGCATTAGAGGTGTTTTTCACTCTGACGGAAAAAGATCTTGAGGTGAGCCCCTCCGCTTACAACAGTGGCAGCCCCTCTACTTATAACACATGCAGGCTTGTAAGTTGTTTTCAATTATATTCTGTCTCCCTGGCACACACAGATGCTGCTTAAATAGGAAACTGTGTTATCATATATCTTTGATGATTTCTAAAGCTAGATCATTCAGCATTTTCTACCCTACTGAGCTAGGAAATTAATAGTAAAACTTTACTCTGCTCTCTACTAAGCCTGATTTAGTTGAAGACATGATCTCAAGCAGTAACTGCAGAATCAGACATTTATTTAATTTAAATAAAACCATTCTTCCAGTGGACAGCGAAAGGAAGAAATAATATGTTGTGCTAAGACTCTGAAGCCAATACTTGTCCCCTACACCCACTCTTCAGTTACTTTCCATACGTGCTGAAGCACACTGCTGATCTGTGCTAAATAAGCTGCACTAGAATGGAAGACAACTAACTCATGCTCCCTGGGTGTTGGACAACTAATAAAACTCTGGCTCGTACATAAGCTATAAATAGAAAAAGATGATACAGCTTCACACTGATAACATTTCTATGACAGTTTATTATTCATCAGTACGGAAACAATTTTTTTTCTGCCACTCTTGAAAGAAAGTGATCCTGTCAAGAGTAATGAGCAAGAGTTAGGGGGGTTGCCTTTAACCCAAAGAAAGTGGGTGACATTGGGTGAACGCTTGGGCGATGACCTACGTGAGGGCTAACACCCATGGGAACACCCCTTCACCCTCTCTCACCTGGCCCAGGCAGGTTCTGCTCCCATTCATTTTGACTTAACACAAACCAAAAAAGCTGTAACTTCTGGGTCAGACGGCTGTGAGTGTAACACAAACCATGTTAGAGATGACCTGCTGGAGGTGTTCGTTTCTCTAGTTCTGCCCATGGAGATGGAGGGAAACCAGACGACTGCTGAGATGGGCTACCTAACTTGTGGGCAGCAGCAGCAATGATAAGTCCCATTTTTCATCAGGTGACAGTCTGAGCTTGTGTCTACCGCACTTTGTACAGGCAGAACGCTTCCCACAGGCAATTACTACCTGACTTTTAAGAACACGTGCATCCAGAAACACTCTCTGAGTGTGCACAAGTTGCTCACAAAATTCTAAGCCTAATACTAAAAACAGTTACCACCTTCAACTTAGTGAGCTGGAACAAAATATCTGAGCTGAATACCTTCACATACTTGTGGCGAATGAAACATGGTTTCACATTTTATGTACAAACATAATCAAAAAATACATCAGAATATAGAAAGGAAATCAACCTCTCTTGAGATGAATGAAGAGTCTGATGTAGCTTCCTGTGTCTGAGATTACTTGTGCTTCCTCCAAAGTTTGTGAACTGAAATCAACTGACTCAGTTTAGAAAACTTTAATTTTAGAGAATTCTCAAATATATTAAACTATATGCATCAACAGTGTTCAGGAGGATAGTGCTATACCTACAGATGCTATTTTTCAGATTCACACATTCAATGAAATTGCTAGACAACAACATTTTTTGATTATCTAATTAGGAATGATATAATTCTTTTCCCCCTGTTCTTAACAAAGGCTTTTTGTAACCAAAACCAGACAGATTACACTACCTGATAAAAGCAAAAGCTTTCTGAGGGCCTAAATGTAGGACAAAAATGCAAAGCAAAGCAGACTGACTACCCCCAGAACAAAGTAATGCTCATTATGAAATAAATACAAATATGCAATCAGTCAAGAGTAAAACAAGGATTCAAGTGTATGGTTCGTGACATTATAGGAGTTAGAACTCACTGGACACTTTAATTTTCTGCATTTCAGTGACCCCATTTAAAAGTGGAAAGAGAAAATCCTTCGAGTTTTTCATTTTCATTTCATTTATTGTCATTCATTTCAGATGAATATTAACACAGAAAGATTTCGGACTCTTCAGTGCTTTGTCGCCGCTGGCGGTTTATGCCACCTGGTCGCCCTCTCCGCCCTCCTCCAGGACTGATGCCACTGGATTTGATACTGACATGGTTCAGGCTCAATCCAGTCTTCAAAGGAAAACTGGTGTGAAAATCCCTTAATCCTCCTTCCTGCTCTGAGCCCAGGGCAAGTGCACACATCCCGAAGACTGCATGCTGCAGCGTGTATTATTTTGTACTTAATAAAATTAACAGTCACTACAGAAAATAGGATTTGAAATGACATTTCAGCCAAAGGATCTTTCTGAGTCTGGAGTTGAGACAACAGTTACGATATCAGTTCTGATCTTATTTTATATCGCTGGCATTTCTTTGATTAACTTTCTAAATCAAGTTTATCACACTACATATTAAGAGGCATAGGAAAAAGCAGATGAGAAAGACTACATTGCTCATTTTAGATAATCTTTATCCTAAACTGTTCTCCGTGACTACAATATGCTTATCAAACAGTTTGCTGTGTTTATTTACCTACTTCAGCTTGTAAGAAGGAAGATTCCAGGTGAAAACAAAATACAAAAATGCCTCTGGTCCACTCTTAATGCAGTTTTCTCTGCAATAGGGAAACTAATCCCTTAGATATGCAATACCTGTTCAGCTACTATTCATCTATTATTAATAATTTTAAAAAATTGAACTGGGAAATCAAGTTTCCAAACCTGCAACTCAGTGGCACAGAAGAGATTAGTGAGTGTTACACAGATTAGATTAGTCCTTGTAGACAAACTCCATTCTGGACAATTCTGGACTACATTCATTTAATATCCCCCCAAAAGAACACCACTTTTGGACTTACGGTTGGTGGTCTTGGTCTGATCGCTCTGAGTGCTGTCATTTGACTGGTTGCTTGAGACAGAGGATACGCTTGAGCTCCTGACAAAACCAAAGGCTGCCAGCTTAGCTGCCGGCAACCGTGAATAACCAGGAGGACGAAGTCCAGACTGACACGGCTTGGGGAGATTTGACTTTGCAGCATTTGGACATGGGCCTTTTTTAAGATCAACTGAATGAAGAAAAAGAAAAAGAAAATTTTATTAAACAAATAAAACTGGGACATACTGAAGAGTACTTGTACCAACTAACACCTAAAGTCAGTACAGAAGGTGAATACAAGCTTTAGTGGCTGCTCAGCCTGCAGTGGTGTCTCATTCTTCGCTCCACCATAAAGTCATTCTGTGAAACAATTACAGGTTGCAATAGCTTTTAAAACATGAAATGCCGCAAATACCCATAAGGCAAAAAGTCAAAATTTCAGCAAAGTAATGTAGTACAAGCCTGTTATTTTTTTCTTTAAATGCTATCTTTTTTCATGTGGCATCACTTTCTGATTTTTCATTTGTTATTGGCCAGTTAAAAGAAACTCACACACAAAGACAAACAGCATGCACAGCATCTGATTTTTGAAGTTACTGTAGAATGCCAATAAGTCTCCTCAAGGACACAGTACTTCTTTGTATTCTACCAAGGAGAATATTTATTTGGAATCTTCTTTCTTTCAAAATTTGCTAAAAGCAAAATGTCCTTCACTTGCACCAACCCTGGAAAGAAGGACATGCGCTGGTAAGGTATCCTTTTTTAACACACCGCTAACTGTTTCTACTGGCAGACTTCACCTCACTATAAAATATCAGCCTATCTGAATCATGTCGACCAAGTCTCAGACAATTGCAAGTGGCAGGTTATCAGGGATAAAGTTAGGCAACAACAATAACAGTTAGGCTATCACGTCTGGCTGTGGTAACCACTAACTGGTCATCCTTCTCCAGTTTGTGTCCTCACCAGTGTTCTACTGCTCTTCTTTAGGCAAACTTTTCTAGAAAAATCCACAATATAGTTCCAGAAATGTTCCAAGCTATCATTGTATAAGGACTGAAGTTCAGAGTTTGGTTTGGTTTGAAAGGCCTGGATAGAAAGTGGATCTGGACCTCAACTGTACATAAAATTTGGACAGAGTTTCCCTTTGTATTTTTGACACTACCAGATTTCTGTTCCCTGTGGAATCCCATGGAGTGAGGATATTAAAAAAAAAGAAAAAAATCAACAAAGTTTTCTAAAAGCTGATGCTGGAATGTTTAATCGGATGGGATTGGTAGGTTAGGAGACAAGGGAGCATTAGAAATATCAATGTATTCTGTCAGAAAAGGCCACAAAATCACCCCATTTCCATTCCTGTGTAGTGAAGACTATTTGGGCATCAGCCCGACACATACTTCAAAGGAAGAAGTGAACGTTCATAATACTAAAGGAAAAATAGAAATTAATTGCACCGTAAAAAATATGGTCTTCACATTATTACAGTATTTAATTCTTTTGTAAACTATGTAGGTCACAGCCTTATTAATTTTAATGAAGCATTACTCTTTGAGGAGACTTTATAGAAAACAAGACTAACTCCTTCTTCGAGCAGAAAAATATTATGGGGATTTTGAAATATAGTTGTGGATCTCATTACAATAATAATACTAAACTATGTTTGACAAAACTAAGCTTCTTCTTTTGCAATAAAAATATATGTAACACCAGGCAAAAAAAGTATTGTTTTTCGTATAAAACACATTCCTATAAAAGACACAGAAAAATGTTACTTGCTCAATGAACAAAAGGATTTATACACTATAAACCCTTAAACCTGCATCTCTTTGTAACCACTTTTCAAGAGTTCAGGCCTCCAGTAAGACTCAAGGAAACAGATGTCTGACTGCAGCATCTTTACCAGGCCAGAGGACCTGCTGTAGAGAGTAATCAAAAGGAAAATAACAAATACCTACAATGTGTAATGAAAAACTGTTAAAAATCTGTTCATCCTTTTTTCACTGACAGGAATAATTCTGGGATGTGATCCTGAATCTGACTTCATTAGGCCTGTGTGATGGTTGCTCATGCAACCATCCGTTGTGGGTCCAGGTGCAGGGGAAGACCGGTGCAGGCACATTAGCAATGGGAACAGCGAAGCGGTGATGTTTATCGTTGCTGTTTACTGCCAGGCTTGTGCAGTATTGCTTTTGCAATGGCACTTTACAGCTGGTTTACTGTTATCTGCAACACCCCATCAAGCCAGATTTCTTCACTCCTCAATGGTAGGACTTGACATTCATGTCACATCTAAATGACTACCCAGCAAAGCAGCACAGAATCATATCTCAACATCATTGTCCTTAGCAGCGTTTGCAATTACTGCAAATCACCTCAACTGATTTTAATGATAACAATTTAGGAACAATAAAAAATATCCAGTATCCAGTGAAAGGCTTTAAGGGTCCCCAATGCTAGAAACAACAAGCTAATTATCTTTTACTCAGAATCTCTCTATCTGAGAGGGCTAATACCTTCCTGCATCGGCAAAAGCTGCAAGGTGGGATTCAGATTGGCTTACGCCAATGTCAGACTGTGCTTCTATTAGGGACCGGTGATCCTGTACTCTCCTCACTTCACAACCAGAGGCATCCTGCCCTGCCGATGCTGACACCAACACTTCAGTGGTGGTGTGGCCAGAGCAGCTCACTTTCCCAGCTCACTGCACAGCACATGCAAGTTAGAGCCCAACATCAGCCTTGTCAGCTATCTATAGGACTAATTACAAGGAGGAATTGTGTGTGACAAAAGGCATACATCCCAACCACAGTGTGCAAAAGGTTCTCTGTGCAGCATCAGTGGCGGGGCAAAGTCCACACAGCCTGGTAGCGATGTGAAGCACAGGCGAGGATCTGCAGCAGGTGGCTACAAACACTACTGCAGGGTAAAGAGTCTGCCCTGGACTGTGAGCAACTGGAAGAAGATGTGGGACTGTCTCCTGTGGGTTTTGCAGATTTCCAAAAGATGCATAAACAGGCCTGCCCTAGAACAGGCTGAGAGTTGAGGTTCCTCCCTCCTAAGAACCTCTGAACACTGGGGTGGGACTCAGAACTAAAATATCTCCATTTTAGAGCAAGGAGCTACAAATATCAAAAAACTCCTGTAGCAGATTAGAGGAAATTCCACTACAGGGTGAAAAAAAGTGGTTAGAAATGGTTTTGTTTAAAAACTTGAAATTAGCTTGCCCTAGGAACGCAAGGTTCACCTGGGACTTCAAAGGCCCACCTTAACAGCAGGAAAGCCCCATGCCATGCAGCCCGCACCAAGCCCCTGGGGTCCCTGTCCTCTGCACCACAGAGGGAGGTACCAGCCTGCAGCCAGCGGTGCGCTGAGCACCGTGGGCAAGCAAGGAAGCCCAGCGGTTCCCAGCCCTGACGGGCTGCCTGTGGCGGGGCTGCCAGCACCCAAGAAATACAGCATCCTGCGGGGCACTTAGCAAGACGTGGGACAGCCTCGCGTCAAAACCCTACCAGGGGTTTCATCAAAGAAGAAAATCATTAAAATCAGGATGTGTTGGGTCACAAGTTTTGGTGTCTTGCTTCACCAGAAAATGCCCAGCCAACTCTACCTTTTCTTCAACATCATCCTCCCAGACTGGGCAGAAGATTCAGTGGCTTTTCTCACATTTTTGTACTTTTCGAGTTTTCGGTTTTGTCACTACAATTCAGATTTCCCCTAAACTGACAATATTTTGCATTTTGAGCTCATCATCATCCTTAAATTATTTTTCACTTCTCATCTTAGTAATCCAGCTCTGTCACACTCTCTCTGAAAAGTGACACAAGTACCTGAGGGCAGAACATTATCCTCATTAGGGATGCATATGAATCCTTAAAGATAAGTCAGTTTGTGTCTTCTTTCTCATTAATATACATACAACATCAGCCTATTGTACCTATTTTCTGTTCTAAATATCATCACATTTTACGATGCATAATCATTTTTTCCTTCTGTTTCTTAGCAGTATAGAAGGACTCCTACAAACAAGGTCTGTGAGTTCAAAATGAAAGTTGTTTTAATGGACAGCTTTCCTTTTAATAAAAATCTGCCAAAATAAGCATAAAAATTGGCAAAAATATTTCCAGCTGTCTGACTGCCTGAAGCTAATTATAGAATTAAGTATTGTTGTCTGTATGGCACACAAGTGTTTTTTCTACAACACTTCAGCTGTTCCCATCTAGGAACATGAAAACATTTTGAGGTAGCAACTGATTGACACAAAACAGATGTGCCTGGGGAACCTAAAGAAAAGTCTGAGCTAGCCTTTTTCTGCATCCATACTGCACATGAAACACATCTCCATGCACATATATAACTAAAGCACAACTTTCATGTAATTTCTCTGTGAAATCTGAAATAAGTTTTAGCCAAAACAAATGAAAAGTTAAAGAAATGAGTTACACAAGCATGTTCATATGAAAAAGAGTAGCAGTTCAATACTTCGACTCCTCTCCACAATTCAGAGATCCTTGGCAATCCTTTTATTTATTTTTATTTATTTATTTAACATGCATTTTTCTTAAAACTTTAATCATTAGGTGTCATTTTCTCTCAGGGAAGTCAGCTACTTTTATAGGGTGCTATAAACATTATCCTCACTTCATATTGGGGAATCTGTGGCAGAGAAGTTATCTGCAAGGTCACAGAACTAGTCAGGGATAAAACAAGCAGTTTTTCAAGGCACCTCAGAGTTAACCCAGTCTTTGATACCTTTGGAAATGGAAAACAATTCACCGAAATAAGAACCCTATTCTGTTACCACTGCTCTAGTGATTTCCCTGTTATAGTCGCAACAACTTTTCTCTTAACAAGAACTGAGGAATGGGGCCTTAAAGCGGAGGGGTTTATAGCTTTCACCCACATAATGGTCAGCAGGTTGTGTCCAGCCCTCCTGAGGGTCTCTCGTCCAAATACTGTCAAGCCTGGGACAGTTCAGTTCCAAAGGCAAAACGGTTGTCACTGCTGAACATGAATTAACTTCTGATCAGCCAGACCACCATCATATGGTAGCAAAAGCTCAGCTCCTCCTGCTTCAGGTTTCAGTGCCCCAAAAAGCTGCTCTGTGCCTTGCCAACCCCCAGACAACCCACGGTTGTTTAGCACATTCACACCATCCCAAGAATTTGTCAGCTCCTGCTTAATTCAAACTGCAAATGCCCACATTTGCTTTTTAGCTGAAGTGCAAAGCAGTGACATCCCACAGAAGATGCCAGCACAGGAAGTGTCATGGTGTCTGAGATGCACTTACTGCATTTTTGACTGAAAGCCCAGAGCAGCAAGGCCATATATTTCTATTTCTATGATATATTTCTGTGTTCAGCACAGTTTAGAAAGTTGCTGCCTTCATCTGTGTGTCCCCTTCCCAGGTAGAGTCCAGCTTCAGCTGACTCCCTGTAAGGAGAAGGATGGATGAGAGGAGGGACATGTGGATGGGAGGCTCTATTCAGAAGAGAATATTCTTCTGAGAGAGAGATCTAAGCAGTCCCTTGGTGAGACACAGGAAAAGAGGCTAGATAGCCTGAGTTAGGCTCCTACAAATAATATGGAGGCCAGGCAATCCCAGCCACTTGTTCTGGGTGCCACAAGATGTTACACAGGACCAGTAACAAAGACAATATTGATGTAGCCTCAGATTACAGTTTTCTGTCTCTGCATTGACTTCTGGAACCAGAAGGGAACTTGAAGACCTTATGTTGACATCAGGTGAATATCACCAGGCAAGACAGTGTGCAAGCCGAATATAATTAGATTGAGAGCCAATTAGATTATGAAGTATCTTTAAATTCTTTTGGATGCTCAAGAAATTTGGGGTAGTGGGATTTTAAAATGCCAGATTTTCAGAATTCTGAACTGCTTCTGTTAATTCGCAGCTGATCTGTTCCCTCTTTGGAGACAAAACAGAACAGTAATCCCAAAGTCAGAGCGCGTTGCAACCACACACCTGTAAGCTTTCTTCTAGCAGCCAGTCTTTGATCATAACTTTCCATGAACAAGAAGAAGAAGGGCCAAGAGAAGCTTTATAAGAATAAGTAAAGTCTTATGAGAAGTTGTCTCAGAGGTTAATTGGGCGGAAATCCTCAGGAAGATGGGCAAAATGTATCTTGAAGAATGGTGAAAGTCCCCTTACAAAGATGTCACACAATGAATAGCTCTGTCCTTCCAGCTGCTTTGCTCCCTCTCCTATTGCATGTTTTCTTCTCAAGTAAGGTTTCCTTGGGCTTATCTCCCTTCATCGCTGCATTTGCCTATCAAACTTTTGACCTGCTCTTTTTCATTATCCACTCTCCTTCTTCACTTTCACCTTCTCCTTTTCATTTCTCCTACAGAGCGACTACAGAATTACATTAAATTCTTTCTATTTCCAGGCACACCATGGAAATGCATCCGGTCGGATCTTCTACAGTTGAGCAACACAGATGCAGTCTATAAGCACACAGTAGTTAAATCTTACTTCAGCATTTGTTTTCTTCTGTACACAGATCATTACTGATACCATTCGTATGATTGTCAGCTGAGTTATAACTGAGTTATAACATGATATAAAATAACACAGTCATATACACAATCCTTCTGATAAGATGCATTTTGGTTCTTTGAAAAGGCAATAATTGCTGGGAGCAGAAAGGTGGCACGTGGCTACGTCTTGAGTATGGTTATAATGTCATGAGCAAAACTCTGCTGAGGAGATGCATGGCTCTCATTAAGGCATTCTGTTTTTCTTTATGAAATACAATCAGATTGGTCTGCCAGAGAAAGCAGACAGTGACAACAGAAACCATTACAGATTTTAGTGGGGCATAGAGAATATTTTCCTCTGAATTCTGGCCTTGTCCTCTCTTCTTAACAAACTAAGAAGTCTGACAGCTCAAATCCAAGTCTGTCAGATTGCAAACGTAGTAGATAAGCATGCAGCTGGAGTAGCAGTAATGAAACATTTCAGAAAGCAACCTCGAAGCCCCTTTTCTATCATCAAATCTCATTTGCTTGTTTAAGTGTTAGGTATTCCTGAGAATCAACATGAAAGCAAAGCTGATATCCCACCAGGAGAAACCTGTAGACATATTGTAACATTAATGATGATCTACAAATACACAAAAATACGTGTATGTTTGTGTGTGTCTGAGTAAATCAAAAACATTGCTTTTCTGATTTATATATAAACGGTACCTTTAACAGGATTTGACTTGTTTAGAAATAAGAGGGGCTGCTAGACACTCAGGACTGGCAAATGTAACATACAGAGAGCTGATAAGGAAACATTTCATTAACTCATCCTTTGAGAAAAATATACCATAAATACTAGTGGAAAATGAGTGGAATTAAGTGAAGTTTTAATGATGAGGTCTCTGTTTTACTTTTCAAAATCAGACATTAATCCCATAAAAATAATCAGCTAATTAATGTAAATACTAACTTACGTGGTCTAAGAAGTCTTTATAACCAAGGAAACCATATTCATAATTTATACGTTATAGACGCAGTATCCTTTAATGCTTGTTTTGAATTACGTGTTTCCCTCAGAAAAAGCAGAGTCAATTTATATAAAATAAATAAATATTAAGCTTTCAGAGACATTAATGTCCCTTTAAATACATCACAAATCAACAACTTGCTATGTTTTCTACAGTGCAGAATATTTTTCCTTATAGTAGGAATGCCTGCCTCACCCATCCAATATAAATCATCTTCTAAAGAACAGTGCCGTTCAATAAGGAAATCACAGCCCATGCCAATACATGTGTCGAATGTCCTACAGATGAAGAAAGATCACTGCTCTAGTCACATTTTAGATATCACACTTGGTGAATCACAGGATCATTCATTATCATTTTATTTTCTACTTGTCATGTCTTAAAACTAACAAAACTCTTAATGTACTTCTGGTGCTTGCAGTCCATCACAGCAGTTCATGGATTTAATTACCAATTACTTTAGAGTCAGGTTTATGAGAATTAGTATTATACGAAGGCCAAACTACTCAGCTTATCAGTGCTGCTTAAGCAGCCTGCTACACTATGAAAGTCATGGCAGAGGGGAATAAAATCCTCATTATGAGGCACTGGTTCTGTCCTGAATACTGTGGCATGGCAATTTCATTTTTAAAGCCTCAGTGGTACCTCACACTTTGTCACTAGATGGCAACCGGCTGGATCCTTCCATTTCTACTACCCCAGGGCAGGACTGAAATCCCTAACAGGCTTGCTGGATTAAAAGCTCAGGATCCAGCTGCAGAAGATGCTGATGAGCACTACTGAAGGCAGTCCTTGCTGCTCTTGCTGTAGCCAGCCAAGACCTCACACTCCAAAACAGCCATGAGCAAAGCTCTTACCAGCACCAGTTCCTTTAGGCTGACCATTTTTTCATGCATTTTGCTTGATTATATTTGTAAATATGACTTTAAGCTATATTTAATCCTGTTCTTCAAGTATTGCATCAAAAATATTAATGCAGATTAAAGTAGCTTAATACCACATCAAGCTGCCAAATTAAGTGAAATAGGATAACAGAAAGCTGAAAAAAAGGTGTTGACTGTCTTAAAACAATTGGCTTGATATGGTAGATATGACCCATCTAGATACAGGTACACCTTGCTGATCTGATAGATTAACACTGCTGTGTGTCTCAGTTCTCTTGATGAGATGGAATATGTTGCACTAGGTCCGTTCTTTTCACTCTGCCCAAAGAGCATGTTTTTAGTGAATTCAATACCTATTGAAGTGCTTCCATGTGAAAGCAGCCCTGGGGTGCAGGCCCCCACCAGCCACCCTGACAGATCACGCTCGACTCTGCTGTGAGTTAGCGTCACGTGAGTTCTGGTGTGCAACTCTTTTATGAGCAATTCATTCTTTTTGAAAAAAATTATGGAAGATGAAAAGACTGATATGCTGGCTTATGAAGCCATATGGTGTTGAGCGAAAGAATCGGTCATTTGAGGTATACAAGGGAACAGACTATGAGCAAGGCAGACGTGATTATAAACCAATCCTGAATGGGTAAACAGGAAATAAAATGCTGAAAATAAAAGAATATAAAGAAACTAATAGAAGTTATCAGAAATACATGAAAGATCAATAAGGGCAACTGGCGGATCATCAGAGCGCAATGGGAAGTACTTTGCAACAGAATAAGATATTGCAGAAAAATTAAACAAGTTCTTCACCTCACAGGGAAAACGGAGGTGAGATGCCAGAAGTGAAAACAATGTGTCCTGGGGAGGACAGTGAAAAACTGAAGACATTAGCAACTTCTCCAGAACAAGTCTTGGGTAATTTAAAATCAATAAAAACAGTCAGAGCCCAAAGGCCAGATGGGACACACTTTGGGAACCTGAATGAGATAGCAGACAGATTATTGGACTAACATGAATTATCTTCAATAGTATCTTTGAAACAGCAAGGTATTAATTGGCTTGAGAGAAACAAACCAAATAGCGTTCATAGGAAGGAAGTTATGAAGAGCTAAGAATTAAATTTTCCTCCAGAGCAGGAAAGATCCAAGAAACTATCAGTAATAAGATTAAAAAAAAAAAAATCTTTAGAAAACTTTAGAGAAACAGGAATTGATTGGTAAGAGCGAGTCAAATTTCCTCATGTATACATCTCATTCACTGGAATTTTTAAAGGTAGTATTATAGAAAGTAAACAGGATTGAGGCAGATACTGTTTAGATTTTAGAATGTCACTTAATTCAGGAAGACAGTAAATTAGTATATACAAGACAAGTTCCTATATGGATAAAAAAAATCTCTAGGGAAAAGTAATGTCTGCAATAATCAGTGATTCAGGATAATTAAGTTGGATAACTAAAAATCAAGGCAACATTCATTTCTGAAGATCAGACAAGACACTGGATTTGTTAACAGGACCTGTATATTCCTCTCATATCTATCTCCCAGACGTGCTCCTATTGTGCAATGGCTTATCCTAGTCATAATCTGAACTTGCAGCCTATTGCAGTTTCATTTAAATGGGACATGGGATCCAATTGCTCTCTGCACCTCTTTCCACGTGATGAGCACTGACTGAACTCTACTCACAAGGCTGAACTGAATTTTACTATGCCAGTGTGTAATCTCAGAAATTACATACAGTTGAGTTTGGTCAGCTTCTGCAAATGGCATCAATGTAGGTAACTCCAGGTGCAGAGATAGTAGGGGACAGTGGCAAGGGGCACTGGGTTTCAGAAAACCTTGATTTTTCTGATAAACCATAAGCCCTGGCAACTTGTATTACTGACTTATACTGTCTTCTCGGAATAAGTCAAGATATTCATCCTGGCCAATTTTCATTCTGCCTCTTAATTTCTTGTGCAGTTTAGTGTGGAGAAATGGATGCCGAGGAGAGAGACAGTGATCTTTTTCATATACATAAAAGAGGAGGGGACCCCCACATCCACTCCAGATAGGAGAGCAAGTAACCTGCAACAAAGGAGACCAGGTGAAATATTAGGGAAAATTATTAACTCCAAGGTAGCTGATTCATTGGAGAAGCCTGCAGGATCTCTCGTAATGGAAGATTTTATGAATAGATAAATGTCTATCAGAAGGAACTCTGCCCCAGGGCAAGAGGATGGACTGTATGACACCAAGGCATTATCCTTTGTGACTATTTTCTAACTATCTGTGCAGACTTGCTGGCTATTAAACAGTTGCTATGTTTCACTCTGGCAATAATTGATTTTCAGTGAACTTGCTGCTGCTTAAATGTACATTGTTAAAACCTCCAAGATTTTCCAGGTTGTGAAGAAGTGTACTGTAGAAGTAACTATCTCTGTCTTGTGGGGTCAGACACTTCCCCCTCTGGTTTTTCTCTTGCTCTTCCCTACTCTGTCATTCTTCCCGGGCCATGCTGTGCCATGCATCGTGGCTGGAAGCAAGAGGTATTGGAGAAGACATCTCCAAAGAGGTGTGCACTGAGGCTCCAGAGACCAAGCTCTCTGCTAGCACAGCTGAACACTGCCAAGGCTTCAGAGAAGAGCATAGGGGACTGGCATATTCAGATTGAAAAACTGGGTCTTCACAATAGAAGAAAATGTTCCATTATCTTCCACAGGGCACAAAGCAAAGATTTTTTTCAGGCCTTCAGAAGGAGGAGGAAGATGAAAAAGAGCTCTATGAGAACTATCACTGAAATCGATCCTCCTTTGGCAATGACCTGATAAACCAACTTTTGTGCAAGCCCCAGACTCACTAGTCAGCCTTGCCTCAGGTTAAAAAAAACACACCTCAAAGAGTGCTATTAGAGCTTTGTAGTATCAGGTCAAGATATTGCTCATTTTGTGGTATCTCTGCCTGAAAAAAATCTTATTGGTGACTATAGTTAAAAGAAAGGAGAAAAAAAAGATCATACTTTACCTGAAGCATCAGGGTGATAGAGGCTGGGAGCACTTGTCATTTCTCCTGGCTGATGGAGACAGCTACCTGAGGATCTTTGACTTGCAATAAGAATCCTGCTCTTTGCAGATGGTAACCTTGAAACTGCGCCCAGTCCTAACTGTGGCTTAAGTATCATGGCAGATCGATAAAAACTCGGTGGGACCTCATAGTGAGTATATGGTGGAGGACAAAATTCATCTTTCACGGGCCTTTCTCCAACCTACAAAAAAATAATTAAAACAGATATTATGCAATAAAATTATGTATCCAGAGAATATGGAGCTCTCAATTGCTTATAAAGGCTAATTTTCCCTCCTCATGAGTCTCGGCTTCATACCACTGCAAAGTAATTCTCACTTTCAAAAAGTGATGTCTAACCATATGAATCCCTCTCCATGAATACACGTGTTCCAGTCACAAGACACAGCCAAGGCCAAATAAAGGCTTGATCTCTTCCCCCTTGAAAATATAAACAAATAAATAAAAAGCTTCAAATAATGAAAATGAAGTTATTGTTAAGTCTGGAAAGGTGAGATTAGTTAAAGAGGTAAATGCACCAAGAGAGTGGGTAAGTGGAATTTTTATTAGAAGTTATTTAAAATATTTCTCATTGAGATGCAATCTGGGGGGAGTCTGTTTTAATTTAAATAGTTATAAAGACACTTGAAGGTATTTTAAGTTCATTTTATCAGAAAAATGGTATTGTTAAATTGTTCATGTGTGAAAAAACATCCACAAGCTCCTACTGTTCACATGTTCACTATGTTCACAGTAGTCTGTGCCACTGAGGTTTCAGAAGAATGACACAACTTTGGAGGAGTGCAAGTTTCTGTAGGTTATTATTTTCAGGGTGCTCATGAAGTATTCCAAATCAGAGCTACAAAATGCAGCTGAGCGGAGGAGAAAAGCAAATTTGCCGATGTAAAACATGTACTGTTTATCATAAATAGACGTTTCTTTGCTAAAATTAGCGACAGATCTCTCAGTATTTTAACAGGAATATATTGTGAGAACAGCACAGTAAGCCCCAAGCTGGGAGTTTTTCAAGTAAATTGGCTGTTACCCGAGAATTTAGAGTCGAGGAATGAGCTGGTTCCCTGGTTCAGCCCTTGAACCTTCCTCCACACCAGCAGGGCCCTGGCTCGGGCCGTCAGCCAGCATGCTGTTTGCCATGACTTGGGGCGAAGGAGCAGAGCCATGGCAGGTGCTCGCTGGGCCTCCACCTCCCTCATTTGCTACGATCTGTTTGCTCTTCATCCTTGTCTAACGCTCTTGGGTAGAGTCCAACTATTGCAGAATTTTCTTATAAAATATAAAATCATAATAATTTAGCAAGGATGCACTTAATAATTTTTCAGTGCATCCCATTTAGGCCAGAGAAAAAAAGCAGGCTTAGGAAACACGAAATCAGGGCTGGTTTTGTTTAAAAACTAATCAAAAAAGTGCCATAGGCTACCTAGGAAGAAATGCAACTGCTGATTAATTAATTCTGTTGTAAGCTATGATACATATAATATGCCAAATCAGTTTCTATTTTAGCAATTATCAGCATTTAGAACATGGACTTGAAAATTAGCTGTAAAAGCTTTGATCCTAGCTGCTGCTTGAGCTTTAATCCTAATTTAGCAAATTTTAATATGCTAAAAGATACAAAACTGGCCTTAAACTATTACTGAGTTTAGAATCTTTAAGGCTTTGGCAGAGGAAACTAAGACGACAGATACAAGAGATATGGAGCATTATATTTTTGCTCCGTATTTTTCACTATTTTTGACGTCCTGTTTTCTCAAATTAGATCTTCCACTTTCCTTTTTTATTGTATTTCTATGACCTATTTCTGCAAGTTCAGATGCAGGTTTTTATTGTTCATATATGATTCTCTACTCTTATTTTCAACTTCTGTATATGGGACTCTTTTCCTGGATAAGATTCATTTACGTTTTTCCCCCTGATGAACTTATTTCAATGAGATTTCATTACACACTTCCTATCATCTTATATTTAACTGGCAGTGAACACCAATACCAAGTTTTTCAGTATAAGGAATAGAGAAAAATCTTTAAATATAGAAATCATGCATTTTTGATAAACTGGGTTAGCTTAGCCAAACCTTCAGTCACCTTACTTTTACCTTTATTGACACTATGCTACAAGGAACACAGAAGGACCACAAACATGCACACAAAAACAATCGCAAGCCTAAAACACCTTTTCAGACTGAGGGAACTGAGAAGAATTTGCCCAACTATTTTTCAGGAAATAAATTTCTTTTTTAAAGAGATCAATTTGCAGGGACACGTAAGTTTGCTATGAGGACACAATCCTTTTTATTATTTTGTACTTATCAGCAAATTCATGAAGTGTGTAATTCAACTGGCCTCAAAAGAATCACATGCGTTTATTGATTATCAGGTCATTTCAAAGCTGTTTAGAAAGATTTGGACTCATATGAGTCCTGTTAGCATTCTGTACCAGATTTTTGTATGAGGGGCTTTTAAGAAAAGAGCTGTTGAAGCCTGTTAACTAAAAATAAGGACTCCCTTCAGCTCACAATTTTATTGTGTATGACTATACATTTCCCACGCACTCCATTTAATGTATGTGTTAGAAAGCGCTGGAAACCCTACAGCAAATCTGTGAAACATACAGGAATTTCCATAACCTGGGTGATTCTAAGCAGAGCTGTCAACACTGCCAATAGGTAAAGTTGTTCACCACTTGCCTTCATGTTACTTTGTTTATAACACTGTCAAACCTTAGTTCCTCGAGCAGATTTTTTTTCTTGTCAAGTGCCTGCTTCAGGCAATTATTTGGGAAAAGAGTCAGCAAAATTGGTTCAGTCATTTCAGATAATGAGATTAGGGAAAAAAATATGTTCTTTTGCCTATATATAAAACTACTTCCCCTGTCCCTTTCAACAGGCCTTCCACTTCGACAGGCTTCAGTCCATGCTCTCTGGAGCAGAAAAAGGTCCATGCAAGAGAATTGCCCCAAAGAGACCACACAGGCAGAGTTTGGATGGGACAAGCACAGTCCTGGGAGAAGCAGGCAGGAGAGCTGAGGATCAGCAGATCTCCTTATGGAGCCCCAACTGCAACCAGGGCTCTTGGCAGCATCTATAGCAGTAAATAAAATGGGCCAAAGCCGGCTCTTTGGCATGGCACAGATCATATCCATGTGAGTAAAGTCTCTTGCCCTCCAGAACAGCTGGGTCTCATCCACAGTGTTCCCTGGAAACAGCCTCTAGCCCCTGCTGCCTCCTGACCTGTGCCACGTGTTGTCTGGGGGAGCTTACGCTGGTACAGGTGAACACAGAGCTGGGGAACGTATTCAGAGTCCAACAATATGGACAACTTTGTGTGAGCCTTGGAAGCTGTGCCTTCACACTGTGTAGCTCACTAGCAAGGTTATAGCCTTTGCGACTCGCCATTTGCTCTGTTACTTCTACCAGAGGTAAGTAGAAACATAGAGACAAAGTGGCCACAAATTCCTGCTGGCACTTACGGAAAGTGGCAGAGGTCCACACTAAAGTGGAGAATGAGCACTGCGATGAAGCATGTGGACAGCAACACTCTGACCCAGACAAAGATCTACAGCCATACCATGTCAAGGTTCCAAAGAAAAGCACTAAAAGAGCTGAAAATGCCACAATTAAGGCAGTCCATTTAATCTTTATTCAATCCTTCATGAATATACAGCCTTCAGATCACAGCTGAACTGCTTCCAGACCTGAGCTAGAATTTCTGTCTGGACTGTACTGTGAGGGCTGTAGCACACCCAGCACAAGGAGCCCGGCAGGCCCTCCCCTGCACAGAGACACATCTTGAGTCTTCCCCAGGTTGTTCTTCAGGCCTTGCCTTGGAGCCTGCTGCTTTGCACAGCACCTTCCTATTTTTTCCACCTCTTGGCTCCTGAAAGTGGAGCCAATATTTAATTGTTCCGCCCATTTAGCTGAAGGGTGCTCAGATATTACAGGTCTGATTGACAGCAGTTATTAACACCCTTTATCATAACTATGGAGAGAAGTATAAAATGTTAATCAAAGCCCTCCAAGGCTCCAGTTGGATATGGGAAACAGGGCAGTCTGGGAACTTTTCCACCACAATGGCAATGCTGAGTAGTCATCCTGCCTCAGCATCTCCTTGTCTCAAAAGTTCTGAGTCTTCAGCACCGTGCATTTGCCAATATGATTTTGATCTATCTCGACCCATCCTAATTGTTTTCCTCTGATTACACATCATTCATCTGCCCTTAACCAGTACTGTGCACAGCTGCTCTTCTAAGGATCTGTCCACTTGCACAGATTAATCTTTTTCCTTTCTCTTGAGCCATACTGTAGCCAAATCAGCGCCCATTGCCATCCCCTTATTATCAGGGGGTTAAGGTACCTGCTGATAGGGTGGCATCATAAGAGAGCACATACCATCCCCTGCTAACTAACAGCTGCTGCTTCTATGACTCTTAATTCCTAATGACTAATAGGAATCAGTAGGTTAACGAAAATTCCTGATACAAACTATAGTTTGTTTGACTTTTTTCCTTCTCAGTGTCTCCTCCAGCCAATTCAGTGTTTCTGAAGAACTTTGGGTTCAAACTTTTCCCCCTTGATATATCTACCCAAAATCATACTGCTTAGTGAAAGACGGGTGCTTTGGACCCTCTCCATCAATGTTCTCTTTGAGTCATTTTCTCCTAATCCTAGTCTAGAGTAAATCACACTGCAGACCTGCCACAACCTGACTCCTTTTCATGCTAAGAACAGTTCTCAACAGTGCACAGAAATTGCTCATCTCCACTCCCAGTTCTGTCTGCTGATCGTGCCTGATTATCTGAACCCCAGATGTATGGGCTACAGATTCCTATGGCCTTTAAGGGGTCTATAAACCACTCTATAAACAGCCAAGTAGCTGCACAGTTGTTTTGGCTTTAATTTCAGTTGCCATCCATTGCAGGCTGCCATAGACAAGCCCACAATGACATAATTTCTCCTCCACATGCAAAATATAAGGGATGGAACCAGAAACTGAAGTCAGAGGAGGAAAGGCAACAAGCACTGTCCTTTCTGTGTTTGGAATGAGATGGTATTCTATCGAAAACTATAATCCATTATCATTTCACTAATCACTAGAATGCCTCTTAACATGCATGCCAAAAGGGCCAAGCTACACTGACGCAAGATATCTTAATTTGGATATTTGCTGGCTTTTGATTGTCGACACTGTCACCTGATGTGTTACTTTAATGCTGTTCCCTGTACAAAAACTGGGCATTAATGAGATGGACATTAAAAGAGTCTCATAACACACCACGAGACACCCAGGAAAAAAAACCCAAAACACTAGTATATATATGATCTTCAGTATTTAGATAAAAGGCTTGGTTGCTGAGCTATCACATGTCCCAAGCAGCAGATCCAATGACATATCACAGACCCAATTACAACTCCCTCTTCTCCATCTTTTCTCCACCTACCAAGCAATGTCAACCTTCCTCCACTGTTCTCACCTCCCAGCAGGGAGGTGCTGGGAATCAAGACTCCTGCCCAAATTATCAAGGTGGAGGACACACAACTAGTTACCAGGACCCAGAACTGGCCAGAAGGAATTCCTTCACCTTTTGGGTGCTCGGGAATACTTTCTGGGGAAAGGAGATTTCTCATTGAAGATTCTGGTCAAAATAACAAACTGCTTTAAATCAAATGAAAAGAAAATCTTTTCCTGCATGATATATATTACCTAACATGAGCTTTAAAAGTCTCTGGTTTTCTGTAGAGCTAAACAGAAGGGAATTAAATGAGTCCTCTCGTGCTCTGTCTGCAAATATGTGCCAAGTTTCCCATTAAAGAGGAAAAGTCTTTGTTTGTGGGCAAATTATGTTCATTTCCCAAAGCTATTCCTTCAAGAAAAAATAGTTCCATTCATGGATATGTTCAAACTGTATGTCTTTTGCTTTTCAAACATCCCTGTTTATAGTACTAGCAGGTGAACGTTTTGCTGGGAAACATTACAGGAACACAATGACAACTTCCAGTCAAGTCACAGATTAGACACCACAACAGGATCAGTTCCAGAAACAGTTAAGTAAGTTCATTTCTAATGGCCACACGTTGCCTGCATTTAGGACTTTTTCTTATTTGAGGGTTGGGAACTACTGGCAGCAACAAGTAAGCAAACGAATACCATCTGGCATACAAAAGAGGTTGTCAAAGTCACCTCCTTACCTCCTGCAGAAATTTTTCACTCATCGGACCAAAGTGATGGCCAGGGGGCCTAATTCCTGACACCACAAGTCCAGAACTGAAGATCCTTGGCTTCTGGAGGTCAGGTTTAAATTTGTCATACAGGATGCTGGGGGGCTTTATATCGCCTCCATTTGATTCCTTCTCTTCCTTAGAGATGCGCATGCCACATGCTGGGGTGCTGTACGACAGCCCTGCAGAGGCAAACGAAGGGTCAAGCTGCTCTATTGAACGAGGGTTTCTTCTAATGTAAGTGATGATTTTAGGTCTCACATGTTTGGGCTTGGGTATGGCAGGCTTCATCTCGATGCTTTCTTCCAGCTTTTCACTGCAGTCACTGTCCACATCCGCTTTATCTGCAAGGGAGCCCTTGGACTGGACCAAGATAGGTTTGGGGATTGCACTGCTGCAAACAGTCTTGATAGGCACTTTAGGGGATATGCTTAACAACTGCGTGCTGTCAATGGGAGGTAGGACTGAGGAGGGTGACAGTTTGTCAACATGAAGTGCATAAAGGTCCTTCAGATTACTGTTTGATAGTGCAGGCTGATTATTAACATTCAGAGTTGCCACTGGGCGCAAGGGAGTTGGAACGCATAAAAAGCCATCAGCCTTCGCTGCAATCTTATAGCTCTCTGGTGCTTCATATGAAAGGTGTTTCTTTGCAA
Organism: Dromaius novaehollandiae; assembly: GCF_036370855.1. Classification (NCBI taxonomy): domain Eukaryota; kingdom Metazoa; phylum Chordata; class Aves; order Casuariiformes; family Dromaiidae; genus Dromaius; species Dromaius novaehollandiae. Next base: position 195,878,668 of record NC_088098.1, read on the forward strand.
TAGTTGTCTTTTTACTCTGAACTGAAAAGCTTGAGATTTCCACATCACTATCCTCGTTGCTACACTGTTCATTTGACACCGTTTCTGCACTCAGCACTCTGGGCTGATCTGAGAGTTCAGAAGTCGGTACAGCAGCATCTTCACTATTTCCTTTGACTGGCATCAGTTTATTCTCATTACCTTTCAAGGGTTTGCTCTCAGGTAGATGAATGTTATGTATAAGAGATACTTGCTCACCAACTGTTTCAGGGCAAACTGTGCCAACTTCACGTAAATTTTCTTTTTTTCTAAGTGTTTCTTTGCCACTGGATTTGCTACCACAAGTGAGTGGGAATACTGATTCCACTTCTTTGTCAGTGAAATATTCCTCACTAATGGTTGCCCTGCTGTCACTCCCACTGCTTCCTCCTCCTGCCCCATGCATGGTGTTGTCATCACTTAGCAATTTGTCATCGGGCTGGGTGACCACCTGGCTTGACAATGGATCCTCTACTTTATTATAGATGTCTGGAAAATGGGAAGCTTGAAATTTCAATACCTCAGATCCGGAACCTTTCTTTTCTTGCATTATTGTACTTTCCTCTTTTTGACATCCCAGAAATTCTACAAGCATAATTCTCTCAATCTTTTGTTGACATATGTTTTTAGATTGTAGAGATGGTATGGTCTTAAGCTCCAGTTTTTTACTTTTATCACCCTCACCTAATTGCGCTTCTGATTTACTAGCAATCTCATTGGGCTTAATAGCTGAATGTAGATCAGCATGAGAAGTTCGCAGTGTGCTGTCAGTGTTAACATTTGGTACATTTTGCACATCCATTTGGATTTCCGGTTTAGATATTTTCTTGTTCCCTGAGGTAGACGGTTTAGAATGAAACACAATATTTTCCTCTGAGGTATTGTCAAGTGGATGAAACACCATCCCGAGAAAATGATCTGTGGATGTTTTTTGTGATTTCTCTGTATTTCCAATCAAATGGTGTGACCTGTCAATGGAATCCAATGAGGCCGAAAGCAAACGTTTACACGAAACACGGCCAACACATTCTTTTGCAAATGTTTCGGTTTGAGCAGAAAACTTACTAGGTCTTCCCAAAGAAAGCCTTTTTATTCTCTCCATCTCCACAGTCCTCGCCACTTTACCCTTAGAAAAATTCTGGGTAAAGTCAGTATCGCCTTTTGAAACAACCCCTAGGTTGGCATCATTTGTGCTGCTTTTCAAATTGGACAGACTTTGTCCTCGGCTGATCCTGATATGCCTTGATATATCCCTTGCTTCACTGGTCCTACCATCTTTTCCCATTTCCCTGTTTGAGGTAGGGAACAGCTTACTTTCCTGTACACTGGTGTCACAGGTCTGAGACTCTTTAAAGGCCAGAAGTTTATTCTGCTCTGTACTCAGCTGAGTAACTTTTTCTGATCCCCCAGGATGTATATTCCCACTCTCATCTGTCAAACCACATTTCTTGGTATCACCTTCAGTGGTCCTAACTTTCGTCACAATTTGGTTGGCGTTGGTATCCCCCACGTTTACTATGCTTTCATTATTATTTTTTATTTCACTGCGGTTGTCTTGAAGCTGAGTGTAACATGACTTGTTTGGAATTAATGGAGCACTCATTTTGAACCTTCAGGTGACTGCTTTTTTAGGAGGATTAATTAGGACTGGCAGTCCTAATTAATGAGAAGGCTTTTTGTCCACTATCAGGTTAACTATTATTCAAGCTTCAGTTACACCTTTAAATTACAAACTGATCAGTAGAAAACTCCTTGTCAAAAAGCTTGGAGCCTTTTGTCAGAGTCACATTTTTGTGCTGCTCAGTCGTTTTCAGTGAAGCTTCTGGACCCAAGAAATCTTTATGACGTGGTAGAGAGGTTCAGCGAAAGCAAAATAGATCTGTCAAGTTTCCTCTGAATGACAGCCAGTTACTCCAGCCAACCTACAAGAAAAGGAACAGACAACATTACACTGATGTCATGAATTATGCTAACTAAAACAAAGTTAAAAACAGCAGCACTCGCCAGTACATCCCCAGGTTTGAATGCTTTAAAATACTTTTAGTTTCAGCCATAGCTTTGCTCACATCCAGACTCCTTGTGTAGCGCAAATCTCTGACTATTAAAGTTATGCAGTTATAACTGTCTCAGAAGAGTGATTGCTACTGTTTTTAAACCACAGAAATTTACAACTGGAAATAGCCACGAATAGCTAGGTCAGGACGGAACCCTACATCAAGGGTCTGAGCACTTTTATATTGATGTATTAACGTCTTTATTACACCAAGAGTCACTACTGATGCATTTAAAGCCACACAGTATAGACAAGCCATTAATAATGAAACTCCAGCTTCATTAGGGGACGTTTATGGGTTTCTCTGCTTGCCTTGTACAAACCATTCCTGAGCTTGTGCTGACATGACCTCCCCTTTGACATTTCCTAGATAAATCCATAGATACCAAGAAAGTAAAGACTATGGCTGGCGGCCTGCAAAGAACAACTGTGTTTTGCTAAGAGACAGCTGCATATGTGTATATTCAAATACACCAGTTCCAATATCCTGCACCTCCTTTTGGCTTCCTGCCACTTGTGGCCAGGGGAGCCCTGCTCCTCTGACTTTGTATGGGGCTAAGGAGGGGCTGTTGTCCTCTGTCACCTCCAACAAGCTGAAGGGGAGATTCCTGTCCATGCCATGCCTAATCCACTCCCTCAGATATTCCCTGACTAGTTTTTGCTACCCTTCATAATAATATAATATACACACTAGAAATTCAAAGCACCTGCAGTACTCCCAGCAGCCTGGGTTTCTAATTAGGGGCTCAAAGGGACTCTAATTAGAAGTACAGATTAAGTCCACTGTGTGCGCTGCCTGCAGCATCTGGGAGAACATCTGGGCTCGTATTTCTAGCACCTGCTATGAGGAGGTCCTCCCAGCTTCATGTCCAGCTTGGCACCGCTCACAACATCTGCGGCCGAACACAGATTCAGTTTCTTTACACTGTACATACACACATTTTGGTTGAGTTTGGGTTCAGGGCTCTTGGCTTAGTTCCATCTCTACAACAAACAATAACTAATTAAATTAATTCATGAAACAGAACACAGTGTTAGAGTTTCGATTCAGCACTACAGAATTGTGTTATTACAGATCTCATCCTCAAAGTGTTGGAAAGCAACACTTTTAAACCACTTCTGTGTTCTGTCCTTACACCCAGAGAAAAAATAATTGAATACCTATTAAATTAAATATATGCATTGTGGATGTTTTGTTTGTTTGTTTCTTGTTGCTCTTTTTTGTCCCCAAAACTGAACATACCAGAATCTACATATTCAGTGTGAAAGCTGAACTCTAAACCTCTTCACTGGGCAGAGCATGTCTTGCTGTTAACATTTTTGGTCAGTTAGGAAAGTGCACCGATGGGCTCCAAAGGCAGCTAAGGCTGCTCATCTCATGTTTCTCCCTCAATCACTCTGTGGTACCAGTAGTGAAATAAGTGTAGTGAGGAAAGTCTCATGGAACTGAAAAGAGATAGGAAAATTCATCTTTCTTGGACTACTTTGTACTTTCTCACTAAATCTGTCACCCAGTGGCCCAAAACTTTAACACATACATTTGAGATGGCACTAATGAAGAAAGTGAGGAAGGAAATATCTAGTAAAATCTTCCTTTTGATGTATGAGCTGCTCATAAAGATTAGGGAAACAGAGATGAAATGTCCTTTTCTTTTTCCCTCCATAACACTCAGGATGGAGATTTAGTAGCTTAAAACTGCCATTATCAGCTGTGTATCCATATATCTACTATAAAACACTGTGGTGATTACAGGGAATCAATAATCAGTTTAGTATATGACCTGCAGTTATTATCGGTAGGTCTAAATGTCCATCTTTTATTATTAATTTTTTAATATAACAAAGTGTCCAGATGGTACACAATTTGCTTGTTCACTGTTTCTGTGCGTTTTTTTTCAGTAAAAAAAAGCTGTGGCCAGACACCAAGAAAGAAGGCTGCTCATCACTCTGTCCTGCCTTTGGGACGGGGGGACCCACTGGAGGGAGGGGGACATGGTGCCTTTGCTGCCAATAAACGGCTATGGATTTCTGGAGTGCGGAGCAAGGAAGGCAGGGCAGGACTGTGCTGCTCTTCCTGGCCACCTAGCAGAGGACATTGCTGGATGGGAAGCGAGACTGGGAAAAGGGTCCATGGTGGAGGCCATGGAGAGAAGGAAGGGGCTGTGAGTGGTCCACCAATCCTTTTTATTTCAGTCGGTCTCAAACTGATTGTCTCTGCTTCAGCAGATCTATGTTACATGCTTAAAATAAAAAAGGCAAGACTTAGCTTTAGCAATTTAAAGACGTTTTGGTATTGATGTGCTTGTTTTAAAGGTGGCAACAAATCCGCCCCAGAGCTCTGACTGGCTCAGGATCACAACTCGAACATTGCTTTCTTTGATGAATATTCATTTCCATTACCGTCTATCTTTAAGGTACAACCTAACACAACAGTATTTCTTCAGAGTGAAAAAAAAATCTGAAAGTGAAAACAGCCACCACAATTTTCTTTGTATCACTTTCTATCCACTAGTAACACAGATTGTTTCTCTAGAGCACAAACAAAATATTATCAACAAAATTTCTACTGAGATCCTTAAAAACACATTTTTTGCAGCCAGATTTCATATGTACCCATCTCTCAGTTAACAGACGAGCTTTTACAAGCCAGCATGGGGAACAGCAACAGTTGGTTAGTGGGAATGCATTTTCTCTGTGATGGAGATGCATTTTCTCCAGCTGAAACTGGCAAAGATAGTATTTTTTTTTATTTTTCTTCTATCAGGAAATCCTCTTGCTTTCTGATGACTGATCTTTAAATACAAATAATTCAGCTTGTTTCAGGGAAAAGAACGGAGGTATTTCCGAAAGGGCTGGTGTGACTATGGAGCTGCTCTGGAAATGCAGATGTGCCAAGTGTCAAAATAGACCTCAGCTGCAGGTAAGCCCAAGGCAGCACCACATCCCTCCTGCCTGCGGTTCAGAGCTGTCTCTCAGCCCATCAGCTGCTTCCCCCCTGCCTTGCATGCTCAGAGACAGCCTGGCCTCTGGGTGCCATGGCAGGATACATAAGTAAATTGGTAAATGATGATGATGAAGGACATCATTAAGCCTGAAGCATCCTATCAAGTTGCATGCATTTCAGATGTACAATTAAAGCAATCCACTAATTTATCATCTATTTTTTTCTGCTAATCTCTTACAGGGGTTTAGAACAGAGTTAATTAAGGCATTTAAAATTATGAACACAGCACTAAGATGTCTTTGGTTCATCCTGTTTACACTGCCCCCAGTATGATTACTAGCACTCACTGCAAACAAAGACAGATTTGGAAAAAAAACATCATGGAAATGTCTTTATTCACACAAAGCATCTTCACACACAATGTGTGAGACAGGCCATGCTGGTACATTTCAGAGACCAGATCAAATAATTTCGTGTAATGCTTCTGGAACAAACCGATCAACATGGGGGTCAGGAAAGACCCATCCCTGTCAAATGCAGGCCATCGCACAACCCCAGTATGTTGTCAATCAATATTAAAGCAGTCAATGCTGGCCAGAGACATAGGCTTCAAATGGATCTAGTTACTATGCTTTTAAGGGAAGTGAGGGTTTAAATACTGTCTAGGCACAGATCAGTCTCAGCCAACTTTAGCATTGTGCCTATGCTTCCTCCAGAATTAGCGAAGAGGGACAGGAACCTCAGAAAGGTGGTTTGTCCTCTACTAGCAGCACCTAGGAGGGGAACCAATGCACCCATCAGGCCAGTCGTGTTGCATTTAGGTCCTGAAAGTCAGGTGGGACGAACACAGGGTTTAGGCTGCTCTCCTTAACACAGGTCAGAGATCTCTTCTAAATATACACAGTCTGTCTCTTCTGGATGACATCCAGTCTCAGCTTAAGGATGCCTCAGCCTTCAACCCATTGCATCCTTTTTTCAGTTACTCCAGTGAACAACTGCTCTCTGCCAAAGGGTTGTACTTTATATCTAGTTTGAACTTGAACAGCCCCATTTTCCAGCTATTGATACTAGCCCTTTATTACTACTAAAACATGCTAGGCTTTTATTACTAGAAGGTACTAGTATATACCCAGTCTTTGATAACTTGCAGGGACTGGGCCTCTTCAGGCTCTCTTATGAAGAGTTAGAATGTAGAAATTACAGAATTCTCTGTAATTTCTAGTCCTTTCAACGTTCTTTTTTAAAATGTGGGCAGAGGTATCAAATGCTGCTAGCAAAATCCCAGTTCTCCTGGAGACAGTGACAGAACTCAATTTGACTTCTATGGAGCCAGGATTTTACCCACCATGCCAATAACAATCTCACTAGTGTCATCCACAAAGGCACATCCTTTTTACTCCTTCTCAGCATTGTCCTGTTCATACATTAAAGGACCATACTAGCCACAACAGCCACAATACCACAACAAGGATTTAAGCTCAGACAACCGTCCACCATGAGCCTCAAAGCACTTCCCAGAAGATAGTCCCAGCTGTGTTCATAAACTCGACAGTCTTTGATGAACCAGTGGTCAGATGCTCCATAACAAATCTGTATTAGATGCTACTCCACACAGTTACCCTTTTATTTCAGATGAATACTGCATGTTTATTTTTGTAATCTGCTTTACAGTAGCCATTGCAAGAGAATAATGATTCAGTATTTGAAAGTAATACAAAGATTGGAATTATTATTGGCAGACTCTGCTATAGAACATACTGACAACACAGGATTCCTGCTAGATTAATATAGAAAATATAACCAGGCATCTCCATGTTAATTAATACCTTATTAATCCAGTGTTCCATGTTAAAGAATACAAATTTTTTGTTTTGGCTAAATCAGTGTAATAAAGACTTCTGTCTACTGTAATAGGCAAATTTGGAAGAAAGATTTATGGTTTTGTGTTACACTTGGGATCCTAGAAGATTTGATCATTCTTCTATAGATAACTTCTATTTGAGTAATTTTGTGTTGTTTGGCTTGGATTTTCAGCAGGATAGTTTCCCTTACGTGGCACTGTCTAGGCTCAACTTCAGTACGCTCTTTGGAGTCAGTGAGATGAAAAGACACAGCTGTGCCTAAGTTATGCTGGCTCTTCCTCCGTTTTTCATTGCTTACCTCTCTCGACTGATGTTGGCTCATGTACACACACCTAACGTCACTCCCTGCTGTGCAGGAAGGCTCCCAGAAACAGAGATGCAAACCTTAACTCTTCAGATGCCCTCTCTAAAGCGGGAGCAGTGCATAAGAGGAGAGGGGATCCCAGCACTGGCACCACCTCATCGCTTAGCAGCATCTCACTGGGGACCCTGAACAGGAGACAGGACTGCAAGTTTTAAAGACTGGACTTGCTATACGGAAAACTTGATGCGGTACACATTTCTTGATGCTGTAGAGCGTAAAAATGTTCTCTCTGAATTGCTGACAGTGGAAAATGAAGTTCTAGCTCTCCACGTGACAGCATCTTGGCAGGATGCAATAACTATGTTTGTGAATAAAGCTTTACAAAGTGAACTGGACATGCTGGACAGTAGAATAAAATGATAGCTATCAGACTATGGTTAGCTGTGGTTCCCACAGGGAGGAAGAAAGTTCAAGGAGCCAGAAGCATAATTAAACACCTTTGCTTCACCTCAGCAGTATGAGTTTATCTCTGAGATAACTATCTCTAAGAACCTCTACTTCTAAGTATAAGCCCATATATAATAATAGTCTAGGAAAGAGTAAGAGTTTCTTTCAATGTGCAGTTTGCAGATTGCAGTACCTCCTCCCACAGTCTGCTCCATCCCAAGTCTCATTTAACCAGCAGATCCCAACCCACCATCTGGAAATACCAGAAAGAAGGTGAAGGAGAGCTGAATAATTTCTGCCCCATGACACACAGCATGGACTATAATAGCAGAGCTCAGGTTCATAAAACATAGCTGGCTGGAATAGGGAGGCAACAACCCACGTCTAAATCATAATGGCAGCATTTTTGCTTAAACAAGCAGCATAGGAATGACACTGAAAATATTATGTTATTCTCAGTAGGCACTGAACAAAAGAAAAACGTTAACACATTACCATTTTATTGGCCGGCTATTTTGTTTTCAATTTGCTGCAGAAATAGAGCAGTAATAATTATGAGATATGGAAAGGAATTATCGAAACACCTGAAAAAATAAAACCGAAGATAAAGAAATAAAACCTGAAATTGCTTGAGAAGCTTGGCTCCTGTATAAACCCTAATTCCTCATGTAGACTATCCTAACTGTTTACCTATGCCAGCACTGAAATTCTAAACTGAGAATATTTATAGTAAGATGCGCTAAAAACATCTGCTTGCACTGCTAACACTGTACACAGCTCACGCTGACTGCATTTTCCGATTTCTAAGAATTACAAAGAAAACTGTATCAGGAGCACCTGCATATCTTATTAACCAAGTGCCACTGAAGCTATGCCTCTGACATACTTGCTTACTTGTTACTATCCTAAAAAAAACCAATTGGTTTGTAAAATGATAGGGGCAGACACAGTAACCTGTAAACTGGTCAGCAACACACCAGCAACCCCCACATCAGCAGCCCCCTCCACAACATAAATTTTCTGTACCGGGTGGCTACCGGGGTGAAGCAATGGAGAAACTCTATGCCAGCCGCGAGGGACAGGGTGCTTCTGCTCTCCAGCAAGGCATCGCAATTGCACACAGAGTCTGAACCACACGCCTTGGTTGTCCCAGAAGCTGACATCGGCTTGGGAAATGCGAGTGCCTCAAAACAAACAGTGGGGGATAGTGACTCACACTGCCTGTGGTCGAGGATTATTCAGACTTTCGGCTGCGTGCTGCTGGATTTGCAGACTTGCAGTTCAGCCGACTTTGTCATAACCCCGTGCGGAGGCTGAATGGTGTGCAAGGGTGTTTTTCCTTCCAGGAGCTAGACATGGACGTCAGGTCGCTATGCAGCAGTAGCTAACAGATGGTTGAAGCTATGAAGTGAGAAACCTTCACTGGCTCTTACAGTAATAAGGTCCAACTTCACAAAACTCAGCAGCACTCAGGACAAGGGGTGTACAAAAGCTACAGGCTGCTGGCCTCTCGTAATAATAAGCATCACAGATCAAAAAAGGATGAGCACCTTTTACTGCATTACAGCATCTGCAAACTAATTCCTGTGAAAAGAAATCCTAAGCAAGAAATCTTGGCTCATGGGAAAGATGTTCACGTTGTCTGACCAACACAGCAATCAAGGAAGATTGGTGCAATTCCATGAGGAATATGTTTGTATGATGTGGGAAACAGATGCGATGATTGGGTTTTTACAGGAATCAGGCATGAACAATAGTCTTCTGATATGCTGAATTATTTCCTGGTAAATGCTGCTAGAAAAGCCGGGCAAATCACTGACATCCTATCTAAGGTTTTCTCTGGGAGAAGAGATACCATCTCATTTAGAATGAAGGGTGCATGTTGCCAAGAACCAAGCCACATGAATGAAATAAACACAGTGCCGGAAGGGAAGGAGCCATGAATATCTACTTGAGAAGTTCAAATCGTTATGAGCAACCTCTTCCTATGGCTATAGGAGCTGAAAGTTCATACTGGGACATTAAAAAAGCCAATAAACACCTTGGAATGGGCAAAATATAATCAGAATTAATTAAAAGTGGTGGAGAAGCATTCATCCAAGCATGCGATAATTTTGTTAATGTGATTTGGAAGGCTGAAAATTGAACTAAGATTTGGATCCACTCCCTGATGGTTTCTATTCATAAAGAAGCAGACCCAGCTATTTGGGGAAATTGTTTTATAATCTCATCATTGGCAGATCCTGTGGAAATATTACTGTGTATCATGAAGAGGACAGTATTTCAAACAGACAACTTTCTGCCTCAAGAACAACTTAGACTTAGGCAGAGAAGAGAGACAGTGGAAGAAATATTAAATTTTTACACACCATGAGTAAAGGCATTGGAAAATGATAAGAAAGCAATTCTTACTCATCTGTAAAAGTGAAATGATCTGAAAGTATTAGTAGTTTTTGAAGTGTGATTCTGTAGCATTTCCAGAATCTCAGAGTTTTAGTGACTTTAATGCATTTACAGTCAATAAATGTTAATCTTTTCATTATTTACATCATTATCTATTTTATTTCTATACAAATTTAGATATATAGCCTGGATATAAAATACCTAATGGTAAGGAATGAGATGCTTTCTATACTAAAGCAAAAACTTTCAGTTATATTTTATTTTTCTTCATCAAAAATACAGCTTTTAGTTAATCAAAATTATTAATGAATTTATACTGTTTTATCAAATTAATTTTATCAAATTAAGAATCAACCAATTTATTAATATTTTCCCCATGTAACTTCAGCATTTTCTAAATTAAACTTTTCTATATCACAGTTCAAAATGATATTTCAAGACCAAATTTGCTTCATGTTTACAATAAAAGCGAAATTTTAAAACTGCAACTGCTGAAAGAAATGCTCAGTGCTGTATTAAATAAAACACTGTGTTAGAAACGACAACAAAAAAATCTTGATTGGTTCAGAACCAGAGATCATTTAAGCACACAGCTCTACTTATGCACTGTTCCTATCTCTCTGGAGGTCCTGTCTAGGCAAGACAGAAAGGTTACGTCCCCTGCATAAATTAATATTCCCTTATCTCACAGCCCTGAGAGATCACTGGGAAGCGGCAGCGCTCCCCGTTTGCTGGCCGTCGGCGTTGCACGCATCGCTGCTGGAAGCACAGCCACGGGTAGGTGTGCGGCAGCACGGCCAGCCCCGGCCCCCCGGGGAACGGAGCCGTCCACGTCTTCATGACCTGAAGCAACAGGCCTGAGGAATCAGATGCCAGCGGGAAACCCCAGTGCGGGAATTTCCTATAGCTCCGGGCTCCGTCGCAGTGTTTAACTGCCTTGCCATTGACTTACTTTCCTTTCTGAATAAAATATAAAAATGGAAAATATGCACCATGCCAGATGATAGCCTTAATTGCCTATGTATAGATGAGGACGTTAACCCAGAAGGTACAGCAAAGGGTTTTCCCCTTGGTTTCAACACTGGAGTATTTTTCTCATAGGTCCTACTGCTGACAGGAAAGGGCCACTGCTGCACGCAACTGCTGTTGCTTAAAACAACCTGTGGCTGCTTGGACTCCCTAGGGAACAGATCCACATCTCTCGTGCCATGGCAGCGGCAATGACAATGCCACGGGCAAAAATCTTTGTACATCTTAATTTACCTCCAGTTACACTCTGGGGGAGTACATCTTGAATGCAAACAGCTCAAAAACCTTTCCAGACAATGTAAATAAATTATTTCATTTTCATAAGAAACTTGTAAATGTTTTCTTTTTTTCAAAACTGCACTTTCTAATACAAAATTAGAAAGCTACCCTAATAATTTATTACCTATGGGGGCTGAATACCCAAAGCATGTTATGTGGAAAGGATCCTGATTACTGCTATTTCAAAAGAGTACAGGATTTGGGATTAAAGATCCTAATTATCAAAACTGACAAATTATTTTAATTATTAACATCAATCAAGTCTCCACAAGGCATAAGCCCTAATAGCTGTGGCTTTTCAAGACTACTTTTTTAACATTTCCATTTGCTTTCAAATGTTCACTGTTGGATAAGTCCACCAACTCTGATATAGGCAATCCAATTAGTCAGGTTCCCCCCTCAGAAGACAGATGTCTCTGATCGTCTTCATAACAGCAACTAAGAAGCTGATTTAATACCCAGAGCAACTAATCTTGAACAAATCTCTGGTTTTATTTTAATTTCAGATAAGTATACTTGTTTAAAGGTACAGGAACTTCTCATACTTTCTGGGGCACAATACTATTCAACACAGGACTTCAAGGAAAAACAAACAGCAGAACCCCAGGGAAAGCCACTGTGAAGAAAGATGGTATTAGATGAGGGCATACTGGCCGTTCAAATAATATGTAAGAGCTGGCAGGTCAAGCAAGGCAAGACCTCAGCCAATAGCTCAGTCCATAGGGATCACACTGGGAAACGAGGCAGTACAAGCAACCCTGCAATCAAAGGGCCAAAGAAGAGAAGTCCATCATTGATGTAGAACACATGATAAAAGCAAGAAATAAAGTAGTAAAGAAGCTTGCCTGGAGGTGAGTGTAGACTAGACAAAAACTGATTCCTCCCGAACAAGTGGAAGGAAGTGGCAGAAGGACAACAACACCCCAAGCTATATCCATGCTCAGTGTCACATCATGGCCATGTTACAGCAGGGCTGAGCCCAGGAGCAGAGCAAGGGACAGCCCTCTCTGCACCCTTCCCTTGATACTGGCAGTTGACGGGCCCTCCATGCACCGCTTTGTCTTGCCGCAGTCCACACGCATGCACACCACAGCATGAAGTCCCACTAACCTACTCAGAAGATAAAAGAGAAGGTGGGAGATGCACCATCAGCTCCTGCTGCTCTTTTCTGACAGAAGTGGAAGAGCAGCAAAGGGATCCTTCCCCTCCTTCCTGAGGGCCTTTGCCCTGCAGAGCCCATCCAGGAAATTGGTATGTCCCTCTCCATCCAAAAACACAAAACGTGGCTTATCATAAAATCTGCAACAGCTGGACAGTTGGATGCGCTGGCCCCAAAAGACTACTTAATTTATTTCTTTACAGCATGAAATATTGACACAGAAAGCAGATTGTGAAATATTTCCAAAATGATTATTGGGTTTTTTTTGCTAAGACTGCTAAATCTTTCCTGCCTTGCAAAAAACATCTGAGAAACAGAAGAAAAAATATATATAGTTCTAACACTCAAACATGGAAAAAGTTCATGAATTTGCTTCCTATTGAGCAAAACCCAGAAACTCAGAAGCTTTGTCTACTGCAGCAGATTTACCTACTGCTGATAAAGCAGTTACAACTGGTGCTGAACTCAGTTTAACTTCAAGTGTAGCCAAGGGTAAACTGTCTTTCCATATCACTTTCTGATTCTACTGTATTCAATGGCAGCTAACTGTGTCAATTCATAACTGAATAACTAAATATGTATTTAGGACTGTAATTTTAGACTGCTAGGTTTGCACATTTAAGTTTGAACCACCACCAGTTCTATAATGCTGTCAAACCTTCAAAACATTACTGCAGACATACTGAGCCAACCCATCAGTAAAAAACAAAGCAAACATAAAGCATTGTCAGAAATTCTATGTATGTTTATTAACTCCAGTAAAAAAAAATCTTCAATAACTAGTTTGATCTACATTTCCAAATACTTTGTCTTGCGACTTCAGACCTAAGGGGAAAAAGCAATGTCAACTTGTCTAAAAAAACAATTAGTGGCAAAATTAAAACTGTTGTAAAATTCAGATTGGACTCTTTAACCAGAGAACTGTGATTCCATCAGTTACATCCACCTGGTGAGGGGCGTAAGGCACAGTGTGTGTTTATCCTTAGAGTCATATTCCACTACCAGGCGCTGTAAATTACATGAACTAGATTTCCTGAGTGCAATTCCAGCAGTTAGAAAGGAAGGCGTAACACATACAATTATTCTGCTCAAGTCACTCTGACTGAGCTAGAAGCTGGTCTGCAAATTCAGGCGTGGTAACATCGTGTTGCTCCCTGACCACCACACGCTTGTGGCGACTGGGGGCTTGCCACTCAGGAATTGAAAAGGAAATCCTCGTTTAAGACCAGAGATGACAGAATGTAAAACCTAACTATTCAGCAAGGTCAAGCACAGCTAATGCATTACCAACCTGCTGTTACCCATCCTGGAGGTGTACTACAAGTACATCACAGCGACCACTGCCCTGTAAACAATTATATTTGTTCTGCTTAGAAAAACGTGCATTTATTGCTCAAAAATATTTGCAGCATTTTGTCTGTCACAAGATTGCATCTCTATTTTCACAAATTAGAGAACAGAAAACTGATTTGGCCTTAGCATTTTATCACCTTTTAGCATGCCTTACATTTATAAGGTGAGAAATACATGTGAGCTTTTTTCCCTACTATATTTTTCAACAGGAAGCTTATATGCAATAAAATCATAGGATTTAAGACCTTTACTCTCACATTTATTTTTTTAAATTGTTGATTATTAGCACCCACAGTACTGCACGAGACATCTTTTGTATGTATTAGATACACAGATCAACTAAATTAAAATTAGCAAGCACATAGTCCCTCAGCTCAAGAAGAAAGGGACATTTCTTTTAATTTGCATGCCTCACCTTACAGTTGTTCCACTCTCTACTCACCCCAACCTTAGAAACTTCTTCCCTCCTTCAGAAGCTGGGAAGGGCCCCAGGCTTTGCAGCAGGCCCTGAAGACCAAACAGCTGGGCTTTTGGGTAAAGCAGAGAAATGAACTCCAGGGAATGGGGCACTGCAAGGGGAATATCTGCAAGTTTTCCTCCTCTTTCCTCCAGTTTGACTGTGTCCACAGACAGAAGTACTGAATGGAGAAGGATGGTGTCTCTTAAGGGACTGCTCAAGACTTTCCAGCTCTGCTGGTGGAGCTGGTTGGAGGACAAGTGCCTGCGGAGGACAAGCTGAATATGAGTCAGCAATGTGTATTTGGGATGGTGAAGGCTAACCAGGTGCAGGGCTATGTTAGCAAGTGCATAGCTCATAGGTCAAGGAAGTGATCCTTCCTCTCTGCTTGGCCCTCTGTGAAGACCTGTGATGCAGTTTGGGCACCTCAGTACCACACTGATACTGGAGAGGATACAGAGAAGAGCCACCATGATGGTTAGAGGTCTGGACCATATGATGTACAAAGAGAGGCTGAGAGACCTGGGGTGCTTCAGTTTGGAGGACAGAAGGCTGAGAGGGGACCTAATAGTTGTCTTCAACTACCTAAAAAGGGGAATATTGGTAAAGATGGAGCCAGACTCTGCTCAGAAGCATATCGTTAGAGGAAAAGAGGCAGCAGTCACAGAATGCAATAAGGAAAACTAACTGAATGTAAGGAAAAAAAAATCTTCACAATGACAGGGCTGAAGCAGAGAGGTTATACATGAATATATATGGATACTGCGACCTCCTTCCCAGTCTTATTTTCTAACTAGTCTATGAAACTTTGTGAAAAAAACAATTGAAAAACCCAAATATATGCAACGTGGATAAACAATGACTATGGGAACTATAAGCTCCTATCCAGCAAATGCTTCCACGCATGCTGAACTCTATTATCTTAAGTCATCTTACAGATTTGAAAGGGGTGACTCAGAACAGTAAAATTATGCACATGCCTAAGTGTTTGCACTATGAGCACCATAACAATCACTTCTGTACAACATGAGGAAAAACAACTGTTCACACTTCTGTGCTGCCTATATAAAAGCTTTCAAATGAAAACAATTAATGTCTGGAAAGACAGGGCTAGTGAAGAGCTTTGCTAGTTTGTACAAGAAACGTATAGGACTTTGGACATAGAAAAAATAATGGGGCAATGAATCAGTAAACTTTGCAATGCATTAGTATGTTCACTCGGACTGTATGTAGACGAAATAGAAAGAATGACTCAGTGTCAGAAGCTCCCACTGGTGAAGTCAGGATGTCCTGACATCAAATATTTTAAGATACTGGCAAAGTCTTACCGTGATTTCTAAGGAGACCTTAATGCTTTCAGTCTTGAAGTGATATGAGGAATCCTAGGTGAACATTATACTTACATATGTTGAACTACAAACAGTTCGATTTATAAACACAGATCATTATGTTGGCTCTTCCATTTTTTAACTATGTATATGTATTCTGTTTGTAGACTTTATTTTTGGGGTTGTTTCCCAAAGTGAGATCTCTGAGAGCTGTCATCCTTCTTGCCAAAGCAGAGATAGTATACGACATGACAAATTGCTAGGGATTTTTTGGAGTGCTTACACAAAAGGAGCATTAAAGACTGTTAAATCACATCTGGTTTATATCTACTGAACTAATATGCATTATGTCTGATAACCGCTTTAATAACTTTTATGTGATTGCTTAGAGGATTGAATCTGAAAAAAGGAATGGAAGTTAAATTGGTCTGTCTAAGCGACAACACTCTTAAAGTAACATTACTAGTGGTAACAGAATGAAAATGAGAAAAGGAAAATTGAAGCTCAAAGAACATTTATTTTTACCTGCTGTAAGTCAGTTCTGCACCATGAACATTACTACAAGCATTTTTACTGCCTTGAATGGAGCAGGATCAAGCCTACTGTTTAGAAGACAATACTGAAAAATAAACATTAGGAAAAAGTATTGCCCTAGCACTAAAGAATGCATTAGGTATGGAAAAATTAAAGACTGGCTCATCTAATTTAATTATTTATTTATAGTAGCTTATATGAAGCAATAATTGAATATAAACATTCAAAAGCACAATGGAAGTAAGAAAATACCCTGATGCCAGATGTAACAACCTAAAGAAGTGAGTGCCTCTGGGGTATTCCACCCCACAGAAAGTGAATTAGGTGTCTAGAAAGTTTCCACTAGTTAATTGATACTGATGGCAGTAAATATAATACAAAATTGCAGAAGTACATTTTTAATAACTCAGCGGTCTTAGTCTTCTTTTATTTGGCAAACTGTCTAAATATTGTTGTAGCATTATATTAAACTATCTCACAAGGACTCAGTCAGCTATTATTGCTGGGCTTGAAACAAACATCAAGAAGACCTATTTTATAAAAAGCTTCTCTGTGCTCAGTGTATTAATTACTTTTTTTCTTCCAACAAAAACTGCTGCCAAAACTATATCCCAGTATCATTTGGCAATGTTTCTGTAGCCTTCTCTGATTTGCAGAGACATTAAAATCTATACTATAAAACACTTTCAAAAACTTATTTTTGAATAAAATGTAGAATCTACTGTCTATTACACAAATACGTATGCTGCTGATAAGACATGCTGTAACAGCTGTTCTGGAAATAATACCATATAATTCACTCAGTACAAATAACATATATGCAACTGACATCTTCCTAGAAAAGGACCTTCTTGAAACGCGTGCTGGCAGAAGTCACTGCATACAATCACTAGCCTGCTGCCATTCCGAAATACCTTTCCCCCCCCTTTTCTTTCATCACACTCAAAAGCGGCATCTTACAGTAATTGTGGACAGTGCTTAAGAAAGATATTGCTTATGTATGAATGTGAGCTTTTGAAGTGTTATACATGGCAATTTGAGGAGCGGAGAATAGCCATGTGAGAGGTTTTCTTCTTTTGTTTGCACATAATGTAAGTTTAAATGGCTAAAATGATTGCTGTCTTGGGTAAAATACATTTCCAGGAATGACACACTACAGGATAAATTTCAGTCTAGAGCACATTTTTTATGAATGAACACAAACCATTCACAGTAGTTTTTTTTAAAAACACTAACAGAAGCAGACCCTTCTCCATAGAATGGTAGTGGGCATCGCTATAATTCATAAGCAGGACGTTACAAGTTGTAGAAACATTCCTGCATATCTTGAATCCTTATAAAACCAACCCAAGACCTTAACTGCTTCCTCTGTAGTACGCGTATACATAATCGCATCTCGTCTTTGATTTTCCTTCCTTCCTATGTCATATTCTTGACTTCTAATGTTCTGTTCAAAGCACAAGCACACAGAATTCTTTTATCTTATCCTTAGGGAAAGTGCAAAGCATCAACCAGAGGTAACAAAGTCACTTCAGCATGTATCCTCTTTATTAACTGAGAAACATCATCCAGGTTTATATTTTGCAGGAGTGGGTGAAAATCTAGGGTTGTGAGTGCATAAGGAATCAGGTGGTTTCTCTGATTTACTTGAAATGAAGCCCATGTCCCTGCTGTAAACATGAAAGCAATGACTATACAACTGCACTGGCAGCAAATGAAATACAATCAGTTTTCTGTGCTGTGGTTTTACAGTACATACTTACATTTCTAAGATGTTCTTTCTGGTTATATGATTTAGCAAGTATATTTTCTATTAAAACACAAGGTCAGTTTAAATAAGCTTGCTAAAACAATGACAAACTATGAAATACAGATTTCAGATTTGACAGATTACATGTGCTACAGCATACTTGATTGGGACTCTGTGTGAATTGATTTTAAGGATAAACGGATTATCAGATCATGCAATCTATAGTATTTGATCATACAGTCCGGTCTACTCTATATGAAGATGCTACATGTTGACTCTGATTCTTTAGAGAATGAAAAAAAGCCATAGGCTAAAGTAAGGTTGCACCTATCTCCTTGCCTCCCTCTCAAACACAAATAAATCCAGAAAACCTTTGGTGACTTGCAAGTTAGGGGAGAAATTCCACCAGATCAATGAGGTCTATTAGCAGAACACCTGTATCATGACCATGTCAAAGGAAATTAAATTCTAACCTGTTATGTTCCTATACTTGTGTATTGCTACTTGGGAATGAATAATATCTTGGTGCTCAGACATAGTCTGGAAATCCCTAATCTTATCTTGCTCTGACTAAAAATGGCAGTGAGGATGGTGGAAGAAGCCACTGCATGAGCAGTCTCAACTTGCACACAGTGGCTAGAAACCCTGTTTAAGACAGGACTCACAAAGTTTGAATCCGCCTTATTTAAACCCTGTGTACTAAAGAGAATTTAATGAATATTCCATTAAGGTTCTCTAGATCTGCATCTAAATGAAGCAAAAAAAAATTTCAAACAACAGATGAATTCATACAAAGTGAAGGCTCTTCAGAGATACTTTTGGGTGAAAATATCTACATTTAATACCCAGATTACTAGTTAACTATAAACTATCTTGCTTTAGCTAAAATACTACACTGTGCTTCTATAGGAAACAGACATGAGTTCTTTTGTACAGTAACTCTTATCACTAACAACAGTATCTCTGGATCAGGTTTTGCACATAAAAACAAATTATCTGTGAAAATTATCCTACGTGAACTGTGTTACTTTGTTTACACAGAATGTCCCATTTAATTTTTTTATAATGAATGGTATTTCAAATTCATCATGTCAGATAAAGATAGGACAATTATACCTTTCAGCTGCAATTACTCCTATTTGTGCAAACGTTTTCCACCCATTTGTTTTAGTTCTATTGTTTTATATGTTATGTTGGCAAGAATTTTTCTGAACAACAAAAATGCCCCTTGACACCCAACTCTGCATAAAATACAATTACTTGTGTTCTCATAGCATTGCTGTCTTGGTGAAATTACATACTTCTATTCAAAAAGAATATTAAGCCTTTAAGAAAAAATTAAAATAATGTGGTATGGTAGCATTTAGAGCCTACACCTAGGCTAACGAAATAAAAATACCCAGCAATGCTGCTGGGCACTGGGGCCAGCTGGCGTGGAATGGCCCCTTTTTGTCCTGCCAAGCCCTTTTAGCCCTGCAAAGAGGACTGATAGTTGCAACGGCATCCTGGGATGTTCAAAACCCAGAGCAACTCTCAGGAAATGCCTGGGGGAGCATTAATTGCTATGGGCCAAGGAGGCGTCAGCTACACTGCTAATGGCTTCAGCTACACTGCTAATGGCTTAACCAGGTGGAGATCAAATTTGGGTGCTCAGGGACATTCCCTATTTAATTTACCAGCATAGATGTGGCCAGCAGATACATCACAAAATGTCAACAGTAACACTGAAGCGTTATGGAAGCCTGTGGAAAAACCTCACGAAGCTTCTGGGCTCTCACTCTCAAAAAAATGAGACCAACAAGCAAATATCAGCCACTAAATAATAATGGCTACTGTTTTCCTCAGAGCCTGATCCTTCAGGAATCTGAAATAGTTCTTTCCTGCCCTCCAATCTCTTCACTCTGCCTCTATCATTTAGTATTTTAACAGCAGAAAATATTCTGGAATACAGCTTATGTAAGAAATACTACAGTAAATACATTCATGTGGTTTTTGCGGCCTCGGATTTTAAAAAACATATATTGTCAGTGGAATTTCTCCAAGCTCAGTTCTGTGTTTTCTGCCCCATCTCCTTCATGGTATTAAAGCTGGAGCCAAACCCTGTGGGGAAGGAAGCCAGTACTTGTAGCATCCCATTAGCTTCTAAATCAAAACCCTACTTTCTACACAACTGCCTACAGCATTGAGCAGCACAGGCTTTCATCCTCCAGGTGCAACTTAGCCTTGGAGGAGTTCCTGGTAAGAATTGTTCATGGCAAAACATCCACTACCTGTAAGAGAACCAGGTTTTCACCCTCATGGGGTTACTAACACAGGTTAATTTTTTGTCAAAACTTTCTGTTATTCTATTCTATACATTTTGGGGGAGGAAGATTTCTATTTCATTTTTTCTAAGAAAAGAAGAGAAAAGGGAGCAATAATAATGACAATGAAACATTTCTTTTTAATAAGTACTTTTAAATAAATTCTGAAAAAGTATTTTCAAAATTATCAAGAATAGAGCAAAAATTTCTAAAGAGCTTTCTTTGGACATTTTTCACATAGTACACTCAATATATTTTGACCTGCTGTTTTTATTTGACATTGCAGGACAAAGGGGTCTGAGTTGGCTATCCTACAAAGAAAGTAAAAAGACTGTATTAATTAACCTTATCCCGTAAGTGACATGAGGACAATATAAGAGTGTTGAAAATTATTTGCACAGACAGTAGGAAAAGAAAAGCTGACGGAAAGCAAGAAGGCAGGAAACAGTTAATTTATTTTAATGAATAAAGACATTATAAAAATTAAAAGATAAAAAAGTGTTGAGAACTCAGTTATTAGCAATGAAAGAGGAAATAAAATCAGCAGTAAAAGAAACTGAGACATACTGAAAAACAGGAAGACAGCAGAAAAGCATAATCATAGGAGAGGAGGAAATTCCACCCACGTGCAAATAATAGTTCTGGTCTATCTCAGACACAACTGTCACTCCCAGGAAACCATTCAGGTTTTGAGAAAGTAGAAAGAATGAGAGAAAAGCACAAGGCATGCAATCAAGAGTTAGGAAGTAAGCACAGAGCCAGGCTAGATAATGCCACTTTGCACCTGGTTTTCTAGTCTTGCTGAAAAGGACACTCGGGGCACTCATATCCCATTTTCTTCTGAACAAATAGATACAGAGCAAATTCTTCTGCTTTGCTTGCTGTTTCTCAGACTTCCCTTGCTTTAACTCATTTCCTTCACAAAGGGGTTCAGGACCCCACTGTCACCGGTGCTTGCCCCTTGCTGAACGCGCAAGGAGAGCTGCTCCGCTCTGCATGTCACACCGGTAGCCAGAGGAGCTGCTGCCTGTCCTGGCCCCAGGGGTTTATAACCCGGGGTTTGGTCCCAGCCCACCTGGCCTGGTCCTCACCTCCCTAGCAGGAGGCACAGTGCGGTCGGTCAGCCACCTCTTGGCTTGGCCCAAGCCCCATTCGACCAGCAGAAGATTGCGCTGAGCTTTCCTATCTGCATGAAGCACGGGCATTCAGCCAGGCTTCTGTCTTCCTGTTCAAATTAACTTGATAACCATCAGCTGCACATACACCTTGCACAGACACTTCTTAGCAAAGGGTCCAAAAGCTTTCCTGACATCAGCCATCTTCACATCTCTGAAAAAGGGATCCCTGTGTGAGAAACTGTGGCATGAAGCCATTATCCTTATCATGTACTATAGGATATTTTTTGAGAAACACAAATACAAGCAAAGTGATTGGCAATGGCTGTGCCCTCCAGAAATAATACTGCTTCCTTCTGATAAGCAAAGTAACTGTTTTGAATGTGACTTCACCTTATTCTCGACTGTAACACAAATCTAGGATGTTATCTTGGAGACAAGGACAATAATAGAAGTAACCTATTCCCATGCCTTTCATGTTATCTTGCTTAAAACCAGAAAGTTTTGCAAGCAAAGTCTGATCTCACATCTGGCTCTAAGTGAGATCAGGCCATATCCAGGTCTGTCCTTGCATTCTGTGGCATTCAGTAAGTCCATAACATTTCTGTCTTGCTTTTACAGAATAATAATACAAGTATCAGTTAAAACTTGAGCACTCATCAGCTGGAAATGCATCTTCCTGGATGAACTGATCACTTAGTGACTGCAAGTTTCTGATGTGATGCAGCCAAAAGGAAGGCAAATGCAACTTTAGCAAAGGTGTTTCCAACACATACTCACAAATACAAATGTCTCTATAAAGTATTGTGTGGTATGTGAACCAACCCAACTCTGGCAAATCACATTCAATGTAATACGCAGATAATGGCACCTAAGGTAACATAGGGAAGTAAAAAATTTGGGGATAGAAAATTGGAAGAATGTGGCTTGTTTAGTCTAGCTAAACAAAAGCTGAGACAGACTGATCCATCTCTAGGGGAGTAACAGGGGTGTGGTAGATGGGAGGCAATCTAGGAATATATACTATGAGAATGGTATCCAAGAAGAGGTCACAAAGAAGTCATCCCATCTTCTTTTCTGCCCTGTTTAGAACTTATGCAAAACCCCCAAAATGAAATTCAAGCAACACACTTAAACAGAGAAAGTTTGGGAAGAAGACCCTCCTAATTGGAGACAATTTTTTGCAAGTGGCTAGGCTGCAAAGGCACATGGGGCAGCAAATATGACTAGTCAAGAAATAACTACTGCTCAGTGTCAGCCTTTTGGAATATAATATACAGGGCTTTTTAGTAAAAGAAGGAGATAATGTATTTGAAGTATGGAAGGAAAACAAATAGCATACTCTGAAATATCCAGTCTATTCCAAATAATCTCAAGATATCTCAGAGATCAACCCAGCTGGGACAGAAAAATATCATGAAATGCATTATAGATTTCTTTCCATGTAGTTCCAATGAGAAGGTATTACTGGAAATGCTTTATTAAAAACCTGGGTCTTGGGGACAGGTGGGGAGATAAGACAGATCTTTAGTGACACTGGGCCTGCTCATTCCTGGAAACTTTGGCTCAACCACATCAATCTTTGTTAAAAGGGGTAACTTGTAGGTGTGCTAAGTAACGTGCATCAACCTATCCTTTGCTTTTTTATTGATAAAAACAACTAGAATCAAGATTTAGGATTTGGTATATTGGTGATTCATCATTAACAAGAAAGGCATAGAAGCAGACTGTCCTGGGCAGGATTGAGATTGAAGTCCTAATTTGCAATCTCCCACCTAGTCCAGGCTATTCCCTGTATCAGTGCACAGATCCAACAGAAGCTGCAATTTGATGTTGATATTAAAAGTCAATATTTGTAGATTAAGAGCTACATTAAGAGGCAGCACTCATCTCACTTTTCTGCAAGCATCTACAGCTGAGCTAGTCACCTCAAGTTCCTTTAGAAGCAATGGAGAAGAGGTATTTTCAGAGCATGATTCATCTGACTCATTTTATGCACCTCACCTAGACGGATAGGAGATGATTTTCTCTGCTGACTTGAATTGGGGCCTAGGGGTGGCTCAGGTGTAGACATGTATGGTGTAGACATCTACATTTGGTCAGAGTCCCAGTCTTGGAGACCTGAACTCTGGTTTCTGGACTCTAACTCTAGCCATTTTTGAGGTGGACAAATCACTTCATCTCTGCAGGAAGAGGATTCTTTTCACCAAACTTCAGCTGCCTAAAAGGTAAGCATCTAGTTTAAGCAAATCGCTCACGCCTACTGCATGATCTGTGGAGAAAAAGAAGCCCTCCTCGATGGAAATTCAAGTTGGACTTGTATCCTGATTCATCCTGACTCTTTCATACAGTTAAAACCAAGTAAGTCCCGGCTGCCTGCTTTGCAGTAGCATTTCCTATAGTTAGAGTGGTGAATCCTATGGGCAGGGCTCTGGAAAAGCCTTTGAAAAACAGGTTTGACTCCTTCAAGGAAAACCACCGCCTCGAATTCTGGTAGCTGAAAGTGAAGTGCAATTGTACTATCTGTTTTGTGAAAAAACTTGCCTCACGCTTACTGCTGTTCAAGAGTTTGTCTTCTGTTGCAGCAGTGACTCAGCTTCTTAGGCACAAAGAAGAAAACAGACTCACTGCAAAACACCACGTTGGGAGCAGAGAGTTATTGCATAAAATGTGGAGTTTTCTCTGGGTGCCACTACTAATAGTTGTGCCAGCTGCACACAGGCTTTAACTCACAGGTGGCACAGGTCCCCTTGCTGGGGTGCAAAGCCCCTCTTCAGCTAAAGTCGCGATCAGGCACGTACCACGTTAACCGAGCTCTTGAGTAATGTTGCATTGGAGGCAGGGCGCTAAGAGGTTCATACAGATAAAGAAAACTGTTGATAAACCTGACTGTGGTGAGTGCAAAGATAACCAATCGGAAAGGATACAGGTTTCCTTTGGGTATTCCTAAGAGGTTTCTAGGTTGACTACGCTAGTCCTCATGAGAAGAAACAGAAAGTATATCCCTGAAGTAAGTTATTTAAATAATCAAAGTTACCAGGAAGTTCAAAAGATATAGAGTTGTGTAAAATTTCCATTTTACCTTGCCCCACTGTCCACTGCCAAATTTCACAACTTTCCTCTGCTTCTGCTGTAAGAGCCTAAAAAGTCTTTTATTTTTCCACACCGTCATCTCTCCTAAAAAAAAAATTTTATTTGAAGTAAACTCCCCAGCAGTCTACAAACTCTTTGATTCTCTTTTTTTCTCTCTGAAGGGATAACATGATGCTTCTTCCCTCTCCGATGTTTCACCAGAGATTTTCTTTTACCAAATGAATGTAGGTCAGTGAATTTAGACCATATGTGTTGCTCCACTGGGTGATTGTTCCATTTTACAGTAAATAAGGCAGGGCATATGTTTTAACAACAGAAAAACCTATAGGAGTTTGCTGGATCAGCCTGGTTTTGTACATCTAAAGTGTCAAAAGACCTTGAAGCCACAGTAAGTAATACAGAAGGTCGGAGATAACCTACTGGCATTTTAATCTGAAATTATTCTTAATAAAAGCTTTATAGATATGCCAATGAAATAGTGACAGTTTTTTGATTAGATGTGGAATTGTGTCAGATTTTTGTGTTGTAAACCAGAATCAAACAAAAACAGTGGAGGCCAAATCAATTTAAACCCATTCAAAATATTTCTAAAATTTTGAGACCATTTTAAAGTTCTGATGGCTACACTAATTAAGTTGATATCTTTGTTCAAATTATTGGTATGTCTCTGTGTGTAACATAAATATTTTCTGAAAATGGATAGCCAGTGTTGGGTTTTTCATATTTACATTACAACACAATTGAATATAATACCTTAGTGCTTATAAATATGAACTATGTCAGAGCAAATTTTTTGCAAATAAATGGAGAAATTAATCACTCTGTAAAAAGCAGTTAGATTGAGAGTACACCTATTGAGTATATTTTTAGTAGACAGATTTTCATAAGTTTTGAGAGCAAAATTGGATGAAAAAGTTAGATTTTTTAATGCATTATATTAAAAAATACTTATTCCAGGTTCTTAAATCTGAATCTGGTAAAACTTCCAGAAAGAGTTGAAATAAATGCTATGGTATATCCTGTCATATACACAGATGGTGATGTTGGGGCAGAATGCCAGCATACAGAATCGCAGCGTTCTGCGAATCGCAGGCAAAATAATTAATGGCATTTCTTGTAGCATAACACCCTACAAACATACACACTGCCTCATGGAGCACTTGTCAGCAATATTAATCTAGGAAATAATTAATTCCTGCAAAGTTCTTTCTCACTCTTTTACCAGATGGCCAGGGAAGATTGTCAGCTAAAATCATGCTGTTTCAGCACTGGATAAAATATCAAGGAGTTATGCTTTATGCTATCCTGTGCAAGATCTGGGCACACTACACTGTGCAAGTGGTTTCCTTCTCCCAGGTATTGCATACCCGTACAGTACGCTTCACAAATCACATCAGAGCAGTTTCCAAGCATAATCACCGAGAGCACTTCACACTCGAACATTTGCAAGCCACTCTGCAGAAAGTTTTGCCATCTGCCAAAAAATAGTACTTTTCAAAACAGAATGAGATCAGGATTCATATATTTAGAAGCAAAATGAACTCAGAAAAAGATAGCATACTTGCTTAAAAAAAGAAATATGTTAATTATAGCTCACATCTCATTTCATTTTGTTATCAGGCAAAGACAGAAGAAGAACTTTACAGGGACATATAAACTGTTCCCACAAATATGCAACTTTGTTTTACACTACGCATGCTGTATGAGCAGCTACCTATTTTAATGGAAACCTGGTACACCAAAAAATATATAGCCTGGGTAGGGTTACCCAGCTGAAGTGCGTATAGTTGCTAGAAATAACATGCAAGCACTGGAAGTACTGGATAACGTACCTTCTATTTGGCATGGGTTCCCTGTATCCTAGAGCTAGCTCCATGGGTCTGGAAGTAAGAGAAGAATAGGATTTTCTCAGAAAATCAAGACGTGCCCAAAAGGAGTACTGGATACAGCATTTGACAACGTCTGTGAGACCTGTAAGCAGCAGCACAGGGAATTCTGGAAAGTTAACACTTTCCCTTTGAAGAAGGAGCAGTGAGCCTGATTTGGCTGATGATGGGAAGAAGAAAACAAAATAGGGCAGCAAGCAGCTGTGGCAGAATTTCCATTTCAAAGCCTGGTTTTCCGTGGCCTACTTCTCCATTGTGAATACAAGCTGCAAGTTAGAACTCGGCCCAAATTGTTCATCTACAACTTTTAGGAATGAAAGACTGAATCAAGTTGCTAAAAAAATTGATGAAAGAAAAGAAGTTATTATTGTTAATTTAAATATATTTATGAAAAAAATCTGCTCTTTTCGAGAGGCTACGGGGACAGAGAAAGCCTTGTCTGCTTGGCTTTCATCAGATGTCAATGGCAATGCCACAACTATAAGCTCTCCTGCAAAGACAGTGATCACAAAGCCAGAGATGACTCCTCAGACAAGTCTGTCTTCAGCAGAAAGTCCTATCAGGTCTGAACATGAAAAAAGAGCTTTGAATTTGTGTTGACAGTCACTGAGCACCTGACAGAAAAAAAAAAATTGTTTTCAGCAGTGCATCGGTCCCGTCTCAGCCAGAGGTAGCCACAGCTGTTTGATACATTGCCAAACAGAATTTGGCCTGAAGTAAACAGGCTGGTCAGCCAGTGACTGATGGATTGACAAGTCCAATCCTATCTGGTAACGTTCAAATGCAGCACAGTTTCCTACGGAAGGGTAAGTCTTAGCAGAGGTTTCAGCTAACGCACAACACGAATAAAGGAGAGACTGAGCTGCCAGAAAGTCTTCTCAAAAACCCATGCTGCACAGCATGATGGGCTTAGGCTGAGTCTGAACCAAAGTGCTCAGCCAGGGGCATGCAACGAAGCAGTCAGTTTTTCCATGCAGCACCTTCCAGACTGTTTGCAGATCTGAGATGCAGAAGTCTTCAAGACCCAACATACTATACTACTTCTCTGTGAAAACAGGTAAAAAAACAGAAAGGCACATGGTGCATAGCAAAAGCTAAGTGTTTATTCTCTTACGCTGTTTGTTTTATCAGCTCCTTCATAATAGCAACCAAGCACCTTCCAAAAGACCAGTGACCCTCTGACATCCACTAACATCTGTTACACACAGTTCATTCACTCTCCCATCCTGCTTGATTATCCTATCGATATGTGGCATATTTCCCATTTTCTATGTAACCATGACCTCAGTTGCCTTTGGTAAATTAATTAGTATGCCGCTTGCAGTTTTCAATGGTACCAAGATTTTTCTGTGGATAGTGAAAACTGGCCGTGAGTGCTCCACACCTCACAGTTGCTGGTAAAAGATAACATAGTAGTCGCTCATGAGTGTTTTGGAGCATTGGTATTAGAACATGGGAGTTTTCCTTGGAACAGTCTGCACACTACAGTTGACATCTATAATAAGCATTAGGAAAATTTCAGGGTTCTTGATTTTCTCTGTGAGAGCAATGAGCAACTTGAGCAACAAAGCAGTCAAAGAGGACATAATTAAAGACAGCTTCTTTACTAATTTATCTTGTGAAAATGAAGCTTAGGGTTTGGCGTTCTTATTTAAAGAAAATGTCAGCACTTCAACAGAAGACGACTGTTTTCTGAAGATACAGAAATAAACATTAAAATATTAAGATGTGCATTAGAAAACTGCAATTACATTTTAGGATTTTAATAAAGAGTTATGGCAGAACTGCTGTATTTTACACAGATTCTGCCCAAGACAAAAATTTCTTAGTACATTAGTATGACTTGCACTGTTCACTAGAACATGCAGAGACTTTAGTAATCCAATTGGAAAATTAGAATTGATTCCTCTGGAAAGCTGTAATTTAGACACGGGTTTTTTTTTCCTGCCATACACTCAGCATTGCTGTCAGCAAAGATTTAGGTTTATATTTGACAATGGCTAAATTGTCAAACAACATCAAATTTTCAAATGATTAGTCACTAAGAAAGCAAGAGCAATATCCTGGTGATATCTCAATATCAGTATTGCTAGAAAGCTATACTGCACATCAGAAATATGCACTGGAGTCAAAGTGCTAAGCAATTATCCGTGTTGATCTGATGATTAACAGGGCTATGTTTTCCAAAGATCTTTCCAGCTTGCCACACTGTTCCAGTTCAAACTGAAACAGAGGAGTATGCTGGAAGAAGTCTGAACAAAGATATGGGAACATCATCATTAACACACCCTTGTTCTCTTCAGAAAATAAACTAGATAGATTGTAAAAATTCAGTAAAATATTTCCATTAGGTGCAATTGCTCACATAAAGAGATGAGCATCTAGCCACAAACATGAGATGGTGCCCTCTGATCAGCCTCCCGGCAGTCTGGGGCCATAAGAAGGGTGCATTGCTCTCCACGGCACTGCCAAGTCTAAGGCTCTGGAGCAGACAGCAGTGTCCAGAAAAGTGTTGCTCCTCCCAATTTAGTTTCAGCACTAGAGACAGTTGCTGCTGGAAGAGCTAAGGAGGGAAGATTTCAAAGTGCACCAGTAGTGGGATCAAGCTCACCCAACTTTCCATGCTTAAGTGTAGACACTATCTCTAAACTTTAGGCTTCTGAGCATTTAAAATTAGCATTTAAGCTTTCTTTACAGGCCATGAGCAGAAATAATCACTCTAGATGTCTAAAATAAGTCATGTGAATCCCACCCTAGAAATACCTATGTCTGTGCACTGACTGAACAGAAATCTAATCAAGTAGTTCCAATATGGACCTCAATATATGTCTGCAGTTAAGCATGACAAATTCCAGCCCAGGTAACCAGCTATTTAAGCAACATGTGATGGCTTTTAGTAGTCAGTCTCACTAGTATTATATTTAAAGCCAGTGCATCCTGCAGCCAGGGCTCAGAGGGAAAGACAGCGTAGAAAGGTGATCCAAAGGAAGAGGGCTAGACAGATAAGTCACCCTGCCATGCCTCGTGATCACAAACTGACACTTGAGCAGAGCAGGCACGATGTCAGACCTTGCTCACCCTCCCCACACTCAGCATTAGCCCTGCGACATCTGGCAGAGCAGTCAGCCGAGTGCCAGGTCAGTAACAGTGAACCTCGGCTGAAATGGAGTGTGGCTGCTGGAGACGGGAGAAAGGATAAAAAGTGGTTAGAAGAACATCAAAAGAGTCTCAATTCCTCCCCAACAGCCACCATTTTCCCTTAAAATCAGCAAGAAGTGTGTCAGGGAGAGAGGGGAAGGGAAATAGAAGGTGAGAGCTTTAGGTCCACAGAAGGTAATTTCCCTGCTTAAGAAAGGTCTTTCTACACCATCGGGCAAAAACACTATCTTTTGGCCACACGAGCTCTTAACATCCTCTACCACACAGGGCAGGCAGAAACTTTTCCCTGTACAGTGATGTCAGGACCACAGACATTTTCACTCCTTTGCTAAATTTTCCTTTGGGCAAGGGACTGACAGAGACGAGCTCTATACATCAAATTTTGAAAGGGGATATCACACCTCTGGGAGAAAGGGAGAGCATCTTTTACAGCACAACAGCTGCAGAAATCAACTAACACTAAATGATACTTTCCAGAATAGGGTGGGGAAAAAAAAAAGCTGGTTCAAGTTTATAAGATAAATATGTTTTGTCAGAGGAGAAACTAATTTTTCCGCTTTGTAGCCAAAAATGCCATGCTAATAGGGAAGGAAATGTGAGGCCATGGAAAAAAGCATCTTTCCATCAAGTTTCATTATGCTTCTCTAAAACAAAACTTCCAAGTTTTTTTTAGTTGAGAGAATTTTCATGTGAGTTATCAGTGCTTTTCAGCCTGAAAATAGGAACTTACAAATTTCAATTGCAATTGACTACCAGAATGAAAATTTGATAAAACACATGGTTTCTGTAAGGTACACTGATTCCTTCAGCTGAAGAGACTTCTTTTTAAGATTGCATAATGGTAGTATCTGTATTTACTGTGAAATAAATTCAGAAATGAACAGCATAAAATGAACGGACGAGCCTAGTCACAAAGCATTCAGCCCCACAGTTTACTCATTTACACACTGTTTATCTTCTAGTATATGCCACAAGATGTGGTAATCATTTAAATAAACAACTTCTTTAGTAGGTAATAAAATGTTATTGAGTTTCCAGACTCACAACATGTGCTGTAGCTATAAATCAGGCAAACTTGCACTAATCTGCAGCACTGGGAGGCATTTCAGAAATGTCACATTTACAAGAGAGGTGCTAGATTTTTGTTTCTCTCTGGTCTCTGCTGCTATCCTGAGAAGGGCTTGGGTGCTTGGAAATGCTGCAGTGTGTTTTGACTATATCAGCTGTTCTAATAGGTGATATTACCTTTCCTGCAAACCTTGCCTAATTTTCTCTTTTTTTATTGACCACGCTTTTAAATGAGTATAAACCACTTTCAGATGTCAGTTACATTTACTGTTAAGTGTTCTTCTGTAAATTACCAACCCCAGTGCACTGGGAAAATCTGCCAAGAGATTATACAAAAGCAATCTTGATCAACCCTGGCGTCCCAGAGACAGAAGAGCAAAGTAATGAAAGAAGCATCTAATTGTTCCAAACCTCCCTGGTTTAGAGGTTTATTTAGAATCCCAGTCACCCTTTCAGCTAGATAGTAGCTAAAAATGGTTTGGTCACCCTCCATTTCTGAGCTGCTTGAGTAAGAGAAGCTGGAGGCTGACTGCCCCTTTTGATGGGTCCTTTGAGCACTCCTTTGACTAGGCTCTTCTGTTCTTCCGAAGATCATGGCATCTGTGAAGAAGGTAGAGGTGTTCGTGTCTCTGAATGACAAGATTGGCCAACAACTCCGTTTGGTAAAAGTTTGTCTGGAGCTCACACTCTCCATGCTGCAGAGTCTGCTGTCCGAGGAATGGAGGAGATGACAGGAAGCCCTGGGGAAAGGATTTCAAAGCACTGTGGGATGCAAAAAACCTGCTCGACAGCTCAGAGGATGCAGCAGTTGCATGTTACCTGAGAACATCTGCAGAAAGCAGGAGAGACGCATCATCTGTCCCTCCCAGACAAATGTTATTTAGGCCAAACAGATGTTAGCCTGTTTTGGAGAACTCTTCATGTCTGCATGGTCCCACGTTCATCCTATAAAGAAAAGTTTTTGCCTCTCTAGAAACAGCTCTGCATTAAAAAGTATAACTTCCCTCTGACTCCAGCCCACAGTGTGTCAGAGAATCTTTTGTACCAGTGAGTGACGCATGCAAGGAGGAGGGCATAGCTACGTACCAGTTCAGAACAAAGACGGACCCAGCAGTCACACAAAACCCTCACTTTTCAGTTCTGCACTGAGTAATTGATGAAGGAAATCTTGTTCACTTCCTTGCAATATTTTCTGTATTTCATAATTGAAACATAAGGCATAACTACACAGTAGTGCATTTTTAAGTCCTAACTCTTTCTGAATGTATGGCGAATGTAGAAATTTAAAATTCATTTTCAAAACCTGAATTAGTATCTGGAGATTCCCAAAAATATAAGGAATCCCAATTTTGGAGTTAGACTGTATAGTCTCCTTTTAGCCCCACTTGCAATGAGTGAGAAACACAACCTGGAACCTGAAAATATACAGTCCTAAACTTACTTAGCACTGCCCATGTCTGCACCGTAGCTGCTAAACATGCTGGTGGCCTGCAAGCTTATGGTTTGGGAAGGCATGGTTTGGGTACCTGAGTTGAGTTGTCTCTGTGCAAGCAAATTTAGTCCAGTACAGCTGAGTCCTACTTTCTTAGAGGCTCTTGGCAGAGATTTCTCTATGAATGTCTCAAGGTAGACTTCTCAGTGTGGACATGCCATGGTGAACCCATCCTGATGCATTAGTGCTGCCACTGCCCTGAGAAACATCCATTCTGGGTCAGCATTTGCCAGGATCCACACCATATGCTGTAGAATAGTTATGCGTTTTGCTTCAATTTAAGAAAGAAAAATAAGTAAGTGGTCAAAGTGATAAAAAGATGATAACGTTGTGCTTTCCACAGTATGGGCATTACTCAAGTTCAGCAAAGCTTGGATTAAAGACCTTTTGGTGTAAAATCAGGGTTGCTCCAGAGTGAGACAGAACAGATATCATGGAGCAAGAGTAAGAGATACAATTTCAGAAAAAAAAAAAAAAACCAAAAAAACAAAAAACACATGTACCATGTGAACCAACCAGGAAGTGAGTGAATCGGATGTGCCAGATGTTAGCCACATGGCTCATGCTCAGGTATGTTGTTGGTGCTGGGAAAAGGCAGCACTACCTGGAGCAAAACTATAAAACATTAGCTCTGTTTACACTCAACTGAAACTCCTGTGAGGCAATGAGTTGTTTGAAACCATGCACTTAGAACTTAGGAAGGGAAGAAACCAACACCAGACAAATAGATCTTGCTGTATTTGAAGACAATGAGGACTGATTTGGGCACCTATAAAACTTTATCAGAATTTGTGAGGAATTGTCTTCTTCAACATATTTTAGATTAAAGGTACAGCTGCTGAGAAATTGCTTCTCTCTCTCAGAGCAAGATATTTTCTTAACGTCTTTTTTATTGCTGTGTTGCTGACACAGAAACTTTCATTTTTTCATTTCCATTTCATGTTATAATCCTTCCTTACCATTTTATATCTTAATACTACTTATCTGTGTCATTATTACTGTAGTAGAAAGTGAAAAACTTCATGAAGAAAATTAGAGTAATTAAACTTGTACATGAAATGGAAGATCTCTTTCCAATTTACTGTGCTTCCATATGAAATCCGTTGCCACAGCATATGTGAGCATAGAACGGGACTTTCAGACAAGGCCTATAGGAGTAGGCATTTAATTTTTATGGAAATACCAGCCATCAAGTGCAAGCTACTAAAAGCTTTTAAGAGATCAGAAAGGAAGGACATCTTTTATTGTACATTACATCCATTTCTAATTGAGGTTCAACTTTTTCAACTGTAACTTTTTTCAGTTTAAGCAGAGCCTGATCTTTCAAATAGTCCCATTACATTCACTTTTGAAGTAATGTGTTGTGGAACACATTGTTGGCAGAATCCAGCTCTTCACTGATAAATAAGTTGTCCCATGCAGCTCCAAACGTCACCATCATACAAAGGGAAATATCCCAGGTTAGATATATGTATTATGACCAACACACTTAGAATTCTTGCTCCTCTTCTCTTGATTGATTGAAAAATTATACCCATGAAATGGGATGTTTTATACGATTGCATTGCCTCTTGGCTAAAATAAGCTTTTGCAAGCCAGATGCTCCTGAAGGATGGCTGCTTGGAGCATAAATCTGATCTTATTTGATATATAGCATGGCACACAATCAAGATGAAATCATCCTCAGATGATTCTTCCATGTGCAAATCATTTCAGAAAGATAATTTCAATAATGATATTTTATTTTTGATTAAGTTATTTGGACTACTTTACAGATAATGAGCAACTGCATGTAGCAGAAATAGCTATTGTCAGGTTAATATTTTACTAATCTTTTACCTGGGGCCAATATCCTAAGACGCAAGAGGTGTCAGCTGTCACTGATATACTAAATATTGAAGACCTTTTCCAGATTTGACTTCCACAGCACCTCCTCATTGTTATAAATGCTTACCTCCCATTTTTAACAGTCACAGCTTAGTTATGACAGTATTTTTTTTGGTTTTTTTCTCCCTTTTTCCTCACCCATACCCCTACATTTTTGCTTCCCTCAAAAACAGGAATAGTAAACGGAAAGCTTATGACTGACAGATAAATAGTCTTTTAAGCATGAATAATATGTAATAGCATTTTTAAAAGACATGGCTCCTTCCAGTCTAGGTCAATGCACTGTGCTGAGTCTGTCTTAGGGCTAACTCACATCCAGCACTGAATCGATGAGCTACCAGTAGGACCCATTCCATCATGAGCAAGCACCATGCTCAGATTTCCCAGTAGTGACTAAGATGAAGTAGTGCTGAGACAACTCCTTGTCCTTGCATTGTCAATATATTAGGCTTCATACAGCCATGGCCTTTTGTTTTATGTCTAGACTTTTCATATGAAGGAAAGGCAAGTTGATGCCAATGTTGCCAGGAGTAAAGCTTCCATATAATGTCCACAAAATAGCCCCAGAATACTTTAATTTAATCTTTTTTGGCATGCTTCTCTCAAAATGCTCATCATGGAAGTGGCATGAATGATTAAGAAATGTAGAGGGTGGAACACATACATTTTTGAAAACTGAAATTAATGCAATTATGCTAAGCAGAACATATTCCAGACATCAGTGGTTTGCAAAGATTTAATTAAATGTGGCCCAAGCTTAGAATTTTCTCTCTGGAAAATAACGCTTGATACTCAGAGAAGTTTGAGATAAAGGGATATTTTATGGGAAAGGGGAGGAAAACCAACTCTCACTTCATATGGTGTACCTTCCCTCTGTTGTGCTCTTTTATTTCTACCATAATAGAACAGTTAGAATAAACTTAGGATCCTGAAATACTATTAAATTCTGAGATCCCATGCTGCCTCTTTCTCACATGTCACATTTTTACTCAGGAAAAAAAAAAACAAAACAAAGTTGAAAAATAAATCACAAGCAGATAACAAGCTGATCAATGTGTGAGAAGTATACTGGGGAAGAATATTACCAGCCACTACTTTTTCTAATGGTCCATTATTAAGTCTAGTTCTATGAAGAGTTTGTGCCTTGGAGGATATAAGAAACCCTAAAAAATCCAAACTCCATGAAATTCCACTATTTTTTGATGTTACATTTTGGCAGGCTTTATGAAGCATGAATTTGTCCACAGGGCAAACAATTTGCAATGCCAACAATTATGATTGCTTTGGAAAATGTGTACATCCAGACCTGTGTGTGTGGAGGTTTCCCCAGTTCAACAAATCTGGTCTTCTTCATTAAAAACATGACCACAACAGAATTTCAGTTTATACTTTCGTCTGTTTCTCACCTTGTTGTCTTGTCTTGAGTCCAGAAATTCTTCCTATGCATTTCTTACAGACTGGGTCAGATCGACATAAAAGAAATTTGAACATGAGGAATTAAACTAGCTTTTCCCTGATCTAAAGAGTCTAGTGGGATATCCAGCACATCAGCAAACATCACTAAACAGGACACAGACAGATAGATTAACACATCTATCATTTTTATGTCCTTCAACCACATATTATTATGCCGTATATGGCAGAGCTGATCAATACATATTATACCTGTTTAGTGTGGCAGGATGATGGCATGTTGTGACACATCAGCAGAGTGAAAAGCATGACACGTCATTTGCAATGTAATGTGGCTTTCTAAAAACCAAATTGTTGCCAAGTGCATAGTTCTGCTAAATGCCACAATCGCCTTTGGTGGCTTAGGCAAGTACTTCCACTCACGGTACTCCGAGGCACTTCTATAATGTGGAGAGTACTCCAAGCACAAAGTAAATGTACAGTGACTCATACTGGTATTTCTTCAGAAAATAAACAAATATATACTTTCTAATCTTAGTCCCTGGATGACTAAGCAATCACCCAAGTGAACAGAATCTACTTGTTTGGTTTTAGAGCCACTACTACAAGATTCAAGATATTCCCAAATGACAGAACTTTGCATTTAGGTAACCCTAAGAGTAAACAGCTGCATACTGAGTAAGTATGTAAATATATTTACTTTTATTGTTTTCTCCCAGCATAGAATTTATAATGCTCAAAAATGTGTTCCAGATGCACTTTTTTCTAAGAAGCGCATATACACTGTGCGTACCAGAACTTTTAGGACTGTTGCTCAATTATGCATATATTCCAGAAGCCAAATCAAAGTAATGGGAGAACAGAAATAATCTGCACTATTTGCACTGGGAATACAGTGCAAAAACAGGAATACATTCTTGCACTTCAGAAAATAAACCCATACCCAAAGCATTTATACACAAAGTATAGCAGACAGCAAAAGAGAATTTCTATGTATACTTACATCAAAGTAAAACCTAACTGCGTATATATTTCAAGGAGAGAAGATTAAAAAAATCCATTTTTCCTAGAGAATTCTATACATATGGTTTTATGTCTTGTCAACCAAATCATGCTCCAGGTAGAAAAGTCCCTTTTCAGGCATATCATGGGATCTTTTGACCAACTTTTGAGGTTCAAATACCAATTTATAATATTTTTTCAAACAGCTGATTACATGAACAGAATTATTTTAAGGTACCGAATTTAAAAATTCCAAGCTTGGTTCTGCCCTCTGCCCTAGTATGAGAAGGCAAAAATGTCTCTCAATTTTTATTTTCTTTTTTATTTTTACTAAACTTCTCCCAAAAAATCATTCTAAGCTTCATTAATTGTTTTGAGTTGTACTCAAGAATACAGCAAGGCAGTGAGACTTTATTTTCAAAAGCCAAAACACTGAAAATTTTCCCCAGAGCATCAAGACCTCTATAAGTATAGCATCTTAGATAATCAAAACTGATGACAGATGATCACAATGCTAAAAAACACCTTAGAATTTACCGACATAGTAAATAGTTTAACCGTACCTTTGCACTTTTCATTTAACTTTCAAGAACAGCTTATGGACGGGACTGAAGCTTGTCTTTATCCAGTATAACAGCAAATATTTATTACATAGTTACTATTTTTATTTTGGTATATTCCAAAAGAGCCATAAGACTAACTGTTCCAACTCACAAAAGCTAGAGTTTCACGTTAAAACAACGAGTACAACGCAAAGACAATGGCACGAGACAGGAGTATGATAAAGCAAGGTAAAGTTTTCACATCAGCTATATGAGTTCCTTCTATTTTTTCACTGATATGGTACCTTGCATACTTCTGTCCTTTACAATGCTATATAGATGTTTACAACCAAAGACTATTTATATTAATTTAACTACATTTTTAAATGCACTTATTAGTGACTAATTCTTCTATGTTGCCTACTCATAAAACTCCTTTCTTTGACCAAAAATATTTGTATTTCTTTTTTACACTTAGGATTACAAATTTGGATCTCCACTGCAGTTAACTGTCATACAAGAGAGAATTTTGAATATTTTCTTTATTTAGCAGATAAAATTAGACAATTAGACAAGACGACATTAGCACATCTGTAAAGCCAAGTAATTTTCATAATGCAATTGATTTCTTGCCACATGGTGCCATTTAAGAGATTATAACAACTCACCAGGGTAATATCAAACTTGGTTAGAAACCAGGGGGCCTGATTGTTATCTCTGTTACATCAGTGAAAATCCAGACAAAATGTAATTGATACCAGCAAATCTCAATTTGCACCAGTGTAACTAAAAAGAAAATCAAGCATTGTATCTTTGACTGGGAAGTAACTTTTCTTTTTTGCTTGGATAAGTCATTTTCATATCTTTGAGCGATTAGCAGTTTTAACTCCCTTGCAGACATCAAAGACAGTATATTCCGTGTTTTGACTGCTAGGTACACTGGTATTACATGGGCTTGAGAAAGTGCCTTCATATAAAGAACAATTCACTTAGCAGGAAAACCCACTTGTTATGAGAACTTCTCAGGTGGCAAGAAAGTCTTTAACATGCTCAGCATGCCAAGCCCGTTGCCCCTGTGTAAGTGAAACTGAAATCCTGAGATAACGGGCTGGACTTTTTCTACCGAGATGGAGGAATGCAGGAATGGCAGGAAGAGCTGGGCAACTTTTTAGGAACTCCCAACTTAGGTGTCACAAAACCTAATTAATAGATATTTCAGGGCAAGATTCATATGACCTCATCTTAGACATTTACAATGCAGGTCAATATGTACAAGGTAAACACCCTCTCTCTGCATTGGGGAAAGCTAGGAACTTCTAGAGTTTGTTCCTAACTAAAATGGCCCCCAAAATTGCTTATTTCTCTTCACTGACTGTGCAGGGGAGCCAGCTCAGGGTGATCAGTTCTGGTACAGATACCTGTATGACACATACCTTAAGTCAGGGGAAGCAAATTCTGTATTTTGCAGCAGGAAGGTAATGTATGGAGTCAAAACTCAATCTCTCTTGATCTACTAAATCCCTGTACACTGAAGGAGGTCCTCGTTAAAAGGAAACGGAAAGCACACTAGGTGCAGGAGTTGCCATAAGCCCGCCTCTGTGGAAATTTTAGGTACTGGAATGGGAGTACACCATGGATTTTTTTGTCCGTTTGAGCCCCAGGTCCTGGATGCCTCCCTGAGTAGTAGATACCAGCTGAGCAGACTCACAGCAGGCAGAACATTACTATTTGGCCCACCTTTTATTCTGGTGGTTAAAGCACACCAGAAGGAGGAGGCCTAGACGTAATGCAGCCTAAGTGGAGAATTCAAATCTAACATCACTTCTTCCCACCTAGAAAACTACTCCACCCATTAGGACTCAATCAGACATCTTTTTCCCAGTCTTCTTCTGGGCCTGTGACTCTTGCATTTTGGTCTTTGTTTTTACACAGTAATCCCAATGGTGATTTTGATACTGACAACTGAAAGAGGCGCAGGAGTGATCTCGAGCCCTTAGCCCTGACTGTCGGTGCAGATGAACTGTTCACTTCTGCTCTGGCTGGTCCAGCAGCAGCTCTCCATAACCCGATGGCTATGGGAGGGTCAGCGCTGCACACAGTGGATGAGGGACCACCCGCTCCCACCTCTGGGCTGAGGGACTGGCTCCTGGTGCCCTTTCGTGCAGTCATACAGACAAGCCACTGAGGCTGCAGCTGCACAGGGGTAAAGGCACAGCAATATTTATATACGAGCAAATGAAGCATGCAAGGGACCGTTCCTTGGCACCGATGCCAGCCTCCCTGGAATAGCCCTTGTCCATTTTACTGAACTCCCCCTTTTCAAAACGGCAGGGGAAGGGAACACACTGATGTTATGTGATGCCATTCATAAATGTTACCTGTGACCTTCCTTGAATAATGTCACCTCTTCATAAACGTATGTATATGCTCTGTTTATTATTCCTGCTGCAAAAGTTACTACACCACCTGGCTGAATGCACTGCCTGGGGCCAAAGGTACACAAAGCAGATTCAGATGTCCTGGCCACTTCAGACACAAGATCAGCTTTACAGCACTTTCTATCCACAGAAGAGAGGGAACTTCAACCAGCATCCTCGGAATTGTATTTAATTCTGAAAAATGAAAGAGCGAGAGTCAACTAGAACATGGATGAGGTGTAATATGCCTTGAAGATGAGGCAATCTGGATCTATTCACCTTTATCAGTGACCTGCTGCAAAGAAATCTCGCAGCACAGATACTACCCGCAGAAATAATGATTGTCCAGAAACAAGCAAGCAGCTTGTCCTCACTTGACAGCTGGTCTTCCGGTTCAGATTTCCAATTTTCTCTGCCCATCAGTAATACGCCTGCCAGCCTACCTTCTCCTTTAATCTTGTATTAATTTTCTTTTCTTTATATTCTAGTTTATTTTTATCATCTGTTGAGTATCAGAAGTGACAGGCAGATAGTACACATCATCCTCCTATATGAATATACCTTCATAACCTCAAGCAGTGACAGATGCTTTGGTTAGAAGACACTCTCTCATGGAAAACTTTGTCCAAATTTGCACTGCATAAGAGCAATACAAATGTTTATATATATATATATTTTTATTCTATTTGAGTCAGGGCTTTCTCTAAACAAATAAACGTGCTCCCTCAATGTTTGTAACTCACACCTTGGAGAGGTTTGAGAGTGAGTAACTGACTGTAAACACAAGCAAAACAGATTAGCCAATTTTCACTCTGTGCTGACTGAGCCCCTAAAAGGAGGACCACCTGAACAGTGATTTTGAAACGATTCACTCCTTGCAATCTGAAGCATTGTGCAAAATCGTCTGGAAGACAGCTCTTCTGCGCTGAGCAGGTTGAGGCAGGCAGCGCCCAAGGGCTCGGCCGAGGCAGGTCCCACAGCCCCACTTGGAGGTACTGGCAGGAAGTGCGCCCGGGGCAGAGCGGTCTTCAAGGCTGTCCAAGGCATCTGAGAGCAAGGCCAGGCATCTTGGAGCAGGCAGGCAAGAACCGCGGCTGGAAGCAAGGTCAGTCTCTGCTCCAGGTTGCTTAACACATCCCCTTTATCACACTCTATTTGCTATTGCTAATAATGTTGCCAACTTTGACAGCTGGAGCCAAATTTCTCTGCAGTAGATGCCTGCTTCAGGCAGAGTCCTTCTAGGAAATTTTAACCGAAATGGGGTAACCATTTTTAGGCATCAGCTTAGAGAAAATACACATGAAGAGACACATCTGTGACACTTCTGGTTAAAAAATTCTACTGTCCTTGTCCTCTGCAGCTTAAGGTTTGGCAAAGGGTGGCTTCTATGTCATGCATGTGATTTTTGTCCTTCTAAGGTCAAAATGCGGCCAATTTATAAGTGTCTTTTAAAAAAAATCACAGTTCACACATGTTCAGTCAAGATATTAACAGATAAAAAGGAGATTTTAGCAGCTGGAAACTGTGAAGATTTAATCTTCTCTGACTATGCTCTGTCCTTTTTCACAGTTCTCACTGCTGATTAGACATCACAGGCACCATCTCTGCAGAACAACAGAAGAATGAAATCCCTCGGGAGAAACATTACTTCTTTTCTAAAAAAGACAGAATTTTTCTCCAAACCCACAGTTCCCAACTGGCTAACGACATCTCACCAGTGTGATGCAATCGTACCCCAGTAGACTTGTTTGACTGGCTCTGTCTGGGCTCCGTATTGTGCTCTGAGAAGTGGTAGGGCTGGGAAGCAGGGAGCACCAGCACTCAGGTGCTGAAGGAGCCATCCCAGCCAAATTTCCAACATACGCCATCACATCATACAAACGATTTCTACACTGGCACTACCCGAGGCAGGAACAAAGCTAGTAGTGGTAGAGACAGGAGGAGGCAGCACAGGCTGGATGACAAGGACAGGGACAACTGGCCGTGGTAATTTAGGAGGTGCAATGGGAGGTGTGGGACACTGCCACTTTGCTCAAGTGAAACTTGCCACAATAAAGTCAGAAACTCCGCTCTAAAGTAATTCTACTGCCTGTGAATTTTTGCTTGGTCTCACCTCCATTTCTTTACCTCCCTAAATAAGCATGTGACCCATGTTTCATAGAGATTTCTTTCTTCAAAAGAAGCAGCTTATGTCTCCATTCTGCCAACTCTTGCAGGAATAATGTCCTGCTCTCTGTGTGCACTTGTCTCTCATTATTAGCAGAGCACTTTCCTACCATTAGGTAACATTTTCTCAGCTGGTTTTCCTTTTTGATGTCACACTGATGATTACATCTGGTACAAGCAGTAGTCCTTATGTTGTCACACGCTCCTGTTACTAGCATCCCACAATCAATGTGAGGCTAGAAAACTACTGAAATGCACATCTCATCAAAACAGCAGGCACTTTGAACACAATCTATAACTTTATCTGAACAATTCCAATAATGGTTTTGTCAATCCTCCCTAAAAGCAGTCCTAAATGAGGTGCAGCTGGTGAAAAAAAAAAAAGCAGGACACTGCATTGGGCGAAGGGAAATTATCATGGTAAAACATCTGTACAGCCATGTGAATTCTGCACTGCACTGTACAGAACGGAGATCAGATCTGGCCCCTGTCCTAGGAGGAGTAGAGCAGAGTCCACTGGTGAGAGCTCCTGAAGGGATGAGCTGGCTACCAGACTTTGTGAGAGGACAGAAGGCATGTTGGCGTAAAGGCCAGGCTGACACCTCTGGCTGTGGAGGAATACATGACCCAGCATGGAAGTGATGGGGATATAGTGGGAATATCCTAACAAATAGCAGTGGCCCTTTGTTCCCAGAAACATCACTGTTTTCGTGGCTGTGTCAGGCCCCAGGAAGCATCACTAGGAGCTCCCGGGGCACCATCAGGAGGCCCAACAACATTTCCTCCTCAGACTGAGTTCCCTTTCTCATTTCTGCCTGGCTGCTTACTGAAGTGCATCTGCCTGAGCCTTGAGTTACTGAGCCCTTAGGGGAACCTTCTCCCTCCAGCACCAGGTCTTGAGGCCCTATCATAGGGTAAGATGAAAACAACATGTAGCAAGTATATCTGATGGAAGAAATCACAAAGTTCCTCATAGCATCAGGTCATGATACCTATGTAGATAACAGTTAGTAGAAGCAAAATCGTATCCTATCAAAGCACCCATATCCCAGCTCCATCCTGTCAGTTTGTTCTGGAGGTTTCATAGCAGGTACATGTTTGTATAAGAGCATATCCTTTGCTTTACCCTTCTAACACTATTTACGGACAATCTTCCAAAGAATAATGCTTAGATTGTCTAAATGTCAAAACGCGGATCCTGCAGTACATCGCAGGAAACTGAATCAATGACATTAATAATTTAATGTTTGCTGGGGCAAAGCAACACCAAGAATATCCTTGAAGGAAGCATACGGAAGAGCACACCTAACACGGAGCTCACCTATACTCCCTGAAGATGCTTTGCTGCTTAACGTAACGCTGCTGACTGGCCTTCCCATATGCAATCTCTGTTTTTGATATAGGAGAAAATATGGATCCAGGATTGGCTAACATAAATCATGTTACAAGAAGGCAAGCCTCTATTATTTACCTTCCAAGGTATTCATTTCAAGGTCTAAAGGAATAGGAAGAATTAATACAGCAGGTACCAAATACAGCAAAATTTTTCAGCTTGTTTACATTACAGGGTTCAAATACTTGCATGCTTTTACATAAATAATAAAACAATTCTGTCTCATAAATTAAAAAAGAACTCTTCCCAACAAATAAATCCTAAACAAACAATTGTTCCTCTCTTCTCCAATCCCCATTTTGAAAGGCACTTTGAAAAACAGTCAAGGTTTTTGCCTCAGTTCCAAAGATACCAGAAGTCTTTGCTGATGCACCTTGTAGGACAAGAGCTCCAGCAGCAAATCGATCATGTAGCTCCTGTCACTGATCTGTCACGACAGGGGCTCAGTCACATTCACGGATGTAAGGAGGTAGTTAGTGTGCTCGTCTGCATTATAATGCCTCCCTCATGTTGCCAACTTATTCCTCTCTGGATTTCTTCTTATTTTGGTGACACTCATCTAATACAGCATCAAAACCACTTGCACTAATATCAGGATTGGGGCATGACAAACAAATGCCCATATTCTTGTGTTCTAGGGTTTAAGAATTTTTAGTAGTCTCCTAGCTCACGTATTTCACATGGTTTAAGTTAATTAAATGGCACAACGGGACGCTGCCAAATGTTTACTTCTCACTGAAACAGACAG
Source organism: Dromaius novaehollandiae (assembly GCF_036370855.1). Lineage (NCBI taxonomy): Eukaryota > Metazoa > Chordata > Aves > Casuariiformes > Dromaiidae > Dromaius > Dromaius novaehollandiae. The sequence goes on from NC_088098.1 coordinate 195,922,272, forward strand.
CCATTTTAAGAATGTTGTTATACTAGTCACATTTCACCACGAAGAAAGAGTACCTATAATTATAATATCTCTGATTATATAATGTCGAACGCAAGAAAAATAGGCAGCACCACATTTCAAGGAATACATTGTAACCTGTATTATCCACACTCATGTTAAAATGCAGGATCACGTCCCAATCTCAGAAATAAAATACAGCCACCAGTAATTGAAAAAACAAATGAATCTGATTAAAATCTTACAGTACTCTAGCTTTTGCGTTCTTCAGCTACACAGCAAACAGATGGAAAAACTGCATTACTTGCACTCAGATACAATGTTTTAAGGTACCTCTGCAAGCATCAGTTATCTTTGCATTTAAATATTTCTGGTCTTGAAGCTTGGATCATATTTGGTTACATCCATTGAAATGTTTGGCTATTGGTTCATAACATGTTTTGACATTTGCAGTGGACCAACTGATCAGAAATATTGCTGGATTTGCGCATTTGTCTTTGCATTCAGAACGCTGGCAGCAAATGACATGTAGATAACTGTTAGATGTTAAATTATTTTGTCACCCCTGAATATAATGTCATTCATGACAAATTTCAAATGCCAGATTTCCAGTGATACTGGAAAAACTCATACATCCAGGGAGGCAAAGATTTGATTTTATTTTCAATAAACCATAGAGAGTTATTCTACTGGAGTCATCTATATGGTAGTCACTGGAGCTGTAAACACTTCAATGGCGTCCCCCTGAGAACACAGAAAATTAGCAGGCTTCCCTTTGGGGAAACAGGATTTTATGTTTCAGGAAGTTGGTGCTGATTTTGTACTACAAACACTTTTTTTTGAGAGCTGGAGTAGAAGTCAAGCTGCAAGTGACTGGTGGTAGGTGCCACTGTCTAGCATCTGGACAGAATGGTCATTTTTGGAGGAGATCTGACACAAGATTTTGCAGTTTTCTCATTAAAAAACCATTTAAGCTCCAGAAGAAATAATCTACCCCAATTCTGTTGCTGATAATTGCATTACACTTGCCTCAGTAACCCTGGAACCACAGAAAAGTTGAACTCTTAAATGATTTAGGCACAGAATTGGCCACCAAACACTCCAAAAGAGCCCAGTATTTGACACATACCACCTCACCAGCTGTTGCATGTTGTCTACCCAGTCACTAGCCTGAACCAGAACAAAATACTATCTTTGACATCTAACGTCTATGAATGACTGTGGCTGAGGAGGTTGCATCTCAGGCTCTTGGGCTGTGACTTGCAACCATGCAAGCTCTTACCATGAGACACCAGCCGCCACCTGTCTTGGGATCCCAGCTTCTGCTGCAGAGATGCAAACCCTGGCTTCAGTTTTACCTACTGTCCCAGCGTGTCATTTGTAATGATTCAAAAGCTCCGTAATGAGGAGCTGAGCAACCTTGCAGCCAGGGATCTTCAAAAGCCAAGGTGGACAGCTCGGGGTGGGCAGCACCACAGAGAACTGACCCATGTGAATCAGAGCCCTGCAGCAGGCCATATGCAAATATGAGATCCTCCTTGACACCTGAGGAAGGACAGACACATTCACACGCCATGAACCAGCCAGCCTAGAGGCACTAGTGATTACCCTGAGACACACAAGAGAGGATAAAAATAGGAGCACAGCATAAGAAAGAACCACTTGTGTCATCCAGTCCAGTCCCTGTCATCACTGGCCACTGTAAACAGGTGTTTAGATGGGAAGCACATACAGAGCATCACCCTCCACACACACAGCCCAGCAAACATTCTCCCATCCCTCCAAACCCTACGGTAAGCCTCAAACCTTTTATACATGAGAATGACAAGGTGCCAGGACCAGGCAAATCAGAGGCATTACAACATCCATCGCTGGCTCCCTCGCTCCCTGCTGCTGCCCGTGGGGTTTGAGGGGGAGGAGGGCAGCAGGTGAAGTCATCTCTCCACAAGGTCCTCGGCTCCCCCAGACCATGGTGAGAATAAAGACATGGCAGTTGCTGAGGTGCTTCGAAAAAGCAGCCTGAAAATCCCTGTGCAATTCTACATGTCGTAAATACACAACAGCTGTTTTACACAATGGCTTTTACCAAAATGGCACTAGACCAAGCTAGACACCATTTAGACCTATTTTAGGGTAGATGCATTCCCATAATATCAACTGTCTTGCAGTTATTACTAAGTAAGCGCAGCAAAACACTGTCTGCAGGGTCAGGAGTTGGCACAGGCTGCTCCCAGCAGGCAGGTCGGAGGCAGACACCCTCATTTGGGCTGCCCAAGAATTTAACAGCACAGGCATGGGCTGCTCCATAGGCTCCTAGTTGGCCTCAGTGTTGGAAAACAGTCCTAGACATACTTAATTTATTAGGATAGCCATAGTCTGGATATTAAAACTGCCCAACACAATGTGATCTTTAACAAACTGCAGCCAAGAGTCCAGTGAGCAGAGGAGTTAGTGCAGTCAAACTCCCAGCAGACTTCTCTCCTGTGGTTGCATTTTTGTAATAAGTGATTACACCCTTACTGCTTACACCATAACTGATTATTTTTCTGCGTCTAGGGCACTCACAACCTGTCTCTCCCACATGATTGCTCTGCTGTCCAATAGTGGTTACACTTCTACTGCAGCTTCCCTTCCCAGTGGGGAGCACAAATATGGCTGTCTTCTTCAGCCCACCCAACTATGTCTGAAAGTCTACAAATTAATATCCATGAGGCCTCTGGTGTTCTGCCAAATCTTTTGAAGTCTGTCATGTTCAAACATTTCAGGGAGTACATACATACACACAGGCAGCATGAGAGCAAAACCCTGTTTTGAAAAGAAAACCAAACTGCACTTCATGCCTTAGCTTCCAGTCTTGCTTGGAGACAGGAGGCGGCATGGCCGCAGCAGACCGGGTCTCTGGGTCCGGGTGACGCTGCTCCCTTAGGCTCACGGAGCTGGGCCGCCCACAACAGCGTGCGGGAACTCACCCACTTGCTGCTCAGCGTTTGCTCAACACCCACCGCAGCTGCGTTCTCTCGTTATCAAACAGTTCACAATATCCAGTGCTTTTCCCTCCCCAGACACACAATCCTAGCAATGTATAAAGCCTTTCTTTGGATACCCGCCATTCTAAACACAATATCTATAATGCCTGTAATCTCCCCAGAGTCCCGCTGTAGGGCTCCCTCCTTCTCTGGCTAACAACCTGTAATGACACAGAACAAAAACATATATGACTCATTTCTCAGCAAGATGCCTTAAGGATTGCTTTAAAAGCTATAATGACATGCACAATACATGGGTAACAAGCAATATATAAAATCGTGGCTGCAGTCCTATTGCAGACTTTGCAAACCATTTTTTTTTCTAATTGCCTTTACTTGATAACATTTCAAAAATAGGTAAGAAGTAAGGAAACTTACAATTTCAGCCCCGAAGTACGACCCTTCTCTTCCTCACCAACCTTCTTCTTGCATGCAGTTAAGCAGATATTTCCTGCAGGCAGTTTTAGTGAATGAGGTCCAAAATAAGCATTAACAAACTTTTTATAATCAAACTTCTTTCATATGAAAAAAAGTATACCTGAGATTCATCACTGACTAGATGAAGTTTCATCTGTAGAAACGACACAGGCTGTCAATATCCTTTTTCCAAATGAAACAACAAACTCGGTGGCGCTTACATAAACCAAATTATACATTAACATGTCTCTCCTCCAGCAGGAGAGAGAGACCTTGCACAAAAATCCAGCTCCTCTAAAAACGTCTGCAAAATTATACTGACTTCAACAGAAGTTCACACTTGTGTTCATTAAAAAGGCTGATCCTGCATATTTACTAGTGCGTGAAAAACACCACAGCAAACAGGTTATATTTGACATTCCCTTATTTTCCCCAGAGCTTGTACTGTTTTCTTGCAGCTTGCTGGAATGTGGCTACCCTCGATGGGTGCGTAATGGCAGGTGTCAGAGAATCACACTACCATTTGCCCTGAACTCAAAACCAGAGGTTTCTTTTTCAGTGAATAATACTAGCTCTCAGGTTATGGGTTAGCAGGATGCCTTTACATTACTGCTTCTGTCTTGTATATAGGTTTATTGATTTTTTCAGTACACATGCTTCAAGAAAATCAATGTTTCAGTAAATAGAGTTGAGCAGAAGTATTATAGAATCGGTCCCATTCACCAATCCAGCATCTGAGGTCAGGTTTAAGTTAAAGAAAATAACGCATACATGTGGGACGATGAATATAGAGAAAAACTGTAGAGGACGGGGAAATGGGTGAGTAGAGATGCACGAAATTAAAAACAAAATAGAGAAAGAGAAGCTGGAAGATAAATGTCATAGCTGTGGGTAGGACTTACCTTAGCTAATTTTAGCAATCTAAAACTTAGGTGTCTAGTCTGAGCTGATCGCCATAACTCTCTCTGTATGGTGAACAGAAAGAGAGGGAGCCACCTCCATGAGGGATTCAGTTTGTCCCAAGACGGGTCTCTAAGGGGAATGAATCATGCTTTCCCTCAATGATAGCAGGAGTCAGGATGACTAACTCAGAGGAGACACCTAACTTTCAGATGGTTTGAAGTTAGATGAGATGAATACGTATCTGCAAAAACAAAAAGTGTCTTCGCTTTTTCTGAAGGAAACTAAAACACTTAAGAAGTGAAGTGGAAACATTTAAGGGAATAACACTCAATTGCTTGGCTATGAAATACAGCAGAGCACAAAAGCACAGAGACTCTATGCTGCTAAATAGATACAGACCAAGGCATGAGCACAAGCACCAAGCCCGATGGCCCACACTGCTTAATCTTTAGTTCACTCCCCAGCAGTTTGGATCGCTCCAACTAGCTTTGTCCAAGACAAACATGCAGCCGAGAGAACATCGGCTTGTCTGTGCCATTTGTTAATAGAGCCATGGAGAGTCCCGATACCTCTAGCAGCACAAACACAGACAAACAACAGCTTTTGCAATAGAATCACATAAACCTGCTATGGATTTTTAACTTACTCTATGATCATAAATTTTTGGCTGGATGTCCTTCAGAAGTTTAATCTGGAGAATCTGATGTATCCAAGTTATATGCCCAGTCAACCTTTATGCCCAGTTATCAATCAGAAAATGACTATTACTGGATTGAGTTTGAAAGCCCTCCGTTTGGAACTACAGCCTCTTCAACCTACATTTTCAAGGAAGGGTTTTTTTGTTATACTGATATCGTAACTTTCTTCCACTGATACAGCTAAACGAAGGGTCTCTGGTGAGATGACATTAAAAATGCTACAGATGATAAAAGCCCAATTTTCAGCATGCTACTCCTAACTTCAGTACATAACAACATGTCCACAACCATTCAACTGCCATGGACCAGTCCACATCCACACTCAAACACTGTAAACATCTGAAAGGGGGTGTCCTTGGTTCATGCTAGCTCCTAAACTGTGCCCTAGAATGGCAGGCGTAGAGCAAAACACTGCCAAAACTATCTTAACAGTTTATCACCATAGACAATAAAGCTCCAGGGCAGAGCTATTTTCCATGATACTGCTGAATTTACTAATATAATCTTTGTGTCCTGCACAGTTCAATAATTAATCCCACTGATGTATCCGTAAATAGGGTTCTACAGTAATTCAAAGTAATATTCCTCTCCTGTACACTTCTGTAGATGATGTGATTAGGATATGATTAACTAGAGACAGTGACCTGAATGCTTGGCAGATGTGAAGGCAAATTCTGTATGTGTTTTGCTTGTGATACTCCAATTACCATCAATGAAGACCACATAAGTGGCATATGCAAAATTGATTAATTTTATAGCAGTATTGTTAACAATAGGAAAGACAGATTCCAACCTCCAGAATATGTCATGCAAAACTCAGAAATCGGATAACAACCTGCTATTGCACTTGCACCTAAAAACACAGATCAACAAGTCTTCCAAATCACAGAGCAACCTACATACCAAAAAGGTTAAAATCTGCCCCTAAAAGTAATTTTTTTCTTGAGGAATTTCTCAAGGGGAGGAAAATACTACCACAACCATTTAAGCTGTACTGCCTTCTCATACACAGCACTGAGATTCAAACATTTTTGGTTTTATAAACTGAACTATAATGAAAGCATTTTTAGATGGGTAATTAAAGTGGGAAGGAATATCCAAAGGAAGTGTCAGAATAGACAAGCTATTAAAGAGAATAACATGTAGAATATTTCTATTCTACTCTGTGATGTCACTCAAAAATTGGTTTAGGATCTTCTTGTTATTGGAACACCGATGGGAGAAGGCCTTTTGAGCCTTTTGCATTTTAACAGTTGTGGAGTTGATGTAGGGTCTTGCAGCAATTTCTATGTTGTACATATTATATAGATGGCCTCCCTAGTTCAACATTTTCAGCCTTGAACAGCAGATTCATTCAGGTTTCTTGGCAAGATCTCACAATTCGTATGTCATAGAAGAGATTTTCTTATAATTGCCCATCAGTAAGTCCTTGCCTGAACATTTAAATAATTTACAAGCACAAAACCTATTGGTTGTATTTTATTAAAAATGGGCCAACCTTGCCACTAGTGCAACTGCATGTAGTGCCATTCACTTCAAAGAAACTACAAATGCTTACACAGCAGGGAATTAGCCCAGATACTGTCAAAATACTTCATTACTAGTCAGGTCAGACAATAAATCAGATCTTCTATTTGTGAAGTACGGCAATTTATGCCTAATGACTGGAAGAACTGGTATATAAAGTAATTATCAAAACTGGAAAGCAATCATCTCCTAAATATGCAAAACCCCATGTACAATCTGAATTTTTACAGAAAGGCATAATGATGGTTTGCATAAAAACAACTTCGGCCTTTCTTGCAGATATAAACAAGCACTTACTCCCTCCCTTTTCTGCAAGGATCCCACATTCAGCATCGTTTTTGGCTCATTTAAAGGCCTATCCATAGAATCACTGAACCATTCAGGTTGGAGGGGACCATGGGAGGTCTCTATTCCAATGTCAACACCAAATTCAGACCAGGTTACTCAAGGCTTTGTCCAGCTGGGTCATGAAAACCTTCAGTGACAGAGACTGTACAACCTCCTTGTGCAACCTGTTCCACTGCTGGCCTGTCCTCATGGGAAAAAAGTTTCTCCTTATCTCCAGTCTGAACCTCTCTTGTGTCAGCTACGTGCATTGCTGCTTGCTGCTTGTTCTTCCACTACACAACCTGTTCAAGAGCCTGGATTTCAGGAGCCTGCCCCATATATGAGGCCTCCTGTCAGGCCCCCTAAAGCTGTCTCTGCTCCAGGCTGAACAATCCCAGCTCCCCCAACCTCTCCTCACAGGGCAAGTGCTTCAGCCCTGACTATCATGATGGTCTCTCCCAAACTCGCTCCAGTTGGTCGATGTCTCTCCTGAATTGGGGGGCCCAAAACTGGTGGTATCTAGATGTGGTCTAATAAGTGCTGAGCAGACAGGGACAATCACTCCACTTGATCTACTGGCTCTGTTCCTGTTAACACAACCCAGACCCTCTTTGCTGCCAGGGCACACAGCTGGTTCATGCCCAGCTTGCTGCCCACCAAATCCCCACAGCCTTTTCTGCAGAGCTGCTCCCCATCCTGTACTGATGCAGGGGTTAGTCCATCGCCAACACAGGACTTTGTATCTGTCCTTGCTGAATTTCATTAGGTTCCTGTTGACCCATTCCTCCAGCCTACCTAGGTTCCTCTGGATGGCAGCCAGGCCTGTCAGTATTTCGAATGGTCTCCCCAAATTTGTGTCACCCACTGACTTGAAGAGGGGGCATCTTGTCTCTTCCTCCAGCTTACTGATAAATACATTAAACAAGACAGGTCCCAGGACAGACCTCTGGAGAATTCAACTCTGAACTGGCCTCCGGGTATAGTGACACCCATTACTTACTACTTTGTAGGAGATTTGCCATTGCTAATAAGCCAGGCATCATCTCTTTATCTGTCCCTCAGTTGGATCATGGCTGGGAAATAAGCAGCCAGGAGAGGAAGGTGAGAAGACACGATGCACCCCAGTAAACTTTAATCCTTACTTTTATTAAGTAAGGATTACTTATAATAGGCTCTATCCCTACCATATCCTGCCAGGAGTTCTGGCATATTTTATCCCTGTGGACATCCCTTTTCTGTAAGGTCCTAAGGACTTCTGACAACTATCAACAATTCTGAAATTCCCCAGAGACCTCTCCAACTTTTAGCACACAGCTGAATTGCCAAGCTATCACCCTTTTTGCATTGCTCAGAACATTTATTGTCAAAAAGATTATAATTATGATAATACAAGCATTTTCCAATTAACATGTAAAAGTGTTCTAAATTGCATAAAACATCAGTCACAAAGCAGGACTACCCTTTACAGGTAAGTTTCAATAAAACCTAATTAATCCTCTCCCTTTGCCATTTTAGGTGATGGATCTCTGTACATCTCTACAAGTGACCTATTATTTCCCACAAAACACTCACAAACCTAAAGGAGATCTCCTAAAACAGATGAAACAAAGTCAATGTGGAATGTATAGTCCAGGTCTCTCAAAAGTAGCACGAAGTAACACAAAGACCCCAAATGGAGACTTTCTGAATGTGAAGTCAGGTAACCTTCCACAATTTTACCCAAGACCCTTTCCCTAAAAGTCTCAGAAATCCCTTATCCACCACCAAAATGCAGCATATAGACTCTCAGAAAGATTAGATTTCCCTGGTGGGAAACTGGGGAATGGGATTAAGAACTGGGTTTATAATGGGGAGCTAGTTGCAATTTCAGTAAAGCTGTTTGTTTCTTATGGAATGACTAATATACAAAGAGTGTAAAAACAGGCCAACTGAAAGGAGAAATGAACACTTAGATCAGCTGTTTAGAAAATATTTTCATTTTGTGATCACCTGTTTAGTTTGAACATGTGACAAAGAATAAAGGAGACAAAAAGCTAGCTGTTAAAGACAAATCACTGTCTCACTAGTAAAGTCTGAGAACAGAGCATGGAGCTGTACTTCAACTAGATATTGCATGCTTTTTTTCTTCTCTTTACGAGTGTTATTTCTGGGAGGACTGATTAGACTGTGTGGTATCTATGCACTGTCTGCAAGGTGTATCTCACACACCTACCATATTACTTACTATTTGGTTCCTACTGAAGATGCTCCTTGGGGAAGGCTCTTGCTCTCAGCTCATCACAAGCCTTCAAAAAATATCAAAATGGAAAAAAATAACAATTCATTCTAGGCTAAAAGAATCTTGGAATTAGAGTTTTTGGAATTAGATAGTATTTATTAAAATGGCAGTTCATTTTTTCACACAAGCACCAGTCTAGATTACGTATTTGAACTGCCTTACCAAAGATTTCCTATTCATTTTATTGTTTGAGTTGCTGCTTACGATTCAGCACAGGCTTGGAGCCTGTTCAGTGCTATGGAAACTGAACACGCTGTGAGCAACTTCCAAGTGTGTATGAAACACTTCACGTGGCAGCATAAAATCCTGGTCTTAGGATTTAAAGAAAATGAAGTTTCCAGCTTTGAATCTTAGTGATTCCAAACCACTAAAGGATGCAGCCTTTGGGTTAGTTACTTGTTGCTAGCTGAACTGCTGTGTGTGCTGGAGAGTGTGTAAGTAAATAATACTTTCCTATTTCACTGAACTGGTGTGATGAGAAATCTACACATACTTTGGAAACTCTAGTGGTCATAGAAATTATTGTCTAATTCTCTTAGGATAACTCAGAGAAAGATAAATATTAGATTAATTACCAATAAAATATTCTGACAGTATAGAATAAAAACATCCCTAACATTACTGTTACTCATTTTTTATTCATTCTAATTTTTAGAATACAAGTAATGATGCAATTTGATGGCTTCTTTAAGAGGTCTTCTGCAAACTTAATAAATAGGAAGTTATAGTCAGGTAATTGCAAAAAATGCAGGCAATTTTTTTCTCTTAGCTTTGTCTTATTGTTTACAGTTGGATTTCTTTGCTACACAGTGTTCCTGAATCTTCCTCGGTAACTGTTCATTCTGCTCAAGACATGGGTGGGAGGAGGCAAACGTCTGATATGTTGAAGACCTGGGATTTTGACTCTGGAAAGGAGAAGAGTTTAATATGATTACACCAGTCTCACCTATCCAGAAAAAAAAATGCCATTTATAGATCAAAGTTACAGATTGGTTACAGGTTTTCACTGGACAAATGATCCTCTTTTATAATTACATATTTTAAACTTTATTAAAAAAACTATTGATTCTGCAGGATGATGAGGGTACCTTTCTGTGCTTTGTTATGCCAAGTGACATATGATAAATTATGCTGTTCTATGCACTTTCATAAAGTTTCCTTCAGAGAAGACTCCTTTCTTTCCCCCAAGTGTTCAGCTGTTAATCTATCCTTTTACTGGAAGAGACACTATGGCAGAAGATGAAAACAGTGTGTGCGAGCATGTTAATTATAGAGTGATTGATGTCACCATTACGAGGAAAGGTTAGTCAGTATGCTCAGCAGTTTTTGCTGTTATTAACAACACAGTGCCAGTCATCCAAACCCAGGACTGATCAGTGTACAAATTTCAAATTAAATCATATGAGTCCTGTGGACCTAATAGCAGGTCTCATAACAGTCATCTATTTTCATTTTCCCTCCCTCTTTCAGTGCACAGTTGAAGTCTGAGAATGTCTGAAATTCATGAGACTTTCATGGTCAGACTACCAAAGCCAACTTGTTGCTCTGGCTCTCTGCAGGCATCCACTATTGTATCATGGTCAACCCCCCACAAAACCCATCTGTCTAGTAAAACAGAAAAAAGGTGGTAGACAAAATACCAAACTGGACAAAAGGAAATGCTCACCTCTACTTTACAATTTCTTCTGTGGAATACAATTTGTTCAAAGACTTCTGCGAATCTTGCAACCCTCTGCATTGTCAACATGACTTCATGTATTTTTATGAGAAGAAATATGTATTCTGGAATGTGGGTGCGCTATTAATCCAATGTAAGTTTGATGTAAGTTTGAAAAGACTAACCAGACAAACTTTTTAAAACCTCTGTAAATGCATTTGTCTTCATAAATTAATTGAAAATAAATATATTGATTGCACCATAGGGCAAACTTCTATCAATAGGGATAAGTTCCAGCTGTGCAATTAATGGAGGCAGAAAGAAAACACCGTTACCAAGTCCATATGAATAGTAAAACAGAAGGAAAGTATCTAAATAGAGTATTCTTTCTTAACTACGTATTTTCATTTCTATGTACCTTTCTCATTGGCAACTGCAAGGAAACCACATCTGAACTTTCAGAAACAACCCAATTCACGAAATTGTCATTCTAATAAAATATCCTTCCATTGCCAATCCAGAAATGCACCATTTATCTATTTCATGGTAATCCATCTAATAATTAGTATTAGGTTATCATCACTCTGATTTCTCGAAGTCATTTAACTTATTTTACTAAGCATTGCTCCTTTTTAAGAAAGTATAACAAAATTTTTTCACAGCAATGCAGATCCTATTTCAACATCCCTGGGCTATCGATACTTTTACCACTCCATTACTGACTTTACAAAAGTCAGTGTAATTGTTCTGAAGTAATAAACATAGTTATGATCACAGTTTTACCTGTAATGTGTTTCCACTATTAAACACATAATTTTCTAATAAGCTGAACACAAACCTCCTTGTCCTCTCCCCCTGACTTTTCCCAGGCTAGTCCAATTATACTGTAGGAAAATAATTTTAAAACTAAACCACTCAGGCTGTTTTCTGAGCAGCCATCTTGTGTGGTTGTTTAAACCTGAACAAGTAACATTTTGATCTGAAAACACGTTTATTAACTTTTCGTAAGCGTAAATTACCAGAGAGCACGGCACCTCAGGCCCTCAGCATGATGCCCAACACAGTTACTCTGATTATATGGGCCACATTCTCCATGCTGAGTCCACAGTACAAAACCAGGGTCATCAGGGCACTATACTATTGAAGAAGGTGATATACTTAATCATTATTGCCTTAAAAGATCCCAGGCATGTTTCACAAGAGAAGCAATGCTCTCCTACCATAACCAAAAGCTAACAGTTAATGGCATACTGCCTCCCTAAAGCTTCCTTAATTTTCAAACTGTATTTTTCACATGCAGCCTCAATCTGCTGCCAAGTGTACCTGCACATCATTATACATTTTCTCAGTTTCCCTATTTCAGTGATGTCTGAAGTGAGCCATCCTCATGTAAAGCATTCAGAGATCACGTGAGATAAGAGGCACTGAACAAACATGACAATTTATTTTCCTTTCACTTTATCTTAGATAAGGAGTCATCAATGCAACAGTGCACTGAACTGAATGAGCTGCCACATATGAGATACTGAGAAAATATGAGATAAAAAATCAGATATTAGAAACTAAAGTAAGCACGAAGAGAATCAGGTAAGTTATTTGGTCACAGTTCTGAAGGAAGGGCTGAAGACATCTATGTCGCACATTTTCTTCAGAAGTATCCCCTCCTTTCTTTTGCCAGGGAGAGCCTTACATATATGAAGTTATTTCAAACTGGAGGTCCCAAGGACACTGCTGAGCTCTCAGGGCCAGATGAAGGCTGTCATGTTCTGCCCCCGTATCAGGGTAAGGTCCAGATGCCCTCAACCAAGCCATGGTTTCTTCAAATAGGCAACCTGGGTTTGTGAGCCAAAAGGTAGCAGCAGTGTTCTCTTAATTCAAGTGCTTAATTTGGGTGATTAGAAGGCCAGTATTTAAGCTTTAACACACCTCCGACATGCTATGAAGTTTGTATGTCTGCTATCAGACCATGCTCCTACCTGTATCAGGGTATCATTGCTTCCTGCTTTCACTCTTCTGGCAGATCCAAATGAGTTTAATCACCCTTGGGGAACTATTTCCTTTGCAGGAGCTGTTCAACCAGCACACACTGGTGATGTCTCTGACCTTTTTAAGGACAGGAGCAGATACTTTGAAAACCCATCTGCCTATTGCACAGCTACCTGCGAGTGGACTTGGTCCCATCTAGTTGTATGTTCCCTCAGAGCAACACAGGACTGCCTTCCAAAATAAAAGGATTTACCTGAGATCTTTGGAAAGAAACCAGAAGCAAAGCTTTCACCTGTATCCACGGCTACAAGTGTCAAGTGCCCCCCAGTTTGAGGGTCTCCTGGGATGCCTCTCTCTCTGTTGGAGTGAAAGTCTCCCTAGTCTGCTCTTCGTTTTGGACTCTGATCCAGGTTTTTCCCATCCTGTGCTCGGCGTCAGTGGTCAGAAGGTAATGCTGGTCACTAGTCTTTCATTCAGTCACCACAGAAACGCCTTTCACAGTTCCCAGTAGCTCATTAGTTTTAGGTCAAATGCACTTATCCCTGATGCTTCACCCTTCCTATCTAACCAGCAAATCTAACTTCTTCAGTACACTGGATCACAATGTGAACAGAATGGGAAAAATGTCCCATAAATATTTTTTTGTGAAAATAATCCCCCTACATTCTCCACAAGTTGATAGGAAGCTTTCCTAGGTGGAGACTTTGTTTGATTTTGCAATATAGACTATGATGTCCTAATTATAGTCAACTGGAGTTTAAAGGAAAGAAGATTAAATGAGGTGGTTAAAATAAAGACACTATATACTGCTGTCTCTTCTTTATCACATTTACTAATATGCACTATCCCTTATGTCAGAAACATTATTCCACTCCTCCTATCTTTTGTGGCAGTAGGCTGTACAAATCCCTTTATCAGAAAGAAAATGATAGGGCACTTTTTTGCCTTTCCAGTTCTCTCTACTCCTTGCAATAAAACCCATGCTATACTGCAGCCTTTACAGGACCTTCTACAGTTCCCTTTTTCATGCATGAGGTGTGAGAATCACATGAAGAGAGGCCAAAGGTGTGCCTGAGCATTAGGGCCTCCTCATCTGTATTCAGCAGACCAGATTCCCAGCAGTTCGTACCTAAATGTCAGTCCTAATATATAACTATCACAGACGTGGTTTATCTTAATCATGAAGGCCAAAAAGTACCATGTTTCACAAGTAAAATAGCACATTTTGACCCACTTCTTTTGTAATAGCTGAAACTATAAATGTATACATTCTTTTCAGCTGTTTTTTCATTTCAGCAAGCTATGTATTGCTGGTAGACGCACCAGGGCTTGAAAAAAGGTTCTTTGAATATAGTCTCCTAGGAAAGCAGAAATTCTAAAACAGCAATTACTTGTTTGTTGGGAATCAGAAAGTGTTTGTAAGTGGTCCATAAAGTCTTTTTGAAAGCGAATGTTTCAAACTATGTTTATGAGCAGTAATAGATGCCTCTTACCAGATCTCACATCTTCACTGAAGGGAGGATCAAACAAATCGATAGGATTCATTGGCTGATTCTACCATATCTATAAATAATGGCTTCATCAAAATGTGAGGTCAATGGAAAGAGATCTCCTTGTCCCTCATGCTGACCCCCTTTCTGGAGCTAAGAGACATAGAATGACACCTCATGCAAATCTGCTTCCCAATATCACCTCAACCAATGTCCTCAGAACCCACAGCACAGTGATAAAAAAAACAAACAAGCTAAAAAATTAGAAGGCCTCTCTACTGCCCACTAAAACTGAGAATAGCAAGGGAAAGTAAGGAAAATCAGGGAAAGTGAGCAAAAAACTTTTATTAACTTTTCCTGCAATTAATGTGTCTGAACAACCTTCTCCAGTTTCACAGGAATACTAGATAAATGCAGTACTCAGTGACCAGAAGTGTCCCCAAGTGCCCAAAATAAGTTTTAAAGAGAGTATAAGAAGGCTCATACCTTGGCTGTCAGCAAGGGGCTTTAAACTCTCCACTTCTTTCAAGAAATTGCCCCTTTTTCCCAGCAGACAGGAAAAGTTCCTCAAGTGAAGGTCGTTTGATAGAACAGATGTGATCAGCAAGAGAGTTGCTGTGTCCTCGTACAAGCTTGCTAATGATGGAAAAAGCAATGAACATTTCTCGCCTTGGCAAACTTTCCCCATCCACTTCCTCTCCCGGACCTAAAACCCTACAGGAGGCAGGTTTGAGCCAAAGGGAAGGGATCGGGATGGAGTCCCAGGGGAGAAAGAAGAGGGGCCCAGAGGCCTCCCTCTGGGGCAGTCCTGCACAGGAGGAGCGTCGAGCTCTTGCCAGTTCTTTCCTCTTTGTCATTTTATTCTTGTGAAAAAAACTGCTATGAAAAGCTCGGCATCTAAAAGTAATTCTGACTGATTTTAAGTGGAAAGGCTGCGATTGCTACCCTGATTGCAGAATAGGTCTTAGTTACAACAGTGCATTGCTGACCCCATTATTTTACCTTTATAAAAACAGCTCAAGTGGGAACAAAGGCAATTCTTCTGCATCCAGGCTACTAAGCTGTCCCCTTTGTCTTCGCCTATTGTTGAGTGTTCATTGTGCTTTTTACTCGCAGTCTTACAGCACTCACACAGAATTTTTCATATTTAAACCCTAGTTCAGCCATTTAAATACATCAGGAACCAAATTTCCCATAGCAAAAGAAATCAGTGTTCCAGACTCCCAAATGCCACCATGATTCACATGCAAAGTATGTCTGCCTATTTCACTAGCATTTCCTAAGAGCAGTTACTATCTGCCAATTTACACACAAATCCATCACCAACAGGGGGTTCATACGTCAACAGTATAGTTCTCCACTCTTTTTAATTTAGATTTATAATAGAATTTCTGCAGATAAACAGAAGTTAACAAAATACTGGTTATACTGCAAAGAGTTTCATTTTCCCTAGGGAGAAGTAGATGCCAAATCGTGATAGAACCCCAGGAGGCCACAAAGGCTAAATTATAAATCCCCAGATATCCTATGGTGAATCTACTAAAGGATTTTTTTTCCTGCCGGGGGATTACAGCTGAGCTGCTGCATCTGCAAAACCCAAAGTCCTTTGCTGATATAAAATTATTTTCTATTTGGGTCTGCGCTTTATGGTAGTTGGCTTCCTGCTCACTGAAAGCCATAAAGTATTTACAAATCTTTGAGTATAAGTCTGTTATGAATACGTTAACTGTTCTCTTACCTTCAGAATTCATTAGCAACAGGAACGATTCTTCTGATGCTTTTTTCCACTATATATCCACTGCATATGCTGAACCTGCTGTACCATTCAGCAGTGTTGTATTTCTAACTTTATGCTTATTTTAAAGAGTGAATTGGGAAAAAAAAGGAAAAATCTTTATAAGAAAAACCAAAAACATGTTGACCCAGTAGGCAGATGATCTAAAGGGTCTCTGTGAACTCTTGCCTAGGCAGAGGGATTTATTGTCAGAACGTCGCAGACTCACTTTTAGGCTGGTTTCTAGGGAAAGTGAGGCTTACATGATCACACTGGATATCCAGTTGTGAGTCCTCCTCTAATAAAGTTTGAACGTGTTGGCCAGTTTTAAACAAATTTGACAGATGGGGGACAGGGAAGACAGGGCCTCAGAGAGAGAAGTTCTGACAAGTTTTGTGAAAATGAGAGATTGTGTATGGAAGATACAGAAGGGTATTTGACCCATGGTGGGAGACAGCAGCCCGCTGGCAGTCTTTACATGTCTAACCCCAAACCAGCCACAGCTGGGCTGACATTTGCCCACCAGGCTGGGAAGGTGGGAAAGAGAGCAGTGGTGGGAAGAAGACCTTGGAGGGCACTGGACTGAGCACAGCATGCTGTAGGAGTTGAGCGGGATTAGCGGATGCAGGACACAAATCCATACAAAAACAGGTTATCCTTCTCATGAACTGTTAGTTTTCTCATAATTCTTTCCATGGAAAGCCTCAGATAGCAGAAAGCTAATGTTTCACTTTGGCATGCAAACTAGTAAATATTTACACAGTGGCCTTAATGAAATAGTATACAATCCCAGGTTGGTTACAAGAAAGATGAAGGGTCCACTTATCTAGGGCTAACTGATATCAACTGGAATCATTCACTGAATTCAGTGGAAATAGGATTAACACATTCAGTCTGATGCTACAGTTTTTCCCTAGTCCTTCTGTTTTGTTTTTAAAGGGGCGAATACCAGTCAGCTCTGGAAAAGACCACAATCCCCAGCTCTATGGAAAGGAGAGTGCCCAGATGAGGGGCAGGTACCTACCCTTCCTCCCCTGGTCTTGTGACAGTCTGCAAGTGTTTCGGGAGGTCTGCAGGGCTCACAAAAACCTCCTCAGGGCCCTGCCAGAATTCTCCCTATTTGCTGTGCTATTTCATCTGTTATTTATTAATGGATAAACTCATAAAAATGGCTGCTGAGAAGCAAAGTTTGGCCTCCTGGGAGTTTATTGGGAAGTCCTGGGGAGGCCAAGATGCATGGGTGGCACAGAGCTGGAGTGGGGATGCAGCTGGAGCGGGGATACCCATCCCTTCCTTGCAGCAGCGCAGATGCCAGCCCCATGACCCCATACCTGGAAACACCCGTGAGCAAGCAGGGTACCCTCCTTGGCTGGGCGCTCTGGCTCAGCAGTTTGCAGGCAAATCCCTCTTCAGGGAAAGAGGCCACCCGTGTGTTAAACCGGGAGGACTATTCAGATTAGGACTGGCTGGGTAGTCTGAATTGCTGTACTTTGGCTGTGTCTTTGTGTTTTGTCGAGGATTGCACAGATAGGCCAGCTTTTTGCTATATTTATAAGTAAGTAAATTAAATATATATATATATTCTCATAGAAGGTAAAAACAACCTACTGTACTGAGAAAGCAGACTGCAGTGATTCACTTTTAGTTAGTTAAGCACTCTGAAGTGATCCAAGAAAGAGAAATCAAGAAAATGGAACACTATTTCACTCTCCAATCAGTGCGCTTAGTTACAAGACTCTAGCCAAATACAAATGTGATATCACTGCTAAAATTAGGATATTCGTTCTAATTACTGGGTACACAAAAATCTCAAAATTCTGGAGCTGAACTGATAATGTTGCTATGGAAATAAGCTTAATTACTACAGATGAACTAACAAACTTCTCAATGTTGCTATCTTTACAAGCTATCTCTTCTCTTGAAAGTTTCTGAGGTTCTTCTTCCCTTGAATGGGACTAAACATCTCTAGCGTTAATACTAATTAAATTCAGAAGTTCCAAAACCAAGGCTATTTTAAGAATAATAACAGCTTGACAGAGGCTAACGGAAGGGAAATATGAATAGCAGTGCGTTAATATAACCATTCCAAACTATTCAAAACACATTTTTATCAATATACTACTTCAAACACACTAGTTGATGCTAATTCCCAAATCCATACTGATGATTGCATGTTCTTCCCTGACTTCTCCACCTTGCACAGGAAGAAAATCTATACAAAAGGCTCATACGGCCATGCCGTATTTTCTTCCCTTCCCCAAACTCTGGTTAGCTGATTTTTCTTTTTCAGTACATCTGTAAATGCATGCCCTGCCACTCCCCGAAAGGACTCTAATTCACTATGTATGTCATTTGTCCCACTTTAAAGGTTTCAGTGACTCAGTCAAACTGGAGCAGTAACACGCGATGGACATGACCACTACCAGCCCACGGGTAGCAAAATGCAAATAGTCAAAGCAAACTCCACAAATATCCAGGGGTTGAAAACACTTCATTCGCAGTATTTCTAGGATTCGGAGGCAAGTTGCAAACTTTTCACTAACAGGAAAAGGATTCAAATTTATCAGATAACATACAAAATGAGTAATTCTAGTAGTCCTAATAAATAGCAGACACCAGAAAACCCACAAGGAGAATATTTTACAGGTTCCTTGTCAGTAGACTGCAATATAAACTTACTTACGATCAATCTGACGTGTGTCACTCTGTTGACTTCAATTTAATTATTCCCAAATTATACCAGTGTAAGAGCAAAGTAATAATAATTTCCCAAAGTAGAAAAAAAACAACCTTTCACTTCAGAAACATTTTTTAATGGATTATTCATCTGTACTATTTTCCAAAGGTTTTCTTAAAACCTTTAAAAATCTTAAATATTTGACAAATTACACAAGGAAGATAGCTGCACTGATTTCAGAACAATTTTATAAAAAAAGTGTGTGGGGGGGTGAAAGGCCTCTAAACTTCTTACATGTTGGTACTGTATTCTGGATTGCACAATTTTCAAATTGTTTCAGTGTTGAGGAACTCTATCTGCTACTTAGCGCATTTTTTTTTCCTTGATGAAGTTGCAGAATATACATCAGTAAAATCAGTTCTTGGATTCACAGAACTTAAGCCCAGAGCAATTAACCAATTATCTGGTCTGACCTCTGTATATCACGAGTTATTAGATTTCATTCATTAGCCCCTTTATTGAGCTGTAAAAGTGGTGACTTACTTTCAGTTGGAATTTCTGTGGTATCAGTTTTCAACTATTAGTTCTTTAGTACCATCTATTCCTCTATGGTCAAGTTTATATACATCATATGAAGTCACCTCTCAGGATTTCTTTCTGATAAATTCAGTAAATTGAGTTGTTTAAAGTCTGCGACTGTGTTTTCTTCACTTATTTGTGTGATTCCTTCCTGCACTCTCTTCAATTTTCAATGCTGTCTTTAAAACAATGTTATAAATTCTTTAAAAAAAGGCAAAAATCACCTGTTCTTGCTACTCCATGATTTACACACCCAAGGAATGCAGTCATCTTTTGCCTATTATATGCTTCAGCTTTACAGCAAGTATTTGGAGGAAATAAAAAGTTCATATAAAGCTCGTTTATGCAGCTAGATGGATTGCTTCAGTCTGACTGGCCTTATTTAAGGCAAGCAATGCCTCTCCCTTTACCTAACACTTCACAGAGGACACTCAGCGTTCACCCCATGCAGATTCTGTCGGAGCAGATGTCAAGTATCCCATACAGGCACGGGATCTGTATGATACAAAGGAGCAAACCTGACTCTTTGAAAAGATATATGTAGAGTTCAATTTTCTATAGATATTAGCAGTAAAATTGTGGGCATAAATGGAAAAAGCAGGCTCTGCTTAAAAAGTTCAATAGCATTAATAGCCACCTGCCCAGAGATGCTTCCACACAGCAAATTCCCTCATTTGGCACAGAAAGGGAGCACGTACACAGAGTGTACAAAGAGGAGAAACAAACCAGACATGATCTGCATTGCTCTAGCCACTGCTCCTGCAGAAAATCCTCAGGTCACATTCAGCTCCAGGCTGCACCTCCCTGCAGCTTGCTCTCTAACGATACAGGGTCCACAGAAAGACCCGTCCTCAGCTGGTGCACTGAATGTCAGAAGACAAAAAAGGCAGGTTTAAAACGCCCAGAGAAGTGTGATGCAGAGATATTCATGCTAACTGTTAATAAGCTACTTTTGGAATCTCCTGAGGGACTTATTAGTTTATTACTTATTTGCTTATTACTTCTTAGTGCAGTGCCACGCTATAATGTGGCTCTGCTACCTGGGGGACTGGCTGTGGAGGGGTCACAGCAGCACATCTGCAGTGACAGCTAAGGGTCCTGTGAGACCTCTGATAGATCTCATGGAACCAACCACGCTAGGTGAGTAGCAAGAAAACCTGCCCTTGAAGGAAACAAATACCACCCTACATCCAGACCTACTGGGAGGAAAAGCCTCCAATGAGCACTTCACACCACACTCTCCTGTCCTCGGACTTTTGCAGGCTGAACTGTGTAGTCACAGGTAAGAGCATCCCCAAGCCACACACTACGCAGGAGCAATTCATTCTGAGTAACCTCCCCCAGTAAAGCAGTATACACTATCCATTTCCAGCAATAAATCATTTCAATTTGGTCCCTATCACTATGTCTCATATAATTTTGTTTCCAGTAATGCCGCCAGCCCTTGACTTCCCATCTAGCTCTCCTCTTCGCCTCTGTTCCCACAAGAGCAGCCACCATCCTGGGTCTGCTCTCATTTCTGTCAACCCGCTGCAGGTGCAGCAACTCCACCTGCTCATTCCTACTTAAAAACAACCCGGAGTGTCCAGCTCCCCACCACCCTGCTCAATAAGCACTGGCACTACTCCTCTTCCACCCTGGGGTCTGTCCCCATACACAGCACTGCTTCTTGCACAAAGTCTACCTGCACCAGCAACATTCCCGCATCCCCTGGTCACCCTCTTTCCCAAACCTAATTGTGCTTTCCCAGAAACAAGGTACAGCAGTAAGGCAATTACAGAGCAACAGAGTGAATGCAGGTGGGGGAGGTGGGGGGAGATAAAACTATGTCTTTAACTTTATTCTGGATACATGTTTGGCTTTCAGTGCTCCCCCATGCAACTTTAGTAAATGTACCCTGGGCCCCAGCCAGAGCTGGCAGTGGGATTACAGGAGGCACCAGCAATGTCAGCAGGCTCGGGGGCAGCAGAAACGGAGGACGCCTGTTTGGGGGCCTGGGGGAAATCCGCAGTTCCTCTGGGAAGCGTCGGGGGCTCTGACATCCCCACTCAGATGAGGAGCTCGAGCCTTCAAAGGCCTGTCGTGGACTCCCTGTAGGCAGCTGAGTTTATTTCCTTTGAGGATGCCGTTCCCCTTCAGCCAAGAGGGGGCAAAAGGGGTGACGGCTGCTAAAAGAAGAGGGTCTGTTTGCCATGACCTTGGATTCCCAGAAACATCTGGAAAGCTTTCAGAGAGCTTGGAGCAGTACATCGGATCAGGTGGCTAATTATAAAACTAACTGACTTTGCATGCATACCTGATTCATATGGAGATTTACTTCAGGGCTCATGGGGTTTGTTCTGTGTACAAACATCAGCTGTTTTTCAAAAGATCATTAATATAACTTCCCCAAAATCTGCAGCAAACTGAACCCCCTGCTGTACAAGCAAGACCAGCCCATCAAGTTTAAAGTTTTATATGATCTCTTCCCTGAGGAAGCATTCAGAAAGTATTTAGAACAGAAACACTTCCTTTTACACTTTCTTTTCTCTCAAAAATCTTGCCAAGGAGAACTGAAAAACTTCTAAAACCAGGTTGTCAACTTTGGACATAAGCCATGTTTGGGATATCTCACCCAAAAAGGAAGATGTTCCAGAAAGTTCTGGCCATCTAAGCTCAGGAAACTGTAATGAAAACTATTTTGCAATCTTATCTACGGTAGTTGCATCCTATATTCCTTATAATAGACATATTTATAATGCAGAAGAATGTATAATATATTAACATAGACAGTAGCCAGTCGGACAAAAAAAGAACAGCAAATAAATCCACAACACATTTAAGCTTCTGCTTTTTCCAGAAAATAATAGCTGTCTGACTGGCTAGGCAACTGATGGATTACACACACACACACACACACACACACACACACACACACACACACACACACACACCCCTGAACAAAATGGGTGGTTCAAATAAAATGAACAGTCTGATTCTCTAAGGAAAATGCAGGCATCACCTCAGACTAATTTCTCCCCCTTATATTTGTTTGCTAAAGGCTCTGCAAAGCAGAGCATGTAGTATTGGAAACTATTACGTTGTAAATGATTGATGTGAATGCATTTGACTTTCATCATGATCTACACTCCACACCTCACCAAATCCAAGGCCAGTTTCTCTGAATGTACAGCTAGTCCATTTGCCTGCAATGATTCTTTCAAGATGAATTTGTAGGGCCTTTAATACAAACATCATTTTATTATTCCCTGGTTACCGCCCAGTTCAGACTCATTAGACTGCTTCCATTATTGCAGTCAAACAGCAATATCGTGTTTGCGAATGTTATTAATAATTCTACAACACGCTGTCTGAAGAAGAGCCATGGATAATATGCCATAATTCATCCACAACTGACAAATAGTAACCAGCCAACTATAGCAAAAATTACATGTCATCTAAGTGTAAAATACTTTTTCAAATTTCCCTTCATTTTAAGGCACACAGCATTGTGGTTCAGAAGTAGCAATGAATGATAAAATTCTTACTAGCTCAAGCAGCTGGGTGACTTAGGTAAGCGAGCAGGCAGCCAAGGACTTGCCTATGGAGTCTGCAATAGCAAAACAGACGCACCTGCCCGAGATGGAGCTGCCGGCATGGGAAGAAGGGCAGAGCCAAGACGGAGATGGGGTTGAGACCCAGCTAGCTTGGACTCACACCTCCCAGAGACAGAGGGGTGGGAGCCTGGAGAATGCATACATTATGGTATGCATTAAGGTCCGCCTACAGCCCCCTAGAAAACCCCAGTGGAAATACCAGCATACGTGCCACGCGGTATGTGCACAGCGAGATCAGGCAGGCACCATTTGGAAATGGGGGGCATCCATGTCCAGCTGTGAATGTCCGAGGTATCCTCAATACCAAAGGAGAAGTAGACGACAGAGCTGGGGAAAGCGAGACATGTGAAGCACTAGATGAAATCCCGGTCCCTGCTCCCTGGGGAGTTTTGCCATTTGTTTCAATAGAGAGGAGATTTCACCCACGCAGTTTACGTACTTGGGACAAGTGTATTACAGATAGTTTACAGCAGAAAAAAAGAAATAATGAGAGCTTAGATCCCTTTATTTTCTGTAATGTACATACAGGGCCTCAAAGAGTTGGCTGCCCCATTTGCTTTAAATTCAGTTCTTGCTTCTTGTCTTCATTATTTACTTGAAAGACACTTTTGATGCATGGAGTGGAGAATGAGCAGGACCTCTGCTTGAGTAAGAAAAATCATTTTGATCAAATGGATTAAAAGCTGCCTCCCCCGGCGACGCAGTCTTTTTCGATCCACACTCTCCGGGGCCGTGCACATCTCCCACCCTCTCGCCTCTGCCCCGCCGATCCTCCCTCACACAGCCAGAAGGGAAACACTTGACCACAAGGTCTGACTTTTATTGGTGCCCAAGGCAGCCCCTCAGGCAGAACAGCTGCCACATCAGCCCCTTCAAATCAAACAGCAGCTCCCGTCGCAGGCAAACGTCACTGCAAAATACTTGACTCCATCAAGTGGCACATCCAGGCTGGTGCTTCAGCAGGATCCTTCTGAGAGGGCAACATTTTCTTCTCCTCCTAACTGTAAGTCAAGGAGAAGTCATCTGGTTTATTTACCAAGCCAGGCTAGTGGGATTTCTATTTATAGAAGTTTAGCAGTAGGTTAATGTGCACCTTACATTTTCTATTTTGCTGCTAGGGTTGCCAAAAGGAGTTCATCTTCTATGCAGGTAGCTTCGAGAGTTGGAGGAATTTACTGACCAGGAAGGCAAATAAAAGAAGAAATGAAGAAGGCCAGAAAATGTTATTGCAAGTCTTGTCAACACTAGACTGCAAAGTGCATCACTAGATCACTGCTTTCATTACAAATGTTGAATTCCAGGAGTTCACAATCTTGAACTATTGAAATGATTCTGAGTGCTGAGTTGCTAGAAGAAGACTTTGTCTGAAACAAATGTCATTTTCTTTACAAATTCTTTTTAAAGATTTTTTTTTAATCAGTAGTAGAGGACAATTAAAAGAAAATAACTGGACTGCACTCAGAAGCCAAATCAGAATTCTTCTTTTTTTTAAGTTTCCAAGAAAACCACAATTCCTCCCCAACATTAGAGTCCTTCTCTATCCATTCCCACTCTTTGCCTTTCCTGCCTTGATCCCTCAGAGCAGAGGCACTGGATTTGGGGCTTTCTACAGTATGTAGCTCTGTGGAGGGCATTCTGGGACCCCTAGGAACTACTGTAACACCTTAGCAGCACTTCCAGCCTACTACTATCACCTCTTAAATTCCTCAGGACAAGACATTTTACCCTCTAGGCTGCAAATTATCAACTGTCAAGTGGCTATAACAATATCTAGTTTTACCTGTAAAAGAAGCACTATAGAAATGTTAATCAATTCTAGTCAATACCAAGTCTGTGTCTGAAATGAGCCGCTGGCTGTAAAATGGCAGCAGCAGAGCTGAGAATCCCAAGCAAATATTAAGGGTCCAGAGGGGAAAGCACTGGCCCTGAAATAACCCTTGCATTTAAAATCAGGCCCTCAGGACTAAAGCCGAGGGACTCTGGCATCAGTAAAAGCCAACTTGAACGAGCTAGTGAATAGAAAGGGTTTTGGTTTCCAGTACTATCCGCACAACCATCTTCATTAAACTGGATTCAGCATTAGGCTTTCAACATTGTATTTATAATAACGCTCACAGCAACACTGCAAGTTGCCATGGCACAAGCAAGAAAAATGCTTTATTGCCTCTGAACAGGGACTACCCTTCCTAGGGTACTTGTACTTGCTGCAAGTTTGCATGTGATCTTCCCTGAACCCCATGGATTGGTACACGTTATTAGGACAGCATCTCCTGCTGCTCATGACACTGCCCAAACACGGAAAAACAGAAAATGCACACTCTCTATGTCAGTTTAGACCAACAAAAACCACCAGTGATTGTTTCATCTCAAAGAAGGGAGAAAAGAGGTAGGGAAGGAAGGTCTATTATTCTGCGGAGGAAATGGGGCATGGCCTTCTAAAATTGAATGACAGAAATAAACAGCCAATAAGCTGCAGTAGCAAAGATGAGCTATCATTAACAGAGCGTGTCCGAGATTTATCCAGGGAACGAACACACAGCAAACAGATACTCGCGACACACTGCACGTAGTACATCAAAGATAATAAACTTATTTTAACCAATACAACAAATGGGATGTGGCTTTCTGCATATTTCATGGACCACCAGGTGCCATCTGTATGTTTCCATATTCAGTTATCATTATAACGTACTTCTTATAATTGGCACAAGCCTTACAGAGCCACCCCTCACACTAGTCTCAGACTGTCTTTCACACAAAATCACTGGCAAGAGCTGAGTCCCAAGGGACCAAGTCTTTGTTATTCCTAATTCTGAGGACAATACTCTTCTTGGGTAGGTTACGCAGCAAAGGACCCTAAAATGTTCAGAAAACAACAACAATATCTGTAGTATTTAGGAGAATAAAATCCTCTGGATAGCACCACAATATTGCTTGACTTTGCCTTTTATTTTTACTTTTACTATAGTAATTACCTTGAATTTTAAACAGAACAAAATTATAAGCAAAAGCAGATTCCTGTATTTTGAAAATGCAGCTGCACCCTGTTCCAGTTTCAAAACATTTTTGAACTTTTTTAAAAATGAAAAATTCATCCAAACTTAACAGTTTTGAATTTGATACATCAGCATTTTCTGAGAAAAAAAGAAAAAAAAACCAACCCTATGGAAAAAAATTCTTGGTCAGCTCCTGTAAAGATGTGCTTTTAAAGATTCCCAGCTGGGCTGGCAGAAGGCATGAAATATTAAACACTTTAAAAAAGAAATAGGCCTAACTGCCTTATTAGGCATTCATATAAAAGGACCCTCTGGTTTTGGCCATTCTTACCTCAAAAAAACTGAGATACATAGATTGACAAATTGGAATATTTATCAGTTAACACTGAAATTCCTATCCTTCACTATATAATGTAGTAGGATGCTCTCAGATTTCAAATCTCTAACAAGCCAGTATTAGCCACAAAGTATTATTAATTCTGAATTCCTGGTGGTTTGGCACTTTAAACTAGGTATTAGATGAGATTAGATGAGGGTTTTTTTTCACTGTTTGCTCATTCTTGTGCATTTATGAAAACAATTTTCTATATCTCGGAAAAGTCCCAGGTAAAATACTGCAGGAATTGAACACACAAACAACAAATAAACTGTGTTAAGTCTTCTGATAAACAGTATTCTTACTTAATTGCACACCCCGAACATGAATGAATGCAAACCAATTTTCTTCTAGAACATATAATTTCATCCACTTCAGTGACCTGAATCACGAAAACAATCATCGATATATTACCCAGACACCGAGACATTCATTACCGCATTGTGCTCTGACACTCTGCTCCAGAGCAAGGAGCTCAGCTCACGAGAATCAATTAATCTGTGTTTACCTACGTGTTTCCCCATCCACAATAGCACAGATTTTGTAAATCCATTTGGAAATTATACCTAGATATTAAACCCAGAACTTTCAACGTGAGAGCTGGCAGAAATCCTCAGTGACATATGGATATTCCCCAGCTGAAGGAAACACAAATTTATTCCGCTCAGGTTTATCGCTGTGCTTCCCCACCACGCAGGCTGCTCAGCAGTGCTGAAGGGGGTAGGACACACAGCACCTCTCAGTAATAACATGTACTACGGCTCACTAAAGTGTTCCAGTTCCTAACTCCCACTGGATGTCAGACACCTAAAACAGCTCTGTGGACCTGGTCCTTAGTCTTCTGCAAAAAATATTTACGGCTGACAGAGAGGAGAAACTCAAGATGTGCTTATTTGAAAGCAACCTTTCCACTCAGTAGTTTGAGTAGAGAAAACACTGAATTCATTAGAACTGGCTTAACACAAAACCCAACTTGAACTATTTTTGTTGCTTCTGTACCAGGCAAAGGTACATATTAGCTTGAAATAAGCACTCAGCACTCTCCTGCTGACTCAAAGTGGGAGTCGGGGGCTCGGCAAATCCTGCTGATCCACTGTGGCAAGCGAAGCTCACTAATTTCAACAGAACATAAAAGGGATGGGCATGACCTATTTTGCCAAAAATAAAAGAGGAGCAGCAGTAAATTGCAGCATTTTAAGATGGTGTTTTTCTTAAAGAACTTGGATCCAGGAGGTGTGAGATTAAATAAGAATCAAAGTTTTCATTTAAAAGAAAAGATATAAGTTTCTAGCCTGCAGGACTACAGAGAAAAGTCCCCAGAGCTCTGAAATCCACTGGTTTCAGTGTGCCACCATCCTATCAACAAAAAGTGTTAAAATCCCAGCCTAGTTTAACAATGAGATTTTACTTTATTTCTAATAACATGCTTTGGGGCAGGGTTTTTTCTTTTTAATCTCTCTCTTTGGGTGCCTGTGAATCATATTTTCAATTTCTTCACCACCATCATGAGGACTAGACTTTGTTTTCTGTCTTCAGTGAAAGCTGGGACCTTCCTATATACATCTGGCTGCAGGAGAGAATACATCAAACATGGCAGGACCTGTGAAAAACTGCAAGATCTGGCAATGTGGATACTGCTGTTCAAGTTGTTATTGTCCATGAGGAACAAGGCTGCAGTTTTCAAGCATTAGGCTGACATAGGCGAGCTCTCAGCCAGCTTTTGTTTTACCACTTTATTTATTTATTTTAGAAAGGAGGACTAGGCCTAGGTTTGTGAAGGGAAGAAACTGTGGACTGTTTCTGGAGCTCATACAATGATACCCCCTGCTATCCGAAATCTGAACGCAAATGTAAAAATCTCTCTGCATAGAGAGCTACATTCTCTTTCGTAGGAATTTATCATTCTGTTCAAATACACACACGGCATGTTGATTTGACATTAACCAATTACTATCGCCAAGCTCACACTAAAATAACACAGCAGTGGTGCTTTTTATAACATCATTGGGGTTTTTTTGGCAAAAGAGTAATTTTTGTTCAATTTTTCCAATCTGACAAAAGAATCTGAAATATTGCAAGACATTAATTAGCTCCCAGTTATTTTGCATAGAAGGAAGAGACATTTTTAGAGAGGTTTACTTTGTTTAGAAACCCATGGTAAGATCTGGAAGAGCATTTATAGACAACCCAAGCACTGTGTTAAGTGGAATTTAGCATCAGTATTCAAGAGGACAATGATCCAAAAAGTCCTGATAAACCCACGTATGGTCAACAGCATGCCATGCAGAACGTAGGTTTCTGGTAAACATTTCCTTAAGTACTCATAATCCTAACCTCTTGACTGTTCGGAAACTGAGCTGTCCATGTACATACCCACCTTCTACCTAAGGCCAGCTGGGACTTTCTAATCAGGTAGCC
Source organism: Dromaius novaehollandiae (assembly GCF_036370855.1). Lineage (NCBI taxonomy): Eukaryota > Metazoa > Chordata > Aves > Casuariiformes > Dromaiidae > Dromaius > Dromaius novaehollandiae. The sequence continues at coordinate 195,950,994 of NC_088098.1, forward strand.
CTTTGAGTCCTTTAGGGCCTCATTTAAGACTTAAAGGCCTGAGTTGCTGAGTACACTGAGGCCCTAACATCAGGAACTCAGCTCAAAAGGCAGCTCTAGGATTTGCTATGGTCTTAGGGATCTCTGTGGCTGTAAAAATCCCAGTCCTAGACCCCTAGCCATAAAGTTAAAGTTCTGTTGTTTTACATACTAAGAATCTCTTAAAGGTAATCTGTCACAAAATACCCTGGTGTGCGCTGCTTATGTATTACTTGATAAATAATAAGTATGAAACAGTACCAACTTTCCACAAAAGCATTAAAATAACTGATAAAATATAAACAGTGGGTATTTCTTGCAACTTCGGGAGCTCACCACGTTAACATTGCAGCTCCCTGTGACCGCAATATAACACTCTGCCCACAACACAGGAACAAATCACTGCATTGGGAAATACCTTCTGAGAAGATCTCGTGGCTGGGACTGCCTTTTCCCAGGAGCTGGGAATCATTGCCCCTCTTCACGCCATAGCTTTTGCTCCAAACCGTTCCTTGCAGAGTTTGGAGGAGGACGGGATATACATGGAGAGGGTGGATTGTTCCAACCACAGAAGGAAAGACCTGCCCGAAGTAAGCTTCTCACGCCTAAACTCCTCTTCCCATCAGGAAATCCAGAAAAAAAGAGCCCTGCAACCCTGCAAAAGCCCTCCCCTTCACATGGGAAGCTTGTGCAGGTGGACTTCCTAACAGCTGAGCTGCCTCCCAGCTCAGGGCAAGTCTTTTTGCTTTCTATGGCAAGACAAGTCAGTATGTGCCAGTTCTCTCCCATTCTCTACTAGTGCCACAGGAAGGTCCTCATGAAACATGGGGCCTGCTGGGCTGAATGCTGCAACCACATACAGCACAAGGCAGCTCTCACCCTGGAGAATTTATAACCTTGATAGGTATATAAGCCAGAGCTCTATCCCTCGTCGAAGAGGGCAATTTCTACCTCTAGGAGTTCTTACGAAACACAGAGCTCTGCAAAACAAGTCACACAGGTATTTAACCCCCACGCGTGCATTACTGCTGTCCCTGACTGACCCAATCCATGAGGCAGTGAGCTCTGCACCATACCCTGGTACCCTGATCCACCAGCTGCCTGCAGCCAGGGACCTGCTGGGACTGGCTTGGCTCTAACCTGGCCTGCTCATCCCGGCATCCTGCCAGGAAAACTGGGACACAGGTGGGATAATGTGCACCAGGTCTCAACACCATGTGCCAGCAGGACATAGCCAGGACTTGTTCTTCCCGCTCTTACAGGTTTGATAAACTCAGCAAAGCTCTGTACTATGTGAAGCAGACAAAACATACAACATAGTAAGTGCTCCACTCAGTGCTAAAATGTCAGCCAGGATGTTAATAACACCTAACGGGCTCTACTCACTGTGAATCCATTAAAGCAGCACACGGGTTGCATCTTTCTCAGTCTGGCCCATCGCAGTCAGACAAGGCCAGGAGTTTGTCACTGCTGAAGATTTCCTCCCTACAGGGTGAGACGTGTGGATAATCCCATGGAAAGTCAGGTCAGATGTTCACCCCACAGAGGCAGGGTATTTTAATTTTCTTGTTCCTCATCCCTGCTGAAGTGAAGCACTCCAACACCAAAGACAGGCGCAGGAGCCCCAGCAGTGAAGGACCCCCCCAGGGCTTGTGATACCCTAGCCACAGTCAGCTGCTACTTTGGGAAGCAAGCTCTGTGCTGAGCTCCTCCCAGGGACGTTTCCACTTGCTAAACTCCCTCCTCTGGTGAAGGAATTGCCCAAAGAGGTCTCCAACCAGTGGGGCAGCCTGCACAAGTCTGAGCTCTGTGGCAGCCTCTTCTGACAACATGCTCTTTTGGAAAGATGGTGTTAAAGAGTATAGTCTACATCATGTTTATTAACTTTTCTTTATGCTTTATTGTATGGGAGGTTTTGCTGTGGTGATATATTTTAGCCACCTCTCTTTAGCACAAACAGACAAAAAGTCATGATTTAGTATACCTGTTTCCAATTCATCGATTTACATTTCTTTATTAATACTGTGTGCAGCAGACTAGGAAACACACTGGTGTTGACAATCCTCCTGACAAACAATGAAAAGAAAAACACAGATCTGTATGGCTTATTGTTCAAAAAAGAACGGTGAGGCTAAACAACAGCTTAGGAAATTCCGCGAAGAGTAAATATATATTCAGAACAAATCCCTATAAGCAATGCCCAGAATACTCTACTCAGCATCCTTTAAATGGGACATAATAAATGCTGTGCTATCTGATTGCCTTGATATAAGCTCACAAGAAAAAGTAAATAAGGTAAACCTTAGCATTCTTTTCCACACAGCACAGTCATAGAAAATAAATCTTATGCGACAATCACTTTAAGCTGTATACCAAAAAAACCCAACGAACACTTTAAATACATTATAGATCTGAGATAATTTTTCCTGTAGATTTATAGTGAATACAATACTATTGAGTCAATTATCATTAATATTGCAAGGACCAAAATCGTAATCATTAAAGAATACATGCAAGAACAAAACCCAGTCTGCCCTTTGTTCCCACCATGCAAATACAGCACCTCTTTCTGGGATTTGATGCTTACCAGCTTCTATAAAAGTACAGTTCTCCTTCAACATCCTGAATCGCCACCCAGAAAAGACTTTCTTTTGCAGCTGTGTGGGCCAGTACAGAAATCTGAGCAATGTTTTCTTCAAGTCATAATAGTAGTAAAAGGCTACTCAGCACAGCAAGCAGCGAACATCACCAGTTTCACTCACCTCATTTGTAGAGCCAAAATGCAGAGCGCACATGTGTCCTGTGAAGCCAGAAAACACTTCCTTGCTAATTAGCATTAGAGCCCCTACCTGGGGAGGCACTAAACTGCACTGATCATGAAAAATTAAACATCACCAACTGAAAGGGAAGCACTTGCTCTCAGTGTCAGGCTTGGGCACCACAGAAGTAGATGAGAGACTAATTATCATACCGCGATCCCAAGAAACAACACGGGCAAACCAGTCACAAATTGCAGCTCAGTATGCGGAGTATTACACTGGTGACAAGTCAAGTATTTTGTTCTCAGATCTGTTTGTAAGAAGCATTTTTGTTCATTCAGCAAAGAAATCAGAAGGGAACAGCAATTACAAAGAGCAGGCTCAGCTGAGCTTTTCAGACCATCACGCAGTGCACCCCGTTTCCCAGCAGGATGCTCCTATTGGGAAAACCTGGTATCTGCCTGACATTACTGTTCTTCCCACTGGGGTTCAATCAGTTGGATGTTTCTGAGCAAAGCTAAAACGATTCGACAGAGAAATGTTCCACCCAAACAGGGATAAGACATTACCTCACTAAAGCCAGCAGCTTCAGTAGATTTACTGCATGTATCCCACAGTGGCTATTTTTCCTCTCAGTTTTAATTTTGCAGCACATAGTGGTTCCTTGATACAGGAATAATTTGCATAACCAAGCACAGACTCATTTTGAAACACACTTGCAACAGCATCCAAATGCCACGCTCTAAAGCTCTAAGGGGTTGGGAACAGCACATCAGGTTTCAGTCCTGCTATTAAATCTTAATACTTCCTGAGGGCTGTGTAGTCTTAATTTTACCTGGTGTTTTGCCACAGCACCATGCACAGTGTCATTTCAGTACAAATCACATGAAAAGCTTCACAGATTTATCTGATCTGCTTCTCTGTCAAAGTTTCCGAATCCTGTTTTCTCTGGAAACATAGGAGGAGAAGATAAGACGCTATATGAAGAAGCAAAAGCTTAAAGCGCATCATTGCGTTTTTGTGTTGTTATGAAAAGTGAAACACTAGGGGAGAAGATGGATTAAAATGCCTGCCATTCTCCCAAAGACACAGAATGATGGCTCTTGGCAACCAACCCACAAATTTCAGTTTTCCTCCTGGAATTTCATGGTTCCTCATGGTCCCTAAAAATGTACTGCTTTTTTTCTTTTTCTTTTGTTATCTTTTAATTGCATGGCAGAAATACAGAAGTAATACCACTGCATGCTTTACCCTTTTGAATCGTACTTTAAAAAATCTCTTTAAAAGGACACATTGTCCCACATTTATCACATCGTGTAGTGGAAAACAGGTTAATGATTCTGCTTTGTTATATCAGTGTCTAATTCCACACCAAGTACTGTAGCTAAAAGTAACAAACAAGCAGTCCATGAGAGTATTGCAGCACTCATTTAAAAACACTACATATGCATGCTACAACTGTGGAAACAGCTTTTGGATTATGCTGGCTTTTGTGTAGTACTTGGTTTATATTTGCAATCTGCCCTAAGATGTGCACATCTTCTTGCATATACATCTTCTGTGATGGTCTTCAATGACACATTTTCCTTGATTTTTTTTTTAATTATTCTGTGTTGGAATTAATAAACAGTTTAGAAAATGAAAATGTCACGGCTTAGCACAGAATGCATCAATTAATGAAGTACTACATAGAGCAATTTAAAGGTACATTTCCCAGTGGCAAAGGAGCCGATCCTCTTCCAGCTGGAATCCAAAGTAAAAATATCCCATTGACTGCAATAAGACCTAATAGACTTTAAAGATTCTAATGATTTTACGAATGAAAACAACCTATTTTTTACAGAAAATGACAAAACATGGCACTTAAGTACCATTTTAGAGCTATAAATTGCACAATATGCTCAGAGGAATTAAATTGACTTTAAAACAGCAATTTGCACATTTCATAAAATAATTGTTGCAACAGTTCCACCAAATACGCACATAATTAAAACTACAAAAAACATTAATGTCCCCCCAGCGCTCAACCTGCCCTATGCTGCCAGGCAAAGGGGCCAGCTGCGAGCAGGCAGTGATGCAGTGTGCGGCGGGCACCGCCTGGTAAAGACGTGCAAGAACCCGCAGGTTGGGGCACTCTCAGAGAGGTGGGTCGGCGCAGTGGACACCTTGGCCCTTGCTTTGTCATCTGGGTCTGAGGAAATTCCTGAGATCTGATTCCTGAGATCTGGGTCTGAGGAAATTCCTGAGATCTTATTAACTGGGCTCTCCCACAGTCACTCCCTGTGCAATGTTGATGTTCACGGCAATGCCTGCAGGGCTCTGAGAAAAGGAGCCCAATCCAAATAACCCTGCTACGCCCCTGCCAGAGGTGGAGAGAAAGAAAAGGCGGCAAAAATTACTATCACTACAATCCCTCAAAGCCCCTTCGGTCTGGATGCAGAGGTGGCCTTATTTCCATCTTACAGCCCGAAAATCTCTTTCCTCTGCGACTGCCCTCAGGCACGCAGCAGAGAAGAGGGGTGCAGGGGTGGTTTCAGAAGCGGTGTCACATTTGCAGAGCAAGTGGCATGTCTGACTGCACCCCCGATACCCTCGCTCCCGGGAGAGCCCCTGTCTTTTCCAGCCAGCGGGAGAAAGGGGGTTTGGTGCTGCTAGCCCCCATCTCCCCCTCTCTGCGGACCGAGGCCACGCGGGTGCCTGTCGTGGGGAAAAGCCTTGCTGGGGCCAGTCCAGAGCTGCATCTGCCACCCTGCTCCACAGGGATGCTCAAGGCCACCTTACCGCGCCCGTTACAAGTGTTAGAAGATCACTGCCGCGGAGAGATCAGATGGCAAATTACAGGTTATATTAACGTGAGTAACCTCAGCTCAGCAAAGCAGTCATTTCTCAGCCACTGTATTTCTCTCAGGTGAAATGCCCCTGGCCTATACCGAATATACTCCTGCTAACAAAAATGAAAGTTTGTTTCCAGAAACTGGCCAGAAATGAGTAGGCCAGACATTTTAGGGGGCTCACCTGAAAAATTCATTATTTTCTCATGTTAATTACCTATTTTCTTTAACCTCTTCAGACATGCAACTTCTATTTTTTATCTCAAAATGTGCCCTCATTTTTATCTGCTCACAGGTAAACAGCCAAGTGTCATAGGCTTTATACAAACACACACTAAGAAAAAGACTCAAAGAATTTACACAAATTTAGGACAAGATAACATGTGGTGAAAAAGCAAAGCTTCTGTGGAAGAAACAGAGCAGTGAAATGCTTTGTCCCAGATCACCGAACAGATAAATAAACCAACAAGGAAAGTGCCACTGACCTCCTGACTAAACAGCTTAGTATCTGTTTACTGGCAAATGTTGCTGTCCTTCTAAGCTCTTAAAAGTATATCTTCTGTGGCTGAAGAGAGTACACTGCAAGTTCACTTTAAGAAATCTGGATTTTCAAACCCAACGATGCTCTATGCTCTAAAATGCAAATCCCCAGGGTGTCTACCCAAACCAATGCTCTTTGCGGCTAGCGAAGGAGGGGGAGAATTCACACACACACATACACACACACACAATTATGTATGCACAAAGGCATTTTCCGAGACAACAAAACATATGTCATATTTTAGCTGGGAAAATGCAGAATCAAAGTTAAAGCAGCAATTACTACAATCTATCCAGACTCTGATCCTAACGAAGCACAGATAGATTAGATATGAAAGTGTTAGCCCTTGAAGGCATACAGATATTTGATTAGGCAAGGGGTATTGATCAGTGAAAATTAATTCTGACATCAAAACCTATATTGACTTCTGGCTTTCTTACCAGTCTTTCTTACCCAGTTTAACTAAAGTCATGTAACAGAATCATGTTTTAGTTATGATGGTTCTGTACAGGAGGCTATTCTGCTTTCCTTTTCTGACGTTTTCTCCCTTTTTTTTGGAACAAAATTCTTTGGCACCACCATTCTGCTCACACATCCACTATGCTCAGGCCTTTCCTTATGCTGGGACACTGTGCAGCTGGGAAGCTGCAAAGAAAAAGACTGTTTTGGGAAAAAAAAGGCATTTTCTCTCCCCTTTCCTTTGAAAACAATGAATACAGTTGTCCACATCTTAAAACATGCCAGAGATACGTTACACCATGATGCACTATTTTCAAGAAAATTCATGACCTGAGAAAGGCCACTAAACTCCTAGGTGAATCCCAGGGCTGGCAGCATATCTGACAGCTTCTGTCTCTTCCCTATGGTAGGTCCATATTAGGTCAGCTTTAGCCATCCAAAAGTTAAACATTTAGTTTTATTTAATGATTTAAATTATATAGTGGTCTCAGGTCTATAAGTGGAGAAGTACAGACATGTACAGAGTGTAATTCAACCCACTGCTCCAGATACCTAATTTAAAATGGGATAGGACCTATTTTCAGAGGTGTATGTCTGTCTTCGTCTCCATTCCCCACATACCATAGCTGTGCCCATGTAGTGCTTATACTTAATTCCCTTTCATCTCTATTCAGTGCTGCTTCCAGCAGGGGCTAAGATGGGACACTAGGATGGGTAAAAGATACAGAACGAGGCAAATCACTGCAGGTGGAGGTGTGTGGCAACTCGCTGAGTGATGGGCAACCGTCACCCTTCAGTAAGTCATCATCAGTGTTAGCAGGGCTCTGGTGGCACTAATGCCAGGAGAAAAGCAAGGTTTGGGCTGGTCCCCTCTAAAATTTCTCGAATGAGTAGCGATGTCCTTCAGGGGTTGGCTCCTTCCTTGCTCTGCACGGGAATGCCTTCATACGCAGTCAAGGAGCCACATACTTCTTCAGTCTTAAGGTATACTGCACTACAGGCTTATAACCTAACATTTTCTCCTCTTTCCCCAGCACTGTTGTTCACATGTTTTCTGATAAATTTCCCCAGATCTGTGAATTTACATTAGCCTTATGTCCCGATCCAATATCGGGAAGGTTTCATTATGATCCCAAGGACGAGATTAAGACCCTAAAACCGGTCAAATGTCATACAACCTTTTAACTTTATTTTCAACAGAGTGGGGAGAAAAGGTGGGGAAAGGCAAAGGGGAGAGGGGAGCAAGGGTGAGGGGAAAAGATAGAGAAAGTTGGAAAAGGAGAGAAGAAGCTAGCTACCACCACTCCGAGGCCGATGATGTTCCGCTGACTCCGTTCGAATCACAGCTCAAGCTGGGTGCCTGGGACGAGGGACGAGGGCAAGGGCCGAGAGAGCGAAACAAAGAAATCCCTCGGCAATTACAGCTTTTTCAAATTGAGTTTCCCACCCCTCACGTGGTAGTTCAGACCAATAGTAATATTTGGGTCTGGGGTCTCCTGCTTCTTATTGGGTCTCATCACTGTCCCTAGGTAGGCCGTTTCTGCTGACAGGTGTGTCTCCGTTCTTGGGTCCAGCCATTACCTCTCAAGGTCTGACAAAGAGGTGGTAACTCCAGCAATTAGCACTGTTTCAGCAGTGCACAGGAATGCGAATTGCTGGTAACTCCCTTATCATTCCCACCTGCACCAGCTCTGGGCCCTTTCTCACTGAACTAGGGAGTGCAGCCTAAGGCTTCAGCAAATTTAGCCACTCATGCCAAGCACGTTTTATAGAAGTTGTGCTAAAAACGGACAATAATTTACAGTCCAGATCCCAGAGTCTCTGCCCGACTGTGGTCTCGTTCAGTGCAGGCTTGGTATGTCCTGGGTGGTCGCAGGGAGACCATCTCGGGGGTCGCAGCAGCCCAGTCCTGTTTCCGCCAGGGACAGATGGCTTGTTCAGGGTTGTGGCCTGCCTGCTCCCCATGCACCAAGAAATGTTTAAGGCAAAAAAAATTCATTCATCTGTCCGCCACACCTTACTCAAGCCTAACAGACAGGAAACGTAGTTTTTATACTTCTGCAGTTATAAACGTCTCTCTGTCCTCACTAGAGCTTGCAATACCTCCCAGTCCAGTACTACCTTCAAATTTAATTGATTTTTGTATTCACAGATCATTAGTTAAAGCCAATCTTAATGCAAATTCCTGTGAGAACTCAATGGACACTACGTCTCACTTTAAAGTATGATGACCTATCATTACCATCCATGCCATGTTCAGTATGTCTGATATCACTGGGGTCCAAGGAAATTTATTTGATGTAGTAGGCAAAACTGGGAGGCTATGAAATATTTTAACACGATGACAAAACTAGTACTGCTTTAGCTTTGTAAATGTCACCTTTAAAACCACTTTTATATTCTGTAATTTTCCTTTATTGAACCGCATGTACCTTCCTCATTAGTCCATTAGCTTCAAGATAAGGTATACATTTCTCTCTTAAGAGTTTAATAATTACTTGGTTATGGTCTGGATTTAATATTACCCACCAGTATATGCAAGAATAATACTTCTTTTAAATCATTTCAATATTTCTTTTTTCAAATTAAAGGTATTTCCAAAATTCCTATGACTTTTAAAGAAATCTGCAATAATTTACTAATTCCCTACTTCAGAATACCTCTCCCTCATACTTGCAGGTATATGTATCTCCAGTCACCTCTTACTCTCTCATCATTGCAGCTGTTTATTAAGCATTTTATTTGTCAATTATTAGTTCAATTTAGCATATATTGTTGAGGTTTTTTTCAACAAAAAAAAGGGTAGATGAAAGAGGAGTGGGAGAAAGAGACCTGCCACAAGCAACACATTTTGAAAGTCTTACTGTACTCATTTCCAGGCTACTTAAGTTAAATGTGAATGACCCAGATACTGTGTATACGCATGAACTTATCAATTAGGTTACAAAGGTTACATCTACAATGGCCCAGTTCCAAAGCAATCAAAACCTCAGCCGTTCATTTCCATGTTGTTTTTAACAACATTAATTAGAGCAATTTTTCTTTATAATCCACAACCGCTCCAGCTTTTGCAATTCTCAACTCTGTTGATATTTGCTCTAGTGCTGGCCTGTGACTATTCTTCAGGTAAGAAAGGATCTTAGCAGATGTGAAATGCAAATGACAAGCTTCAAAATACTTTTTTGGACCAGTATTTACATTTTAATTTGTCTGCTTGGTTAATGAATGGTTTAATTCCACTGTGATAGCCACCCTAAAATCTGTCTGTAAAGCTTTGTTTGGTTTTTAGACTCATTAGTTTAGACTCATAGTTCTTGTACTGGCCTTTCATGTTACACCAAAATAAAATAGAGCTTATGTTGTCATTATACTAACCATAAGCATGCAAAATGCCATACAAGGACTTAACACACAGCAACATAAAACATGGTGTACAATTACACAGGATGCTGCCCACTGGCTAAACAGATGTAAAACCATGAGCAGAATTTGGCCTGGTTATTTGGAATAGGTTTCAAACAGATGCCCACATTTCTCAGATGGCTAAAAATATGGTTTAATATAGGAAGCATCCTGCCAGCTAGAGCTGCACCATCATGACTCTTTGTCATACATTTTGTACTAGGATGTGCAGTCAGGAAAAATACTTCTCCAATGTCAACTCTCTTTTACTTCAAACCTGTTTTTGTTATTACATCCGCTGCTGAGATCCTCCAGGGACATACAGAAAGGGCAGGTGTGCAGCTCTGCAGACCAGGAAATGTCTGAAGGATGTAGATATCCAGGGAACTACATACCCAGAATATAGGGACTCAATGGGTTTTGGCACTGCCCAAAAATTCCTCAATCACTTTTCTGGATTTAAGTGCCTATTTCCCCCTTAAATGCCAAAGATGCATCTCCAGCTCACTCTCAGTGCCTAACACTGGCTTCTGGGGCCAGACACCTAAAAATGAGCAAAAATCAGGCCCTACCTCCGAATATAGCCTTTGAGTGATTTAGCCCTAGCTCTTCTAAAGCTCTCCCATCAAAGGTGGCTTTTGAAAATGGAACTCAGCTGTTTTGAAAATCTTGAGATTTTTTAAGTCAGGGAGATTGTCTTAACAGAGAAGCTAGCTTTACAACGCTCATTATTTTTCAAATACTTATCTAAGTATCTGGCAACCATGGAAGCACCACGGAAATATGCTTTAAAAATAAAAGCACAGTACTGTCTTCAGTTCCCAGGGTGCAGGTCTCTTGTGGGAGAGCAGACGTTGGCAAGCAGTTTCTTGTGCAAGACCTGTTGCAAAGGGCCCGTGGTGGGCTCCCACGTCGACCCACCACAGCACATGCGGCAGCCTGCAGGACATCATCCATCCCACTGCTCTGAGCGGGGAGGGGCAGCCGGACAAGGTGACCCCTAGCATTCCCTCCCATCCTGCCATCGTCCATGGTCCTCAAAGGAGCTGGGCAAAAGCTTGTGCATTCAGCTGGTCCCACAAACCACCATCCCTTAGTGTCTCATTCACAATACGGGGAAGACACAGAGCTGGAGGGAAGCCCTCTTCTGTATATATATGCATGTTTTGATACTTATACCCACAACCTGCCACTCCCTTGAGTGAGGGTGATGGGGGGGCAGGAGCTCCCCACTACTGGCATCGGACCCCGGGATGCAGAAACCTAGGCTATCCTGAGTACGCTTTTGCCAGATAATGACAAAGGCCTTTGTAATGTGTTAAAAATTAAGCCAGAAAGGCAATGAAGGAGATATTTGGGGGAAAGATCAAAATAATAATTGTTCCAAAGCACTGTACCTATTTTAGACATTCTTACATCATGTTACCATAGGAACTGGCATGCAAAGGAGTGCGCTCCAGCAGCATTCACAAATGTTGGGTGGTTTAGTGGCTTGTAAAAGGATGAGTTAAGACCACCATGACCATTCTGACAGCACTAAGCACCTGCTGCCTTTGCTATACAACAGGATCTTAGCTGTGATGTTTTGCAAAATCTAGGAAAAAAACATTTTTTCCCTCTTTTTTTTCTCTCATCCTGAAGGCATGCCTGATTTTCCATCCTCATGCAGCCATTGTGTTAAACACTGCCCAGCCAGACCTCCTGCAAGGCCTTGTGACACCTGCATTTAGATCAGGTTTTCCATAACCATGTAGGAACGTGGACAGAGCAAACGAAGCAGGTTTATTTTGGTGCTGGGGAGGTGAGGTGTCCTACCAAGTAACACTCTGGCCTGGCTCTTGCACCCAGCTTTGCCACTCTCCTGCTGAGTGACCTTGAGCAAGTCGTTCCAGGTAAGGTTTTCTCCATCTGTTGGCTGCCTGAAATGCACCGCGTCCAGCCTAGCTGTGCGAGCACCTTCCCTAGCCAACGCAGGCTGCGCCTACCCTGCCAAAGACGTCCACCCCATGGAGAGTTCTCTGGTTCACAAACCACCCGCGTGACTACACTTGTCTACACCCACCTGGTCACATTCACACGTCAAGCACTGGCCCAGGTCTCAAGGCACCATGTAGCAAGTAAGTAGTTTTTCCACTCAAATTGTCCAATATAATGTGAGGTCTGTGTTGCAGCTTAACAGAGCAGCATTTTTTACTGCATGAAGGGTGTGTGTTGCACGTCCTGGAGTAAGGCATAGCCATATAGGTGCATTTGATAACCCTCCTGCTGGGATAGCACTACAGAACATACATGATTTTGTGAACCCGACCTGATGTGGTATCTTCTGTAATTCCTCCAGGGAGCAGCCCCCTAAGTAAACTGTCCTCAGAACTAATGAGGTTTTGTCTCAGAGAGAATTAATTGATTTGCTCCAAAAGATAAGTGTGTGAGCAAAGGAACACTCATCCAGCCTGTCTGAGCAGGGTACCAGGGCCTGGGAGGGAGCCAGAAAGCTAAGCTCCTCCAGAGAGTGACTCTGAGATGACTTTATGCATCTTTCCCTTTGACTGTGGTAAGAGCCTGAATGATCAGCTTAACATTTAGATGGCTAAAATGAGGCAGAATGATTCCCATCCCTTGTGCTACCTTCTTGAATGTGGACAGCAGTGTAGTGACAGTGACCCCATTTGTAAAGGACTTTCTTACCCACCCATGAGAAGTGCTGTGCAACAACTAGTAAACAGTACTCATGTATTGAGAGAAAACAGAATTTTGTTTACTTCTGGATAAAAAGCTTAAGTACACAGCTATTGTGTACAAACCTGCCTGACTTATCCCAAGTAAAGGTGGATAGCTTCAAAGAATCAGGATCAAACACGCAAACCTTGGAGCTGCCAGGTTTAACTTCACAGTCCAGGTGCAAGCTCCGCTAAAAAGCTGAGGACTCTGCTTCTGGCCAGAAACATCATCCAGCCCAGAGGCAGTAGGGCAAAGCAATCTCAGCCCAAATGTGGGCAGGAGTCAGCTACAAGCATCCTTAAACTGTTGTGCAAGTGTTAAAAATTACTAAGGTTTAAAGTTAATTTTGCAAATCAATAGTTGCCTACAGCATAGAGGTATTTTACAAATACTGAAAGAGACAATACATTAATTTAGATATTCAGATACTCTCCACATACTGCAATAATTCTTTCTAATCCAAAGAATTTAAAATGTAGATATTCCCAAGAGAATCCATATATAAATTAAAGATTTGGCAAACACAAATATCATTAGAGGAAGACAGCATCCAAACCATATTTTAAATATTACAAAAATAGTTTCTGTTAGTGGAAGGATAAAAGTAACTATATGGGGAGTTCTAACAGCATTACATCTGAATATTAAGAAATAAAATAAAAAAACAGAAAATCTGCATTTAAAACCTGAATATTTAAAAGAAGAAAATTCCAATTATTTGATCTCTTTTCCAACCTTTCTAATAAAGTGACTGTGGGGAAGGTGCTTTGAAACTCTATCCTGTTATGTCCACACCTTGTATTTTAAGGACCAGGAGCAGTATGTTAAAAATAGGTTCCCTGTGCTCCGGTGCCTCAGAGGTCATGCACTGAAGCAGAAAATGAAATGCTTGAATTCCAATTTTCCAAATTGAGCAAAATTTACTTGCTCAAAACAGTGTCTTAATAAAGACTCAAAAGCAGCATGTGAGTTTTGAGTGTGTGTTTGTCTGACTCTAGGTGAAAACACTGCGATTCCCAGCTGGGAACAAAGTCACGAACCAGGGTGAAATGTAACCCAATACTAAATATCATGAGCAGTCTACTGCATAGCCCAGACAAATTAAACAAAAACAACACATACAGCATACAGGTAGCAAACAGGGTATAGATAGCGCATAGACACTAGGATTTCTGCCGCTGTCATGTTTTTACATTGAATAACTCGAAGTCTGTAATAAAGAGCTCCACAAATCCCACATCGGATAAGCTGGCTGGCACGAACTCACCCAGCTGCCCAGCTTTTGGCTCTGAGCTCCGTTGGAAGCAAGCCAGATCCAGGTCTTTTTTCTCACATGCAAACTTTGGACAGTCGGTCATCACCCGAGACCTCATCACGCTCCGGGACAAGCACCGCTTCAAAGGCAGAGGCGCAGAGCAGGGGCAGCCCGAGCCTGGGCAGAGGCGCGCTCCCCCGCGCCACCGCGACTCGACGAGCTCCCCCGGGAGCCAGGAGCCCGCCGGGACCCACCGACCTGACAACCAGCCCCTGAAATCATGTCTTCAGCTTCGCTCTCCCACCGCCAATGCTCGACACACGGAAACAATTAAAAAAGCAATCCAGGCATTTCTCCTACAGGCTGGAGAGAGAGAGAAAGAGGCTGCCACAGCGATGCCTGCTTTGCATGCTTGGCAGGTGCACGGGAGCAATGGGGATGATGCTATAGATAAGCGCAGGCAAAAATAGCTACGAGAACGAGCTGGCTCGGGGTGGGTGGGGGGAAAGCCTGCAATCTCCCTTCTGCAACGATTGCACCCAAACCAGTAGCTGACCTGCAGACTCACCAAGCATCCTCCTTGGATGGTCACCGTCAGATCTAAACCTCACGTGGAAAAAATCCTTCTGGCACCGTCAAGGCCAGGTGCTTCAGGAGACGGCATCATCTTGGCGTCGCTCTGCTTCGGAGCATGAAACCTGCACACTGTGTGCCCGGGGTTTTGGTGCTGTTCCCACAATCCTGCCAGGAAGCCACCGCTCACAGATCCCTTGCTGCGCCGGCAGGGAAAGCCAGTGACCGCTGCCCAGAAAATATCGCCTAAGCACAGGGCATCACACAGTTCTCCTTACTGCTCTTACCAGTCCACAAGGCGACAAGAGCTGCAGAGCTGTCACCTGTCACTTTGGCAGCATATCTGCAGAAACGTGAAACAGATAAATATGAGGGGGTTGCCCAGCTGTCACCATTTAATATTCCTTTGTCTCCCCCCATCGCCATGGCAAAAAATTTGATTTTCCTCTAAAATAGGAAAATGATCTCACCTGACTGCACATGCACTGGGAAACGAGAGATTGAAAATCACGTTTTCTGACACTACTTCAGCAGTAACGATCAGTCAGTTGCTCCCTCACCCCTTGTGGTGTCAGTCCCAGGGTGTCCAAGCCTGTGGCTGCTGTCAAAATGGAGCAACCCTATGGCCCGAACTGAACCAAGACCAGCAGGGATCCTCTGAACCAAACTAGAGGCAGCAGTCTGCGAAGAGACAATTCTAAGCAAATCTGAGGGAAAAAAAAAGAATGAAGGGAAGGAAAGGCAAAGGGAAAAAGGTGAGCATCACTGCTGCTGTCGCACCAGGGGAGAGCGGCAAGAGGAGTGACACTGTGCACATGCTAGCGAGGAGAGGGACCTAAAGGAGAAGAGGACTGGGGAGCACACGAGTAACGCTAAGTGACACGAGTGCAGTGTCTCAAGTGCACATGTGGCGATGGGACTGAGAGGAGCCATGCTGCTGTCCTCCTCTGCCATGCCACCGCTACCTCAAGCCACAGGAGAGACTCCTACAGACCTACCATCTAATGCTGCTATTATAGGAGGGCTGCTGCCTTCTCCACCAGCTGGCAATGCTACTAGTCAAGGTTGCTTTAGGAAATCTCGTAGGCTACAGCCATCCAGTAAATCAAATACACCCAGGAAGTTTCCCTAGGACGGAGGCGAGCTCCAAGCTATGGCTGAAACATGGAAACCACCTGCAGGAAACGTTCCCCGGGACTCTCCAACTCCCAAAACATGCCTGGGAATTCACTAGGAGAAAACTGGTTGGCATGGGCCAAACTCATGCCAGGGACTCTTCTAGCACTTCCCCTGTGCAGACAGCCACTTCCCAGGGCCTGGCTACGTTCCCAGGCATGCCGGGGTTCGCTAGCAGAGACAAATCCAGAGCTGATCATACTACCAAGGTTGCTTGGAGAAAACCTACTATTTGTTTATCCTCCTTCATTTGTCTCTACTATAGTGGAAGATCAGCAAAAACAGTATATTTTTTAAGATCTGAGAATTCAAAAACCATGCAAGAGAATTAATTCAAATACTCTAAAATAAATGGCTGTTGACATAAGGCTGAAAAAAAAATAAAATCTTAGGTCCAGAAGTCAAAAAATACTGAATGAGAACGGAGATATAAAGGGATACGAACTTCATGTAAACAACTGCAACACCAACAGCTAAGTTTAAAAATATTGTGCCCAGAAACAGTTCTCAGGCACATTTTTACTGTTTTCCATGAAAAAACACAATAAACTTATTTTTTCTAAGAAATACTGCTTGTTTTTCTGATTATGAGGTCTCAGCAGACAAGAGCCAATGTAGCATGACAGTACTTGGGAGGTAGTATTATGGCAATCCACTGTAGTTTAAATTAGAGTTTTTCAAACTCACTAAACATAGCTAGAAAGCACATGTGTACCATTAAAATCAAAGAGATTTGGTTGAAAGAAACTCAAAAGTGTAATCCCTCTCTCTTTTTACACTCATATCAGTCAGGGGTTCTTCCTTTGAAATCAATGGAGCAGTAAGTTTGAAAAGCAGGTAAATGCATGGTCAGAAGTAAGGGGTTTGGGGCAGTTTATTGAAAATAATTATGTTCCATAAAACAGCTTGTGCTTTCACTCCCATAATTGTGCATGTGTGTTTTGTATTTTCACAATAAGGTGAACAGTTATCACATTTTCATTGTCAAGGGGGAGAACATGGTTGAGGTATTCATGGTTTGATGTTTACCATTTAAATGATGGGTAAGAAAACAAGAACAGTAACAGATGGGCTTTTGGCTTATTGTAGGCAACAATACACATATTGCTTATTTACCAATATAGCCTTGATGCAAAAGACACTATTTTACCTGCTGAAATACCATGAATTTCAGTCTCACACAAAGAAACCTAAGTCAGCAAAAGAGATGACAACCAGTCTTCTACCAGGAAGATAACTGGTGACAAACAACATTTCTCATAAGTCAAGCCCACAGCAACATAACAGAAACATACAAAACCTGTTTTAACCAAAACCACAAAGAATATAACCCCCAAGAACCAAGTATGAAATTGGACACAACAGGAACAACGCAAATCCAAGTGGTTCCTGAGAACAGAGGCAATACCACTAAAAATAAGAATCTGAAATGCTTTCTTTACATCATGTCAGCTATTAGGACTTGTGTGTCACCAAGATCAAATTTTGCATTTCACATGTTTTTTAATCACAGCTTGTGAAAAAACATCATCACATTTGCTTCAGAAATAAATGCACAATTGCATATTTAATCATCTCTTGTCTAACATGAAAGTATTTGAATAATACATTATTGTCTATTGCAGACAACAGATGCAACAAGCTAAAATCAGCATCAGAATCTGTTTTCCACTGGTATCAACACATACAATTCCCCCTACAAAATAACAACTATCTGGAAGAGAAAGTCCAGTTGTCTATAATGTATTTTAACATTCAGTTCCTGAACAGCTTTTTAACTAAGTAAATTTGGTGTCTGTGGCATCTGCAAGGTTGAGGCTCTAGAGCTGAAAGTCCCCCTTGATTGGAAAGTTGTCACAGAAGTGGCAGTAAAAGCCCCCATTGGCTTGCTTCAGCCATCATGAGGTCTAGAAGAGCTCCTCGGTTCTTCCATGAACATTTCATCTCCAGCCTTTCTGGGGAAGCTGCCAATGAGGATTAATTTACAACTGCCATTTATTATATTCAGATGTTCACTGCTGGTATTTTATGTTTTGATGATTTTCCTGTAAAGAAAGTGAAGGTATTTTTCATAGGAGCTGCCCTCTTGGATTGCATAGCAATATGAACCAAATACTTCAGAGGATGATGCAAGTGTAATGGAGAGGGCATACGTGGGATAATCACTCCCGCATCTCAGCTCCAACAGTTAAAGACTGAACGAGCTGTTATGTGTGAGATTTTATTTTATATCCCTCTAAGTATGTTCTCAAGAACTACAGCTTATGTATGTGATGTGCATAACTCCTTTTGAACTTCTTGGCCAGTCGCAAGCAACTTAGAAGGGTTGAGTTTCCACAAGTTTTGTGAACATAGGTGACTAGGGAGAGAGAACTTTTACAAAAAAAGGCTGAAAAAAAGGTTATAAAGTAAGCTTTAACTTCATAGGGCAACAGAAAACCTTCACGGGAAAGAGCTTAATGATGGGAAAGCTGCAACAGAAATTAGTATCTTATGAGACACCAAGGAATTCACCTCTTCATCAAGGTTTCTCTCCCATGGTGATTGTCTGTTGTCTAATAAGGTGCAGCTGTGATTGATGTTTCCCCTGTAATTATGGCTTCTCTAAGGGCTCTCCTGCATGTGGCTTCTCTGATGCATAATAAGGGCTTAGCATAATACAGTTTAAAAGTGAACTAACCATAAGACCTATGGTTAACCATAAGACTCACCTAGTGGAAACCAAGCTTCATTAGTTCTGCTGCTGGTTTTGTGACCACTAGCATATTTCTTAAGTATTTAAATACAGAAAACTATCATCATTTTTGTGGATTTTACTGATGTTTGGTGCGCACGGCTTTATGTACATGCCACAGTTTGTGAATGCTACAGTTATACCTGTTATGTGAAAGGGATTTTTCTTCTGAATCAATTTGGATTTGCCAACTTTTAATGCTATAGAATGTCCCAGTCCAGTACGGAGAACTGGAATTCTCAGTACTCATAAAAAAGTTCTCTAAAATTGGTTGGAAACAGTGGAAACTTTCCAGTCAGTCCAGAAAAAGCCTGCTCTTCCCACTCTTATTTTTGCTGATATTCTTATTTGGACATGATAGCACATGCTGTACACAAGAAAAGCTTTATAAATATTGGTAACTATGCATAAAAACTCTTTCATCTAAAAGCATGAGCCTTTTTGTTCTAGCTCCAGCTTTAAGGATAATAATTCAGACAGGGAAATAAAACCACAGAGGTGTCAAGTGACTTGCCAAAAGGTCATGAATCACATCACTAGCAGACATCTGGTGAGAACCAGAATCTGAATGCCAAGAGAGGTGCTCCAATTAGTAATCAATCCTTCTCTCTAGCTACCTTTCCTTGCCAATTCTGTGGATGCTAAAAACCAAGTGCCCTCCAACAAAACAACAACTAAGTTCATTTAAAGTGCTGTTAAAGATAAGTTATACCCAACAGCATGGAGAGATTTTCTCCTGAAGGACTGATTTGCCCATTCTGATACTGGTATTTGATGCACATACATGGCTGCTTACCAAGTTATCTGTATTGAAGGAACTATTAGAGTACCTGGATTCAACCTCTAGTCATGCTTAGTATCAATTAAATATTTCCAGATGCCTGAGCACAGCCAGTCTAAAAGAGTACCCATGCAATTAATGAGTGGCATGCATTCTCTTCAGTGCACATGAAAATGGGTCAGCAACATTTTAAAGTGTGCACATGATCCTGCCCTGGTGAAGAGGAGTAAAAAAAGATGATGACTTGTGATGCCTTCCAGCTCTGTTCTGAGACCATGATATATACCACTCAGATAAAGCCTGTGTTGGGTAGTACCCATTTCCATCATACCACAGACCATTTCACCTCCCTCATTGAAAGTTTCTGTTGCGTTCCTGGATTTTACTTTCTCTTCATCCCTCCAAGTCTATTTCTACCCATCCCTCTCTTAGTGTCCTTTTAGTGTTCACACCTAACTATTCCCCTTAGCCTCTTTCATCTAACCTCAACTTCACATCTTCCTCTATGTATTTCCACTTAGCTTTAAACCATGCTTCTCACCCAGATGACTCTGTCCTTTAACATAAATAATCTTTCCTCCAAGCCTACTTCTTTCAGGAGCCATTCTCACTAGAGCTGGCTGGAAAGAGGGAACAAAACACTTCTACTTTGATTTTGACGAATTCCCACATTCTGTTCTTGACCAAGTTCCCAAACAGTCCTGTTGGCCACGTGGTTTTCTTGGAAGCTTACTTGTTTCCATTCTGCACTAATTCTACCTCTAAATACAAAACATGGCATGACCTAGTAAAATAAGAATAGAGAAACAGAAGGAATTAAGGCTGATTCCAATTTAAATGACAGGTGATACTGTACTGATTGTATCACTTCTTTTCATACATAATTTAAGAAAAAGTACCATTTTAAGATGTAGCTGAAGCTGTAAAGAATTCTCTTGCATGGTTAGGTTAAATTGGCTATGACAGACTTGAGACGTGGTAATAGATTTCATTTCACTCAGTACACCTTCTGTGGCTTGTTATCATATCCAAAGACACTCAGACCTGAATAGTTAACAAATAAAAGAAGCTCAGTTTGTGAACGAGCCAGACATTTTTAATGTTATTTCTGCACAATTCTTTGTAGACAGGGCCAGAGCCTGTATAGCGATGTGTGTCATTCAGAGTATCCTCCTGCAATCCACAAAGGCCAGAATGATCTGCTGAATGATCTGTTAGGAGTGAGAAGAGCTAGAGGTGTGTAAATAAGAAGCATTCACATAGCTGAGAAGGGAGGGTAGTCACCATGCTAATAAAATATCTTAACTACCAAAAGTACTGTAGCATACATAGATCAAGGTTCTGCTTATCACTGATATTTAATAAGAGGATTACACATTGCATGTCAGAGATGTTTTCCTATTCATTCTTTTGTATGTCCCAAGCAATTTTCTTCGGCCTCTCAGAAGAACAGCAGCACCTGAGATGAACTCTTAGAATATAAGAGGTAATAAGCAGCAAAAAAGGCTGGGTTTCACCAGATATGAAATTATTCTCATCAGAATAAAATATTTCTTCTGACATCTAAAGACTTTTCATAAGGCAGATATTCTTTTATTACAGCTACAAGATAAGGTTGCATAAACTATCCCACCTTACTTTGATGACAAAGTCCACACACTTAATTGCTCTCACAAAAGATGGACTCTTCTTCCAGTATTGAGTATGGGGTTGAGTAAAGGAAATACTACCTGTTAGAAGACTTGCAGACTAAACAGAAAGGTCCAACATTTGTACTGAGAACCTCCTTCTCTAGTGAATAGCAGCTATATATGGTTTCAACCACCTGCCTCGCACAGTTAAAGTCAAAGAGGAGCCTGTCTTGCCCTACCCTCCTGTATGGAGGTAGCCACTCCCCTGAGATGACTGATCACTTGGTGGGCCAGATGCAGCCACAGCTTTGCCAGGTCACTGCAGTGCCTTCCGGTTGTTCGGGAAATGAAGGCAAGACAGTCAGCAACACCCTCCTTACTACATCCTCAAACCATGTATAAGCAACCAGCTCAGAGACCAGATTCAGGGAGTATCAAGTCGAATATGCCCTGCAGCATTTTCTTCGGGTCCTTCCAATGACTTAAGTGTGCATTTTTCAGAAGTACTGCAAGTAATCGCAGTTTTTACAACTCCAGCAGCTCAAAAATCTGTACTCCAGGAACATGGTATAGGACAGCTTTGTTACAGAAGCAATGTACTTTATTCCATACACAGTTTGGATTTCTATAAACCAGTAATTCTATCCAAATCCCTTTAACAATGTTTACAAAAAATAAAATTTACAGCGTACTAATTTGAAATAGAACATCAATTATTTTTTGTCCCAGTTACAACCTGAGGGCACAGATTGTTCTCAGTACAGTAAAACAATGGAGACCTGATGGCCTCAACTCATTAATACCACATTTTTATGCAATTTGTAAATATATGAAGATGGGATTCTCAATATAATCTGATAGAGATGTGATATCCACAACATTTTCAGATTATTTAGAAGAAAATGATAGTTCTGGCAAGATGTCCAATGACCAGTCCTAAAACACACAAGATAGGAAGAGCCAGCAAACCCTGGCAGAATCAGAAGTGTAGTCAGATTCATCCAAATGGTTAGTGAAACTAATGAACCTCTTGACAAGGGCTGAACTGGGGCTTGTTACAAAATCTCCTCATGATGAAGTTGCCCATTCTTCTCCAAAAATGCAGTAATAGAATTTAAATGGGCAGAAACAGAACTAATCACACAAACAGTTGGCAGAACCTGCACCAGCCAAGAGGTCACCTGTTGCTATGCTGATAGCTGACTCGAGGAAGCTTGTCTGCTGAAACATCCTTCTTCACACAGTTGGGTTTCCCATAGTTTTCCAGTTTCCCAGAGCATTAAGCAGCAGAAAGAAATACAGGGTCACATCAGTAAGCACACAAGTCCCACTTTCCAGAGATAATGCCACCCTGCTTCAGGCACCACACTAAAGCATACCATTTCAAAGTGGCAAATAAAAGAACCTCCTAAATCAAGTGCCCATAACCAAATGCTGTATAATTCAGGTGTAAAATCATTAAGTTGCTGAAGCTGTCTCAGACTGTAAAGTGTGAGAAGACATTCAAGCCCCAAGCAGTTTTCTTACATATTCATGACAAATATTCTGTTATGCTATCTTTAATCATTAAAATCCAAAACCCTGAAGTCAATCTGGAGAGTTCACTTGATAAATGATTCTCCTTTTGGAAAAGAGTAGCTATTACCAGAAAACACCCGTGTCAGAGAGCACAAAACTCAATTTTCCAACATTCTTGCTAGTTTCTGCAGAATTGGAAGATCAAGATTAAAACTGACCTAGCACTATTGAATATCACAAAACTTATTTCACAGCAAAGCTTTTTACTAGTGCCCCCACCTATAGACAAAGTAAGAATAAAATGCTGCAAAAGGCACAGACAAGTGGTTGA
Organism: Dromaius novaehollandiae; assembly: GCF_036370855.1. NCBI lineage: Eukaryota > Metazoa > Chordata > Aves > Casuariiformes > Dromaiidae > Dromaius > Dromaius novaehollandiae. The sequence goes on from NC_088098.1 coordinate 195,973,721, forward strand.
CGAGTCTGGCATCATTGGCCAAGAATGCTACTGGAGCAAGCATAGAGGAGCAGGTGAAGCTGGAGGATTTTCAGGTCTGAGGATAAGCACTTTCTACATTCTTGGCCACTGAGGGAAGCCAGCAGAGGATGTCAGAGCAGAAAGTGGTGCAGCAGGGAAGATAGGCCAGAAGTGATAGGATTTGAAGTGGGACAAATTGCATGTAATACCTGCACTGCAGGAGTGGACATGAGGTAGTCAGCTGTGCTTTCCACTGTGGCTATGGCAGCAAAATGTGAGGGGAAGAAAAGGAGAATACTTGAATACCAATGAGCCATCCAGGGATAGGTATCAGAGACAGTTTAAGATTCAGAATAGCATGGTAGGAGATGAGGCAGGTCAGGATTAAAAAGGTAGTCTTGCAGAGTGCTGACCTAGCAGTGGTAGGTGCAACTGTGAATGATGGTGAAACCAGGTCAATCCCCATCAGGAACAAAGAGACAACCGCTGCCCCAGAATCCACTGGGATGAAGAGGAGAGGATGGATTTCCAAGCTACAGCTGAGCAAAAATCAGTGTATTTCCAATTGAAACGTTTTTCCCAGGAATTTTCTCAACAGGAATGTAAATCTGAGAATATTTACTTTTCCCAAGAAAAGAAGAAATGAAGAAGAAAATGTGTCAAGTATGGCAAGGTTTGAAGAGACCCATAAATAGCTGGGGGGAAAAAAAAAACACAGGGCAGTCTTTTCTGAAAGCCATTTCCTTCTTTCATTAGAAAAAGAAACTTTCCCTTTCTGCAAACCTTGCCTTGCCTACATCTAGACTTCCATGACTGTGATTTTACCACTACTAATACAATTGCAGGTCAGTTTAACAACAATGAAGTTTTTTCCAATTGAACCAAAGCGTTTTTTCCAGTTCATATCCATATGAAACTATACAGGCTTCACTATGTTTCATTTGTAAGTAATGAGCACAGCCAGCAGAGGCAGTGAACAGACGCAGCAGTTCGCACAGAAGGGCACAAGAAGGCACCTTCGTTTCCTGTCCTAGTAGCGTATGCTTCCTCAGATATGGTCATGACATGCCACAGAGCACATTCCCCAGCTGCTGGAGTCGCTGCATCAGCTGTGTCAGAGGCTTCGACCCAGACAGACCCTCTGACAGCAGATGCAGCTCTACAGTTCTCAGGCTGCAGGAGTGCTTGGGGCCTCTCCGTGAGGCTTGGGCTGACAGTCAGCTCTCCCGCAGAAGGTGTGCTGCTGTTGACGAGTTGTGTCGTCAGGTAAAGGAGTTACAGGAGGAAGTCAGTAGACTGCATAGCATCCGAGAAGGTGAGCAAGAGATAGACAGGGTATTCTCGGAGAATATACAGCTCCAGAATATCCCAGCCCCTCCACAGCAGTGGAGTTGCAGGAGGGCTCTGTGCCGTATGAAACAGCACATCATAACACTGTAGAAGAAGGCTGGAAACTGGTCACTTCTCGTAGGAGGAGAAAGGCTCTTACTCCTCCTGAAGACTTGCAATTGAGGAACAGGTTTAGCGCCCTCCAGGCTGAGGAGGAGCTGGGCATGGCTTCAAGGGAAGCAACTGGGCTGACAGACCCTGTGCCATGTGGGAACACCCAGAAGAAGCAGTGATTGTTGTGGCTGACTCCCTGCTGCAGGGGACAGAGGTACCTATCTGTCGACCTGACCTCTTGTCTAGAGAGGTTTATTGCCTGCCAGGGGCTCAAATACAGGATGTCATGGAAAGACTGCCAAGGCTTGTCCATGCGTTGGACTATTACCCTCTGCTGCTCTTCCATGTGGGCACTAATGATACCAAGGGCAAATTGGAAACCATCAAACAGGATTTCAGAGCTCTGGGGATAGTGGTCAAGGCTCTGGGAGCCCAGGTCATTTTCTCCTCAATCCTGCCAGTGATGGGGGAAGGACGGGAGGAGGGGTAGATGGATTTTGTAAGTTAACAACTGGCTGCGCCGCTAGCATTGGCAACAGAGATTTTGTTTCTATGACCATGGGACCCTGTCTGAAGATCAACAACTGATGGGGAGAGATGGGATCCACCTCACTAAGCGGGGCATGCGTGTCTTTGCCAACAAGTCGGCCAGCCTTGTAAGGAGGGCTTTAAACTAGGAAAGATGGGGGAAGGGGAGAGTTATAGAGATGGGGTAGTCAGCAAAATGTGGCTCAAGTTGGGGTGCCTCCAGCAGGTGCATGCAGCCAGGGAAGTGTGCATAGGACACGACTATGGAGGATCCTCTTGCACCCCTCCTGGGAAACGTGCATGCTCACTTACCTCTCTGAAATGCCTGTACACCAATGCACACAGCATGGGGAATAAACAAGAAGAATTAGAGATCTGTGTGTGGTCACACGGCCATGATCTCATTACAATTACAGAGACATGGTGGGATAGCTCTCATGACTGGAATGCTGTCATGGATGGCTACATGCTTTTTCGGAGAGACAGGTCAGGAAGGCAAGGTTATGGAGCTGCTCTTTAATATGACAGAGCAGCTGGAATGTAGCAAGCTCTGCCTAGGGGTGGATGAAGAGCGAGTCGAGAGCTTATGGGTAAGAATTAAAGGACAGGCTAACATTGGTGACACTGTTGTGGGTGTTTACTACAGGCCACCTGATCAGGAAGAGGAAGTCAGTGAGTTCCAGACAGCTGTAAGTAGCCTCACAGTCACAGGCCCTGGTTCTCAAGGGGGACTTCAGCCACCGTGATATCTGCTGAAAAGACAACACAGCTAGGCACAAACAGTCCAGGAGGTTCCTGGAGAGCACTGATGATAATTTCCTGACACAGGTGATGGAGGACCAATGAGGAGAGGTGTGCTGCTGGACCTTGTGCTAACAAACAAGGAAGGGCTGGCTGGAGATGTGAAGGCTGGGGGCAGCCTTGGCTGCAGTGACCATGAGGTGGAGGAGTTCAGGATCCTGTGAGGAGGAAGCAGGGCAGTAAGTAGCATCACAATCCTGGACTTCAGGAGAGCACACTTCAGCCTCTTCAGAGACCTACTTGGAGGAATCCCATGGGTTACGACCCTAGAAGGAACAGGGGTCCAAGAGAGCTGGTTAATATTCAAGGATCACTTCCTCCAAGCTCAAGATTGGTGCATCCCTGTGAGTAAGAAGTCAAGCAAAGGGGGCAGGAGACCTGCATGGATGAGCAAGGAATTATTGGCAAAACTCAAACAGAATAAAGAAGTATACAGAATGTGGAAAAGGGGACAGGCCACTTGGGAGAAATATAGGAATGCTGTCAGAGTATGCAGGGATGTGATGAGGAAGGCTAAGGCCCATTTGGAGTTTAATCTGGCAAAGGATGTCAAGGACAACAAGAAGGGCTTCCTCAAATACATCAGTAGCAAAAGGAAGACTAGGGAAAATGTGGGCCTGCTGCTGGAATTGGGTAGGTGCCCTGGTGACGAAGGATACAGAGAAGACAGAGTTACTGAATGCCTCGTTTGCTTCAGTCTTTACTGCTTAGGCCAGCCCTCAGGAATCCCAGAGCCTAGAGATAAGAGAGAGAGTCTGGAGAAAGGAAGATTTTCCCTTGGTCGAGGAGGATTGGGTTAGGGATCGTTTAGGCCCCAGCGGAATGCACCCACAAATGCTGAGGGAGCTGGCAGATGTTATATTGCTAGGCCACTCTCCAGCATCTTTGAAAGGTCATGGTGATCAGGAGAGGTGCCTGAGGACTCGAAGAAAGCCAGTGTCACTCCAGTCTTCAAAAAGGGCAAGGAGGAAGAGCCAGGAAACTGCAGGCCAGTCAGCCTCATCTCCATGGTGAAAGGTGATGGAAAGGTGGATGAAGCAGCTCATCCTGGATGTCATCTCTAAGCATGTGGAGGAAAAGAAGGTGATCGGGAGTAGCCAGCATGGATTCACAAAGGGTAAATCATGCTTAACCAACCTGAGAGCCTTCTATGATGGAATGACTGGCTGGGTAGATGAGGGGAGAGCAGTGGATGTTGTCTCCCTTGACTTCAGCAAGGCTTTCAACACTGTCTCCCATAACATCCTCATAGGCAAGCTCAGGAAGTACAGGCGAGATGAGCAGACAGTGAGGTGGACTGAGGACAGGATGAAAGGCAGAGCTCAGAGGGTTGTGCTCAGTGGCACAAAGTCTAGTTGGAGGCCTGTAGGTAGTGGTGGCTCCAATATTGTTCAACTTATTCATTAGTGGCCTGGATGACGGGACAGAGCACACTCTCAGCAAGTTTGTTGATGATACAAAACTGGGATGAGTGGCTGATACCCCCAGGGGTTGTGCCGCCATTCAGAGGGACCTTGATAGGCTGCAGAAATAGGCAGAGAGGAACCTCATGAAGTTCAATGAAGGCAAGTGCAGAGTCCTGCACTTAGGGAGGAATAACCCCATGCATCAATACAGTTTGGGGTTGACCTGCTGCAAAGTAATGAGGTGCATTAGGAAGAGTCTTGCCAGCAGGTCAAGGGAAGTGATCCTCCCCCTCTACTCAGTCCTGGTGAGGCCACATCTGGAATACTGTGTCCAATTCTGGGCTCCCCAGTACAAGAGAGACATGGCACTACTGGAGACAGTCTAGCAAAGGGCTACAAAGATGATTAGGGGACTGGAGCATCTCTCAGAGAGAGCTGGGACTGTTCAGCCTGGAGAAGAGAAGACAGAGAGGATCTTATCAATGTATACAAATATCCAAAGCAAGGGTGTCAAGAAGAGGAGACTAGACTCTTTTCAGTGGTGCCCAAAAAGAGGACAAGAGGCAACAGGCACAAACTGAAACACAGGAAGCTCCATCTGAATATGAGGAAAACCTTCTTTGGTGGAAGGAAGACAGAGCACTGGAACAGGTTGCCCAGAGAGGCTGTGGAGTCTCCTCTGGAGATATTCAAAACCTGCCTGGACACAACCCTGTGCAATGTGCTCTAGGTGACCCTGCTTGAGCAAGGGGGTAGGACTAGATAATCTCCAGGGGTCTCTTCCAACCTCAACCATTCTGTGATTCTGAAGTGAAAACTTTAGCAATAGGACATTTTCCAAGGCTGCCTTCCCCTTTGGCCAGTCAAGTGGTGATGGACTGCAGGTAGGAGATGTGATACACCATGACAAACAAGAGCACATGACCTCTAACTCATGAGTCACATGAAGTACTGCAGCACTGTATGCAGGTAAAATTTGATGTCAAACTAGTTCAAAACATTTTGTTGTTCAGTTCAATAAGTCAAAATGCTACCTGTGGACTGGGGGCTGACAATGTTTCAGATGAAAACATCAAAATGAAATACTTGCTTATTCATGATCAAAAAGTTGCAGCAGAAATTTGTGGGCTTGCAGGCTAAATTACAAAAGCAATGACAAAAAAAGTTGTAAAATGTTATTTCCTCAAGATTAGCCTAAAAGATATGAAAATCAGGAAAATGAGAAGAAAAGGGACTGAAGCTCAGAGGATGTTAGAGATCTTGGCTGAGGTGAGCACAGTGGAAGGGGATGTGCAGCTGTGAGACAGGGAGGTGCATGGTGGGGCCAAAGAAGTGTTTGAAGCCTTAGTGATGGGCAGAAACAAGGCGAAGGAAAGGACAGCAGTGACAAGGTAGGAGGGGAACCAAACAAGATGACAGATCAGAAATATTTTTTACTGATAATAGGACAAACAAGGAGAGAGTAAGGGAGTCAGGGCAGGAATTTAAAGGAAAGGGTGAGGGAATGGGTGAATGAATTGAGACCAAAAAAGAGACTTATCAACATGAGATAAACTGACTTTCGGGGTGCAGAAGATGAAGACAGGCAAAGCTTGTCATTCTCACCGATTATCATAGCAAGGTTATCATTCCTACGACACAGAACAAGAGTTTTGTGCAACAAAGTTCTACGTAGTTGGGGTAGTTTGATGTGGGAAGACAGTTCAAGATACTTCACCTATTCCCTCAAGCATTCTTCTACTTCATTATGTTACCACTTGCAATATTAGGAACACAATCCCTCTCATATCCTTCAAAGTCCCATCATCTTCACTGAATCTTATCAGTAGTCCCCAGAGTTCTAATATATATCCTATTACAGCACTACACAGGGGATTAGCAGACGCAAGCCAATGGCCTAGGACATTTTAGCAAAGTAGTCTTTGAAATTTAGTATGAGTGGAACATGCATTCAAGACAGAATAATGCAGGGTTTTTTTAAAAAGCTGTGACAGGTCCAGTTTCATGTATTTTAATCTAATCTAGAAGTAGCACAAAGTAAATATGAGTAACTATATAAACATGTTATAAATGACACATCTAAATATGAAATATTTTTATTATCCTTAGGAGTGAAAGCTGAGAAAAAAATACATTTTAAAACAAGATACATACCTACACTCAAGTTTCCTCTATTCAGGAAATCCTTAGCAAACATCTATTAACATCCAAATATGTTCTTCAGAAGTACTTAGGAGATTTTTTTTTCTTTTAATGGAATGTTCTAGGTGTACTTTTGATCTTTCCCGTATTCAGAAATGGAACCACTATTTTTCTTCTACTTTTTATGGAAACAACATGCAATGTTCTTTTGGCTCCATAGAAACAGCAGTTTAAATGCAAGTCAAATTAATAAGCTACTGAACTTTACAGGAACAAATTTGTAAACAGCATCGGGGCAGACAGAAAGGGGAGAATGCTACTGTAAATCTGAAAACTGAGAACAGACTACAAGTTTCCTACATTTCTTGAATAGTTTGCTCTGTCAGTGAAGAGGTCTTTTCTCCCCTAAGTTGAGTTCATTTAAACAAGAAGCAGCCTGACACTCTCAGAGAACTTCATACATGATGATGGTTCATACCAAGAGTAGTATGTGGATGGACAAAATGTTCAAAATAAAAAGAAAACCCTGACAGGTTTCTCTCCAGAAAGTCAAAATCAATATGAAGGATTGTGTGCCAGCATTCAGTGATGTAATATGAATTAAGACATTGCAGAGAAAAAAATTAATATGGGAGGAAAAGGATTATTGCTGAGTCTTCTTCTGGGAAGCTCCTAGCTACTTGCCCAAATATATATAGATCTAACAAGGATTGTTTGAATGCTAGAAAAATACATGTGTATATAAAGGCCAGGTTATCATCCCATTTACTTCCAGCAGGAAAAGTAACCTTGTCCACATTTATTTACCTGCAAGTCATGAAAGCAAGGATAACTAGAACAAATTCAGTGCTGAACAACTAAGCAATAATCATAAGTCATTCTCCCTCCTTCATAACCTCATAAAAAAATAAATTAAGATGCATTTGTCAATTGTTAGTTCAACTTTTGAAAGGCTCAAATTGAAAGGATTAGAAAAACTAATATATACATGCATACATGTTATTTGTATATGTAGCTTTAATTTATATACAAGTTGTATATATGCATGCAAAATAGGCAAAGAAGAAAATTCATTAAATATCAAAATACACAAAAAAAGTGTGATGACACCATGAGCTATTACTGTTAAAGTGTGCTTGAGGAGGGTGGTTGGACTAAATGATCTCCAGAGGGCCCTTCCAACCTCTGATATTCTGTGAAAAATAATACCACTGAAAGACCAGGATGTGGGGGAAACTGGTTTTATCTTCATCCTTCTAACATACCCATGGTCTAGTCCCCTCTTTGAACATAAGCTAGATCAAAAGCAGCAGTTTGGGAATCAACTCAACCCAAGCCTAGAAGCACCCTCCCACCACATCCCACCTCTGGAGGGGCATGGGGCCATAGCATATGCCTGGATGAGGGAGGACTGCCAGCCACCCGGCACTGCCTAGCCAGCTCAGACCAGCCAGACAGTAAGCCGAGAACATGGATGCATATGAAGCCCTGAGAAAGTCTACAAAGCCCTGAAACACCGGATTTTGTATAGCTGCAGTCCTAACTGCATTCAGACCAGCTAACAGTAAAGATGCTCATGTTTTAGTATTAATAACTTACTTGTGGCAGCTACAGATCTGAATGAGACAGTGATTTGTCCAGAATACAAATCCTAGGTGAGGACCAGCATGTACTACTTAATTTATTCACTGTTCAGAACTATCAAGTTCAAAGACTTAGGCAGAAATCTATATATACACACGTGATCAGGATCAATAGTCCTGCCTTTTATATTTCAGAACTCTCCAGCTCCACAGATACTACTTCAGTACAAGAGACTAGCAGATTATAAACGGATCAGGTTCAGCTTGATGTGTTAAGACACTAGAAAAATAAAATGGAGGGCCTTTGACACCAAATGACTTCAAAGTTTAAGATGGAAACTGAACAACCTCCTGCCATAACATCTTCTGGACACTATTAACACTTACTCCAAAAAGGAAACAGGATGGATGATTTAGCAGTCTTAATGCTGAATACAAGCTTATCATATGACAGGGAACAAAGCAACACCCATACTGATCACCCAACAGAGGGCATAAGTCTCCTGACTTCCCTGGAGTGCTCTATAGTTGTCAAGTTAATCAGCTGAAGATTTTCATTATCTAATATTAATTTGGGATTTGTATTTATCAAAATGTGTAAACTTCAAAGGGGCAGGATACTGCTGTCATAGAGACTGCAAGCTCCAGCCTATCTCTTGGCTCTCTGGCTGCCGCAGCCCTTTCACAAAGTTTACTAGCACTCTAGCTGAAAAGCAGCTTTAGGATTTGAGAGAATGAGCGTTACTTCCAGCTGGAAAATCCAGTATTCATTTGCAGTCAGCTTCCACCTTGCTTTGGGGCTCTAAGTGGAATAATTCAAAAGTCAGTTCCCGCTGAGAAATCACTCTCACTCCTAAAAAAACATTTTTTATAAACTTAACCATATTAAAAGTATAATTCCCACTCCAGCCTTTCAGAGAGGCACACTCCAGCACTACTAGACAAAGAGAGGATTGTCATTTAATTAAGGTATCATAAGCCTTACTTAAACAGTCAGGCAAATCCCCAGTGTGGTTTGGGGAACCATTCGCACTGGAACCACTCTCAGTAGCAGCATGGACAAGACTGAATCAAGCTTTTACTTCACACACCACATTTTTCCCACCACCAGCCTGGCAAGTTTTAGCACTCCAACATGCCTTCCTGCTGACCCTCAAGTAGCTAACACACACTCAGTTTCACACTACAAAAGGTACTCTGGCGCTCACCGTATTTCACCATATTTCACAAACTTTGGATGTAAAAATGCACAAAGTCATAACTGCATACAGGGCACTATATATGGGTCCCAGAAGAGACCAAAAACCAAGCGCTGAGGCAATGCCTGGGCTAGAGCAGGGCACACTGAGCAGCACAAATCAGTCCCCCCCACATCACATACCCTGGCTCTCTCCAATTCAGTGGTACAGAGCCTAAAGTCTTGAGACCTGATGCACCTTCTTAGTTGCAGGTGACAACCGTTCCAAGACTGCATGAGATTTTGGTTCACTTCAAAACCCCCTATAAATACAATGGTGAAAGAACAGAACTAAGCTATTTCAAGTTAAACTGAAAAAACTACATCACTACCTTATATCTGACAAGCACAGAATATGGCTAAGTTGTGGAGGCCTCAATGTGGATGCTGCCATCTGTTTTTCCTTGCTATGTTTGATTCAAAAAAGTTATTAAAAATCAGAAAGCCATTTTTTCCCCTTAACAAGAATTAAGTTATTCTCAAAAAAAATCCATGATGGGGCTTTCAAGTACATTCCTGTGGCTCCACACAAGGAATTCAGAGTGGCCATTTACTAGATAGATGGAAAATTCAATGAAGAAATGAATATTTCATTTTATATGGTAGCTGCTTTTGGAATCCTTTGGGATCATGTATGGACACAATTGTGAACCTCTGCTCAAATGTAGTTTTGCCCAGCAGGCATCCAATTTTTAAAAACTAAAGTTAGTCAATACTCTATTGCCTGTACATGCAGCAGACTTTATATGGGTGGTGTCCTGGAGTATGTATCTTACTGTCTCAGAGACAAAAGACAAAAATGTAAAGTTATATAAGAAGTGGTTTGGATGATTCAGACAGGCAGCTAGAAAGAACAGACCTCAACTGCTTTCTTTTCAAAATGTGTACTTGTAAATTAAGAAGCATTTGAAGATTAGGCATCTGTCCAATTCTTTTTTATCATTTAGTGTATTATGCTAATGAGGATGCTGTTTCTTTAATTATTGTCTGCAGAAAAATTGCATTGAATCCCTTGATCTTTCTTAAACCATCCCTATGCTTGATTCCCCATAGGCTTTTAATCACATGGCTTCAATGTGAAGCTCTGCATTTGAGGGAAAAATGTCTCTTCAAAACTGGTTCACTGAGAAAGTCTAAATTGTTTTCTCTCATCCAAGCTATATCCCCTACCACTTGGCAGCTTAGCAGGAAGGCCTGAAAGACTCAAACAAATCATACTAGCTTATGCACCAAAAGCAGCCTAATGCTGAAACATATTATAGTACTATGTAATGGATACTAAACGTCAGGACTTGTTAGGGGGAAAAAGACAACTGAGGTGAGCTATTAAATAATATATTTTAATATTGTCTTGTAACACTTTACACTAGAATTCAGGAAATCTTATTAAAAGAGGCACTTATAATACTGAACATCAGCTGCCAGCCTTAACTGCATTGTTCAGAATTACACACATGTACCACTCATGGACATTTTTTGTTAGTCAAATGGTTCTACCCACATGGTTTTGGAGTGGATTTCTGCATCCTCTGGTAGAGGCTTCTGTGAGCAAAGGCCTCCCTAGGTGTGACACCAAACCCCCTTGGTATGTCAACCCACACAAGCTGGCGGCAACTGGAGCATACCTGCCCAAGCTCTCCCCAGAGCATCCCGATACCCCAAAACGCAAACAGAAGAGTGCAAGTTTGTTTTCTCTTCAGAAGAGAAGACAAGACCCCAAACCCCACCTTCCAAATCATCTCTGGAAATGCATTAACTGAAACCTCTGGGGGAGGCTCAGGACATCCCTGGCGCTCAGAGAAAAGGTTGCTGCAGCATTTCTCGGTTTGAGCAGCAGCCTTTGAACTACCCTTTTGATATTTGCTTCACTGTAGCCCTGGAACTACTGATGTTTACAAAACTGTGCAATCTGAAGCACATCAGTATGACAGAGATTTGGGGAGGAATAATACTTCCCTAAGCCCATAGGGAAAGGAGGGAAAAGGAAGATACTTCTGCATTTTAGTGCACACACTACAATAACCAAAGAAAATGGATATATCATAATTGCAGTATACATACCATAACTGGAGCATATATTTCATGCTGTGCTGTCATCCTACAGAACTGAAGGAAAGGCTGCATTTAAGCTAAGATACAAGTTATGCTAACATCTTGAAGCAATGTATTTACAAACAAATACTCCCTGACATCTCATTTATCTGTTTTGCCATAAAATTGGCTTATACATGATTAATTATGAAAAAATAAGCACAGAATGCTTTCATGCACTTTTACTTTGAAGTCAAGGTCACGCTTTGTTTTGAGATTCAGAAAAAACAGTATGAATAACATAATTAACATATCAGAAGATTCTTTGCAAGTAACTTTACTTAAGCAGGCTAACCAGAAGTTTACAAAGCTCTTTGTCGTTGCAGACTGATCATTTGCTCTTAGCCCCAGTCCATATCCTTTGTTTTATTTGACTTATCTTTTGTACTGAAATAGTGCTATGGAGTAGATCCCTCAAAACTAAGCCACACACAACCTGGAGAACAAAGTGTTCTTGTCCCAAAGCACTTACAAGCCGATTCCTGTTCTGTGGACTGAATTGTAGCTGGGATGTTGCACTGTAGAAGTGGTACAATAATGGTGTGGTTATACATAGGAAATGTCATTTCTTCTGCAATCTGCCCAAATACGTTCAACAAACCATTCTGCAAATTCTCTGCTCAGGATACTCACTCAAACACCTCAGTGCTGAACACTGCGTAATACTGGGCTAGGTGGGTTTTTCTTAAACACTGGGATATGGCCAACTCATTCAAACCATCTTCTGCCTATAAAGCTCCTTCAACCAAGGCTAGATGTGTGTTAACCCACAGTCCTGGCAAGATCAACACCACATATTAAGTCACTTATTTCAAGTAGTGTGAGAAGCTGGGTTTTGTACTTTTTTCTTTTAGTTAGTTATCTGAGTAACAACTATTTGATAAGACTATACTTCTAATAAGTCTCTATTACAAGGCATGACAAGACAGAAAATATATTAACTTTTTACCTCAGTTATCTTTTTGCCTTAGCTGCTGTACGGTCAGCCCCAAGGCCAAACACAGCATGAAGGCCATCTCATGAAGTTCACCTTTTCTGCTCTCCCTGACCATTACACATCAGCTTGGCAGCAACTTCACACTTGCAAAAGGCCATTTGGATTGGCATCTGCAAACTGCAGAGGTGCGACTGACAAGCAACAGCCTCTCCATGTCAGCATAAATTGCTGTCAAAACTTACATAGTCTGAGTGCTACAGAGCAAACAATAGAAAACAATGTTTTCACCAGTATTGCTGATATTTGAATAGCTTCCTTAATAAAAAACACAAATGATTTGTTTCACTGAACCCTAGCTTATAACTATTGACTGGGCTCACAATTTCAATAGAAGTTAGAATTGCTTTTTAAAAAAAAAAAAAAAAGAAAGAAAAAGAAATTTAGTTCTATTAAAGGCCGAGAAGGTAATCATGATAAAAACCCATGTGGTAAAAATCAATACTAAAAATCACTGTACTTATTTAGGGGAAACAGGATGAGCAAGAATTAATGCCATTGACACCAGCACATAGAAAAAGAAAAGAAGAATCTGGAATAGTGGCAAGTCACAAGATGAAACAGCGGCTGAAGTCAGGTAGAAAACCATGAAGTGAGGAAAGAAGACTGAGGCATTCTGACATATATCCTCAGAAGTTAAGAAAAATATCGTCAGACTTAATTTTATTCAGACAGAAGACTGTTCTGGAAGAATCACTTTACCATTAAGACACTTCTGGGAATTCTAAAAGTTTTGGTCAATGTTTTTTTTTTTTAAGCACAAGAGTAGTGAAGTCAGCTCTAGCTAATTCTATATTAGACCTCATTCTACTGGAAACAGATGAGCCATTTAACTAAAATATTATCACTGACTACGGGCAAAAGGTAACGCTCCAATTACTTCTGCAATGGGCAAACAGAATATAGTCTTAACTAACACTTCATTTACTTGTTGGAATATTTTAGAAAAACAACTTCTCAAAGATGAAAGCAATCGTAAGCAAAATTGAGCAGGAGGAAATAGTCACATACAAAAATATATTAAAAAATCTGCTTAAGAATGCTTTATTACATGCCAAAAGAAAATCACTATGCTACAGTCATGAAAAGATGCTTTCTCTGGTTAAAAAATCCTGGCTAAGAAGGACAGTGACAGCAGCAGCAGAGAAACCTGTAAAACAAACCCACAGTATATAACAGATGGAGAAAAACGAAGACACTGGTAGCAATGAATACAAATTAACATTGCAGAAATGCAAGCAACCGATGGGGAAAAAAGCAAAGAATCATTGAAAAAAAGCCATGGAGGCTTATGGCAATAGCAGCACCTTCCTAAATATAGCAAGAACATTGAAGTCATGTCTTGGCATTCACACAATTAGACCTGGCAGGTAAAAATTATCAAACAATATGAAAAATGACAATGGATTTGACAACTATTTCTATTCTGTATTCAGAGAGATGCAAGATGCTATATTCACATCTTTGAGTGATAACAAAATAACTTCTATACCAAAACTGACAGGGGAAAACTTCAAATAAACCCTCAGTTAAAAACCCTGCACTCAAGAGTAGAAAGCAGATGTATCAGTAATCTGTCCCCATTCACAAAGACTAGCTTTTTAACAAAGATATGAACACTAGAGAAGCTCCTGATGACTACAAAAAGTTAATGTTGAAGCAATATTAAAAGCGTACGTGTGATGACCTAGGCAACGATAGGATAGTTAGATTGATATCAGTAGTAAGCAACATCAGGGAAAGGTTACCATGGGATGCAATCAATAAGGCACTGAAAGACAGCAGCATAATTAATGCCAATCAACAGTGTTATGGAAAATAGGCCTGGTCATGTAAATCTGATCATTTGTATGCAGTTACACCACCATTTGATAATGGTAAGTTAACTGACATGACACACTTCTATTCCTAATTTTACATTATACATCAAATTAAAGTCATACTATACACGACATCCTGATTTAAAAGACTTGCCATATTTCATCAACATAGCTCATAGTAAATGATTTTTATAAGTGACTAAATAGAGAATCAGCATCTCAGATAACAGATGCTTTGTCAGCCCAACAGGGGGAAAAAATGCAGGTAGTGTTTGGAAGCTGAAGATGGAGAGCTACAGACTGCCTTGAGACAAGGGTCATTAATTACTCGGACAATTTACCTGTGACATAATAGATCCTCTATTACTGATAATCTTTATATTGATACATTGGTGTCTTTCAGGAAAATATGCTAAGCAGAAATTAAGGGACTCATGCTGATATACCCTGTGCTGTTTCGACCTGCATTGAACAGGCGCTAGGAATTCATGTGGTCCCCTCTGGCCTTTAAAGTTATAAGTCTAGGAAACAATGACCCAGACATTATTAATCCCTCTGGAATTTAATGCAATAATTGAATCATGCTTAATCCATCTGATACAGTATGATACGTCCTGAGTATTTCCATGGGATTTCAACCATAATCCAGTGTTAAATAACTGGGCAACTTTAAACATTGTCAAGCTGCTTCCTTGAATTTCTGCTTTTAGATGAAAGATCAGCAACAATTTATTTCTCTGAACCATTTTACTAGCTATTTTCATAAGAATATAGAATAGTATTGAACATTTGATCTGGATCTTTCCATGTAGACCACTTTGACCTATTCCTTAGGAAACACTTTGAAAACAATGCCATCAGAACAGTATTTTTCAGTGATGTATCAGAATGCCTTCAGTCAGGTACAGCTGTGACAGTAGTGCACTCTAACTTTGCACAAATGTATCTTGAACATGGCTATACTTCTGTTTATACATGAAAGAGGGACTTCATCTTTCCATACTTTTCTCTAGGATCTGTACAATAAAAATGAAAGTCACAACCTCTTCCAAACACATTTGGTTCCGCCTGTTTGAAACAGGATATCCAGTTCTTGCAGATAACTGAAATAGGCCAGGAAACATCAACTCTCCCAGGTTTGCAGCAGCCACTCACATTCTGAGATACTTGCCTACATTTCTTACTCTATTTGACATCTATTCCTGGCACAATTTTCTACTGTAGAAGCTGACTGGTTTAGCCCAAGTTTTTTTTTCCCCCCCTTCTCAAAAGCTGAATATTCTTAATCACATTACATATGGCAGATTCATTTCAAGGACTCCCAAGGCTTTGTCAGCTGATGGCCTTTGATTTCTAGTCATCCTATCCATAAGGAATCAAAAGCTTCAAACTGCACTTTTCACAGGCCTTACTTCAAATATCATTGACACATTAGTTCACAAAATGGCAGAGGACACGTTAGTGAAACAGTTATTCAATATCTATTAATTGATAAACATACTTAATGGAAGGAAAAAACTTTAACATCATACTTTGGAGAGGACTGAGAAATTACTTCCTCTGCTTTTTCCCAGTCTTATCCAATTTAAACATGATTGAAGAATACTGAAACAGAGTTAACTGTACAGTTCTATTTTCTGGATATTTATATGGTTTCATAATTGTGGTCCAAGCACTAGAGCATCCTGAACCAAACTGGGAAATTCACAGGTGCATATATACATACATGTATATGCGTATAAAAAAAAATTAAGAACCCTCAACAGGATTCTTCTGTATTTCTCACATATCAAGTTATTTGTGCTATCTTTCAGCTCTGTAGAAAGAAAATTCCCAGTCCCAGGTCCCACCTTGGACACTGTCCAGTTCACAGCAGTGGGACAGCTGTATACAGCATCATTATTTTTGTGTTCTAATGTCTTTTTGCAAGCCTAAACAGCAACTCTTCTGCCCAAAGTCATACAGCCTTAATTTCACTGTCTGAGTTAAGAGTTACAGCCTCACTAATGAGAGGACAGACAGTTATAACTGCTTTTAAACCAGAAGAGACATTTGTATATGGAAAACCCATAAAAACCAGTGGTGGGCACTTTAGCACATCCTTCGCATGACTCAGCGCAGTGCCTGCACATGCTTCCCCTCAGACAAACAAAAGTGTGCGTTATGCTAGGCCTGCCTTCCTTCATATCCGGCAATGGAGTGCTGGAGCACAACACATCACCCATAAATACCGGATTTCCCTCCATCAGCATTCAGCCACTTGACTGCTGCAGGATTATAACTAGGAGATATTTGCCACCCAGAAGACAGTAACAGATCAATTCAGTCACCCATTTTAAAGCCAAACACATCTTCTGTGACTGAGTGCAACTGTTGCCAGAGAAACAGCTTCTGACTTGGGTAGAAGTGGGATATTTCTCCCCAAACTCCTGTAATAGTATATGGTAGAGCTCTGCCAAAGACATCTGTTCACACTAACAAATGCCTTGGAAACCAGGGTTACACTGGCAGGGTGTCTGCTTCAGGTGCCTCCAAGCCCTGCCAGAGTCCCTGGTGGGCTCAGTCTGGGCTGCACATCACTAGATCTTCTCCAGTCAGGCTGGTGCTCTGTCACTTAAGGGGACAGGATCAGAACTAGTCCCAGGAGAAGAGGAGAGGCATGCACTAGGCATACACTGTTTCTCACTATTCCTTTCGTGTTACTCAGACAATAGGACAAAACGCACAGGAATCTGGTCAAGCCCTTCAGAGCCCCCCTTCAGGCCTCCCCCTGCTATCAATGTATGGGGAAAGTGAGAGCCTGCTGTAAAACTGAGCACAATATAAGGCAAAGTACAACAGGATATGATGTCCCTGATCATCACAGAAAGAAGGGGCCTCAAGGCTCAGCCCTTGTTCTGCGAGCCTGAGGTTACCTCTGGCCAGGCCAGTGCCAGGGACATCAAGCCAGCCTCCTCGGAGGCTGTGAGAGGAGGGAGACAGGGAAGATGCAGCCCATGGCCTCCCTTGCCCACCCTAAGTGCAGCCAGCACAGGTCTGGGGAGTAGTCCTGACAGCCCACCTTCCACCACAGCTTTGCTGCACTGTCTCCATTTTCTTGAGTCATTTGAGGCTTTGAGACCATTTTCAGCACGTTGCTGGTGGGCACTATGAATGACAGAGCTAATGCCCCCAGCCAGGCTGCAAATCCTGCTCCACAGCTTGCCAGCATAGCTATCTGTTCTTTCTACCCCAGGAGAGGGGGTCATTGCTGACCTAGAGACCATAACCAAATGCTGTGATACATCTCAAAGCCACTCTTTATATTCCAAGAAAAGACTACACACAACACAAAGTAACCAGATTTAGTTTAGATATTCATACCTAAATCAATATACTATATCCACCAGACAGAACTGAAAAAGCAGTAGGAAAGAGTTAGATCCATTTGTTCAATAAGTTCCCACCAATATGAAAGTCTTCTTTGCTTTTAAGTCCCTTTTTCCTGCATTGCTGATAGATTCATTGGAGGGCATTTTTTTTGTTGGATAGAATAGTACTGGTATAAAAATGAAAAACTGTTTGGAAAAAGAGTTCTTTGGTAGCAAATCAGATAAAATCAGACATTGATAACATGGAAGACAAACTTACCCAGAGTGCTGGAAAAACAAGTTTTACTTCCATTGGTGGAAGTTGCCCCTAGAAGACAATCCCAGAGTGGAAACCTTTAAAAAAAGAAAATAAATAAAAGATTCATTAGAATCAGAGTAGGTTAACAAGGGCAAACACCATCAAATCTTTTGTAAACACTGTGCTGAAGATTAAACATCCTGCACTTCTGATTATGGTCCTGTGTCAATTTCCTGTCATTAGCTCCAATGAGTTGGTCCTTGTTCAAAGTGACCAAAATGAAGCAATGCACCAATTCAAGGCAAAACTTGAAGGGGAAGAGGATACAAAGCTTTGTGAAACAAAAATTCCACATTTTCTGTTCTTCCTCTGAAGTATCGCTAAAATAAGTCAGTGTTCAAGTCAAACTTAGGTACACAAGCTGAGTGGGAAGGCAAGATTAAACCTAGTCAGGTTTTGATTTATTTACAGATATTAAGGTAGCCAGTGCTGTTTGAGACCTTCTGCCTATACTATATTTTGAGGGGAGGAGGGTGATGTATTGCTATTTAAGGAGATGTTAGCTCGATTTGTCCATGGTGAGGTCACCGAGGGAAAATTCTGTGGGAAAAAGAGAAAAGGATAAGGAAGATCCTCCAGAAAGCACACTAAAGGAGCTTCCCTTAGAAGCCAAGAGAATGCAATCACTGGGAATAAACATTATGAAGAGGAGAATGAGTTATAGTGTCAAAAGGAGGCAGGCCAAGGCAGAAAATAAAGCCAGTTCTCACCTGTTCTCATCAAATCTCCTGCCTTTACCAGTGGTACAAGAGGCTAAAGACAAGCTACAGAGAACCAAAGATGAAACTAGAGCAGAGGATCTTCCAGAGCAGGGCTGTGACCACATCATGAGATGATACAGTATTAAAAACACCATGCAAAGAAATCAACAGCTATGTCAGTGATGTTTATTTGTATTATGAGAGGAAAGAGGCTTGAGGGATTGAGAAATTAGGATGAAGAGTTAGGGAAGCAGTATGAGTGCAAGGGAGAGTAAGAAGTGGGATGCAACTGTAGAGCAAGCAGAGCAGTTGGGAGACAACAGGATAGACAGTCTGATAAAGGAGAAGGAAGAGTTACAGAAAGGGAAGGGAAAAGGCAGAAGGACAGCTGAGGGGAAAAGAGGTGGGAGAAACCCATATGACCGTAATATTTTCCCTTGCAGTAAAGATCTCCTATGGAGAGAGGCACAGAAAACTGTTAGAAGGTATTAGAAGATGAAGATATAAATAGGATTTTAGGTAACAGATTTAATCAAATAGCAGTCTTCTAAATGTGTTTTACTTGCATTCAACTCATGGTCACCATTTGTGGTAAGTTTCACAGATGCGTGATAAAATCTAAAATCCAAAGAAACTGGCAGCACAACTTTCACTAGTTTCAGCAAAACTTATGTTTTAATAAAAAATTCTGCATATGTTCTAGTTGTTTCCCCCACCAGCACCACCCTCCAATCCCCAGCAAGGCAGGTTACCTCCTTTCAAATAATTCAGTTAAATTAAGTTGTATGTTCAGCCTCATTAGCCACCATCTCCATTTCCCTGCAGTTTTAATTAGTTAGGTCTCTTTGTGCACAGTTACCTCAATCCTTTCCCCAAACAATCCCACAACATTGCTTTTTTTTATTGCATCATTCTTCAAATGCTTCTAATTACACTGGAGGCAGCCGATGCTATCAGAGCAGAGAAGTGCTCGCCTATGGAGAGGGTAGGGCAGGAGCTGAACTGAAGGCTGGATGTGGGGAGGTACATGCACCCCGTGGGCAGGCATTTCGATGCTATTCCACACTGTTTTACCCATTTAATCAATATAACCAATCAACACAACAGGCTACAGAGTGAAGAGTCAAACCCACTGCATAGACACCAAGTGTCACTGATGCATGTGAAGCTAACTTCTCCCAGCAACCTCCTGCTCCATGGTCCCACATGCTGGATACAACTGCTTCACCTCCTTCATGCTCAGCACATGAAGCCACAGGGCAGGAGAGGCACCTTGGTGCCCTGTTGAAGCCACAGGGACATATGAGGCTCCTCAATTCAGGATGGTGCCTGGCTGCAGCTCTTCCCCCAGAATACCTACCCCAGCAAGCCAAATAAAGACATCAGGCTGCAGCACTGTCCCACAGGACAGAAAAAAAGACTTGGGAGAGCCTGCTTCAGCAGCCTTTAAAAAATGGCCTGAAAGTCAGGTCAGATCCTTGATTAAACAAACACCAGAGCAAATGTAGATGCAATGCCAAAATCGTGAGATGATCTCATTTTCAAGCTGAAAATTGGAGTACAGGCTGATGTTTCAGAAACCAAAAGGAAGTGCGGAAGATCAAGCTCTGCCCATAAGGAGTAAGACAACTTTTTAAGGACAGGATTTCTGCTTCAGACCCTCTTTGCTCTCTACTGGCAGAAAAAAGCCTACCAAATCAGCAAGTGTGCCTGGCAGGAAACCCTGAGAGCAAAGGATCTCTGCTCCAGTGACCCGGCAGCCCCACCAGAGAGTACGGGCAGCTCATTTCCACCCACAGGCTATTCCTGGCTGCCAAGGGTCGTAGGCAGCGAAGCACAGATTAGAGCAACACAGATTCGTTATGTAACAGGCATGTTGCTCGTGGCTTCTCTAAAATCCCGGAGACATCGCTATTATATAATGGGAACAATCAAACAGAGCAGCTCTTCAGTGATTTGATTTAAAAACTGCTGAGCAGCTACAATGACTGTTCAGGGTTTATCAGACTCAGTGTTATGTTTCTACTCTAATCAGTTTAACATTAAAGCTGCTGTAGCTTATAGTGGGAGACTCAGCTCTCACTTAGTCCCAGGTCTCAAAAGCCAGAAAGGTGAAATACAGCAACCTGCATCCACCTTCCTACCAGATCCCAGGTGGAGTGCAAAGCTTGCATCTTCCAAACTGAGTTTCAAGGCTTTCATTTCTTCAGCTGGCTCTGTTGACATTAAAGGATTACTCACGTGAGTGAAGGCTGGGGAACCTGGACCTAAGTGTTGGTGTTTGGATTAGATTGTGACTGTGAGCCCTCGCAACACTAGGGCTTTCGTCAATGAAAGACGCAGACTCATCTGGAAGAGTTTCTAGAGCTCCCTGTCTTCTTAAATCAAATTATTACAGTAAAATAGTTGTTAGCCATGCACACATTTTTACATGATACATATATTGTCATTTTAGAAAATATGCATATTAACAACAAAATCCATTGTTTCTGACCTGGTTGTAGCCCAGCCAGCTCATGGACATGGAGCATGACCCCATCAATATCTAGAACGGGTAGCTGCAGACATTTCAAGATGCCCTAGTCAGTAATTTCATTCAGCCTGCTGCCAAAGTAAGACTAGCATTTTGCCTAGTCTGGTTTGTTTTAAAAACTTACTTTTTTCCATCCAGCTTACAACTGGTACCTAGGTAAACTAGGTAAAAAACCCAGTACTTTCCCATTCTTTTAGAATACACATTGTATTCTTAGATTTTTATGATCAGAAGGAGGGAAAAGCCCCATTTTCTTCTAGATGTTGGATCTATTATCTCTTGTCCTGGGCTCTCAATCTTTCACCTTGTGGAAGGAACTGTCCTATTTTGGGCCCTACATTGAGTATTAGTCTTGATCTCTGTAGCATTAATTCCCAAACAACGTATTTGGGTTGTGACCATGATACAGTAACCTTCTTCTGAGCACTGGCTCATGATTTCAGTAATACTTCTGCAAGCAGCAATCTGAATTCACTAATGCTCAGATAGATGTTTTTCTAGAAATTGTTTTACTGTTGCTCTTTAATACACCACTCTACCATACTGCATGCAGAATGACAGCTAAGCAGCCTTTCAGAGGAGCAAGGGAAGACTCTCAAGTCCCAACGGGTCTGGTACCTCAGAACAAACACATTCGTTTCAAGAACACTGCTCTGCTGAGTGCACTCGAGCGCAATCTAGTTTGAAATTTCTTATCTGCACCCAGCATCCTGTCAGCTTTCCCTGTGCACAAGCCCTCGTGAGCCTTCCTAGACTTCTGCTATGAAGCAATTATGAACTTGGAAGTGCTTAATATGAAGCTTTATTTTCCCCACCACAATCTAAATTTCTGTTCAATAACACTACTATACCCTGTAGTGCAGAAATAAACCACTCAGGACTGATTCAGTCCTTTTGAATTGTTCTGGCAGTATAAACAAGATTTTTTTTCAATCCAGGGCAGTCTGTATAATAATTTTTCTCTGGTGGCTTAAAGGGTTTGTTCCACATATCTCTGCCAGGCTTTGCATGGGGTATGTACTGGAGGGAGTGAGCTACTGGAGCATCCCTGTTCTTAGAGCTATCCTTGCCTGCCAGACTGGCTCTTTGACAGCCTTAGTATTTTGCCATAGCTTAGAGCACCCCATCAGGGTAATAAAAATGGAAACCAACTAATTTAGGATAAGTCAAATAGTTAAAATTCAAAAAGTAAAATTTAACAGAGAAACTAATCAGCCCAGCATGTGTTTTGGATGCTTGTTTTCTTTTTAACCATGATTTCAAAAGAAAGCCATCCTCCAAGTGTTTGGTGATTATGCCCATGAAGTGAAACTCACAGCTGTGCAAAGAAAAAGAACAAGTTTTGCTTCTAGCTCTGCATCCCATGCAATAGCTATTTCAAAGTCTGTCTCTTGGCATATGAAATAACATGGTGGAATAGCCCTGAGGCTCATGCAAGGAGCAGCACACCATCATCACCTAAATTAAGGGTCATGATCCCAGGTTGGGAGGAGAATCCAAAGAATATGTTCAACTTATATTTTTGCTAATTTTGAGGACCGCATAAAATCACTGATCTGTAAGTGATGTCACAAACAGGAAAAGCCTGGGAGCTGCTGCTCCACCAGAGGCTTGTGAGGATTAGCTCATTTCTGCAGAGGTTTGAGGTGGATGTCTCAGCTGGAATAAAATGTTTTTCCTCCATCCACAGTCCCTAAGAGCCCTGCAAGAATGGGTCAGGCTACTACTCCCTGTTTCTGGGGAGGAAACTAAGGCACAGAGTCTTAAACTGACTTTACCACAATTGCAGAGCTTAGATCTCCTTATCTTCCAGCTAGCACACTACTAAGACCACTTCCTAAGCTTTAAACTTATGCCTTTAAACAGCATTACACCACAGGGGCAGCAAGAACTTTTCATTGACCAGAAACGAGTCCCTACACTGACAAGCCACTATCTCAGGAACTGTGTTGTTTGCTTAACTGCTGGTTTTATAGACACTAAAAAACAAACAAAAAACACTTTTAAAATATGCTAACATGGTTATTTAAATCAAATCTTTCAGACATCCCTTTCTTACACTAGAGGCCTGTTTTTCAGATGTTATGAATGTTTTACATATATGCAGAACAGCTGCAAAATATTCTCTTGATTTTATATCCTAATAAGTCAGTAACACAGGACGGTGTTTAGTTGGTATAAATCACTCCATTGTGAAGTCAGGGCAGTTTGTACCAATAATCATTTTCCCCATTGCTTCTCACTCTACAAGCCCTTACTCACACTGTCTCTCTCATGAATCCAATCATAGCAGACAGTGCAGCATCTGGCTGTACTCTGCAGATCTTTTTTGGTAACCTTGAGTGAAGTGTTTGACCTATCCACTTCCTGTTTCCTCATGGAGAATCCCAAAGATGATACCCACATAATGGCAAGGAACAAGACAACCAAGGTTTTTGGAAGGCAAAGCATCAAATGCCTGCTCAGCAAGAAAGAGGTGACAGTATTCCTAGTCTCATTAGGATGTTATTTATATTAGGCTAGTACCTGAATAAGTCGTACAAAAATCCATCAGAATTACTTTCTTGAAGAAAGACTGTTTCAATGGGTTTAAGTTTGCAATTACAAGCTCAGCTACAAAACAAACCACCATGCACCTATGCTTTGCTGTTCTTTGCTACTTTCCATTTCAACTACTTACAACTTCCTTGAAAAACTGACTGCAAGCATGTTCAGTAATAATAACATTTAAACAAAGCCAGCTTAATTACAAATAACAGAAGTACTGCATTTTATTATAAGCTGAGAAAGCATTTGCTAAATCAAGTACGCCTCAGTGCTGTTTTTAGCAAATCTCAGCATCCAACTCAGGGTGTCATGTCCCATGTTCCCCCCCCCCCCCCCCCCACGTACTGTTGCTGAGTTTTCAAGCAAATATCTTTACTGGGATGTCCATTATCATACCTGGATCTTTTCTCCTTCACAATGTTCCATCAAATGTAAAACCAACCACTGTATGAGCTGCTTAAATTAGTTTTTTCAGTCTGTTGTATTGTGCTTTTCTTCACTTCATCTACCATTTGGTGTTAGAGTCAACATTTTATTACAGCCTGCAGTTCTGTCCTATGCTGATTTCTGATATGCACCCTCCATTTACTTAGAAATGTACTATAGAAGCTAAGAGGTTTTTTTGTTTTTCTAACTTTTAGAGTGTGGGAAGACTAGTTCTCACCAAGTCCTGGATTTTCTGCACAGCTCTGATGTACTGTTGAGCTTCACAGAGCCTGGAGAACTGCACTTCTGTGGTAGATGAAATGTAGCAGAAGTGCTGCTAGTTCTCCTCTCCCCACTATCTTGCTAAATATGAGGTATCATGTACCATACCACAGACGTATTTTGTATACAAGTATACACTCCCAATATATTTAGGTCAAGAGGCTTAAGCTACCTTCATGTGCATTACAGTCACTAAGACAGTAGATAACATCCTACAAAAAGACTTTACCATATTAGAAGCCTTGTTGTAAAGGCAGATTAGCTTTGTATCTGACCCAAACCTAAATCTGTCATTCTGAGCATTTGAAATAAGTTTAGATCAGTAGCCAAATCTCTACTTCTATCCCTGAAGAGATGAATACACAGAAAATAAATGATAGCATGTCAAAAACTACTTCAAACAAACCACATGGGCTCAAGCCTTGCAAACCCTTTCTCACCCTCCTAGTCTCAGGTAGGGACTTCCAAACTCTGAGAACAGATCACTCAAAGGATCACTTAAAGGATTAGCTTTCTCACAGTAGTTCAAATAGGGCTTGATTCTGTAGGGCCATGACAAAAAAGGGTGAGAAATTAAGCCCCATCTTCATGCACATAGCTCAGTGCTACCACTCTCCTGCACCACAGACTGTACTGCATTCCTTACAGGCTGCAGAGATGGACAAGTAGTCAGGTACATTTAATTGCAACGGAAAAGGACAGTCTGGTAAAGAGCTTATGTAGGAAGAGATACAGAAAAGCCCAGATCCCTGCTTCAAGTTAGGGGTGGGAAATAAAATAAAACCCATAAACACTACATAAAGTGAAAAGAACATAAAAACAATTTCTGTATGATATTACAAATCAAAACAAGGCATTTATGCATCATGTTATACCCAGCTCAGCTGCTGCCAAGTGGATCCCTAATGCAGTCATCCGTTGCAAACTAATAACCTGTATGCCAACACTTGACATTTAATTATTTTGCTACTGCTACCTTAATATCAGTAAATATTTCTAATGCTTGGCTTGCTGAGAAATTTATTATTTTTTTGTTCTTCAAAGTTCTTAATGCAGTAATAATGGCAAGAGTCTTGCTGGCTTGCCCTTTTCATGTCTGCAGTGATCCGGGATCACTGGCTGTCCAACCCAGGCACCCCTTGGGAGCACACACTGACCCGGAGGGGGAAGGCACAGAGCACCAGCCCTCCCCGCACCACTGCGGCCTCCAGCAGCAGTGACAGGAGCCAGGGAGGGAGGGAGTGAGGAAGAAACAGAGGCAAAGACAGGAAGAGAGATCAAGAGGCAGGGAGGTATAAAAGGCTCTGAGACTCACCTAAAGAGTGCTGGAAACTACAAGTTTACATAAACAGCTCTTCAAACAGGGGTGTTTTATCTGAGTAGGGACACCTGGGCCCACTGCCTTCTCTTCCATGGGTTTGTTTTTTCCCTTCCTACTGAAGTTATATGCCAGTTCATCACTTACAGTAGCTCCTTTGTTATCTTTCATCATTCTTAAGAAATAACAATGAGGTGCTGTTTAACTCCACAAAAGGGGCACAGTTTAATTGCAGTTCTAGCACTCTGGTGTAAACTGAATACTTGCCTCAAGCTCTCCACTTCCACCAAGAGGGAAGTGCTCAGCCCCAGCCAGCGGTCCCCTGCCCTCTCCAGGACCCAGCACCTCACAGCAGCATCACACCGTTAACACAGAACAGGTGAATTCAGGTCTCTACCCAGATGCTACACAAAGAGCAGTGCCCACTTCAGCCATCCCATTTATTAGTCTTCTCAAAACTTTTGGCTGAACAGATTTGATAATATATATAATCACATTTTCATAAGTAGGATTCCCTCTATTATTGTGCCACCCCGACGCACGCCTTCACCACAGGTAGCAGCGACCAGCAGCCGACAGACCTTCCCTGTCTCCCGTACGGGCAGTTCCCAGTGCGGGGCCGCAGCCGCCGCATTTCGAAGCGCTTTCGGCCAGTTCCCGGCGCGGTGCTGCGCCCCGGCGCTGCGGCTCCCGGGAGGAGGCAGCACCGCGCACCCCGCGCGCGCCTCCCGCAGCCGCGCAGCTTCCCCCAGCGCCGGCCGGGGCTGAGCCGCAGCAGCGCCCCGGGTCACGGCAGGGCTTTCCCGAGCGGAGAGCAACCCCCGAGGCGGGCACCGCGCGGCGAGGCGCCCCGTCGGCGCAGGGCGAGAAGGAGGAAGAGCGCCAGGCGCTGCAGCCGCTCAGCTGGGCGCCGGGGGCACCCCCGACGCCGGGGGAGCGGAGCGGAGCGGGGCGGGGCGGGGCGCTGCGGCTGCAGGGCGACGGGGGGTCCGCGGTGCACGGCGCTCACCTGGCTCCGCGCCGGTGCTTCCTCCCCGCTGCCCGGGCGGGAGCGGCGGCGGCGCGGGGCTGCGGGCGGGTGTTATATAGCGGCGCGGGGCGCAGCCGCCGCGCAGCGCCTGCCGCCGTCCGCGCCCACCTCCTGCCGCCGCGGGGCGAGCCGCAGCGCCCCCTGCCGCACCGCCCGGGAAGCGCCCCGCTCCGGCCGCCCGTGCCCCCGGCCGCGGGCGTCGCCGCGGGAGCGCTGCGGCGGCCGGGGAAAACTCTGCTTTCCAAACGTGTGTTTCCCTACTTTTGTGAAGTGCGTAGAAATTTAGGAAAACGGCAACACTGCGACAATCAGTGAAACGGCGGCGGGGGAGAGGCGAGGGGGGCACCTGGCAGGGAAAAAGGTTTTGCACGCTGCCACTGTGCGTACGAGCAGATGGATCCCTGAACGCCTGCTCGGCTGCGTGTGCTGATGGCGTTCGAGGCGAAGCACGCGAGCACACGGGAACGTGGAGCTGCTGGAGCGAGTGCAGAGCAGGGCCGCTAAGATGATGAAGGGACTGGAGCATCTCTCCTATGAGGAAAGGCTGAGGCAGCTGGGACTATTCAGCCTGGAGAAACAAAGGCTCCGGGGGATCTTATAAACATGTTTAAATATCCAAGGGGAGGGTGTAAAGAGGATGAGGCCAGACTCTTCTCAGCGGTGCCCAGCGATAGGACGAGAGGCAACGGGCACAACCTGAAACACAGGAAGCTCCGTCTGAACATAAGGAAAAATTTCTTCACTAGGAGGGTGGCTGAGCACTGGAACAGGTTGCCCAGAGAGGCTGTGGAGTCTCCTTCCTTGGGGATGTTCAAAAGCCATCTGGACATCGTCCTGGGCAACCTGCTCTATAGGTGACCCTGCTTGAGCACGTAGGTTGGACCAGATGATCTCCAGAGGTCCCTTCCAACCTCAACCATTCTGTGATTCTGTGTGATTCTGTAATATTTATTTAAGGAGAAACTTCATGCTGTACAAAGCATCATTGCCCCGAAGGAACTTGTAACATAAGACCCAGGTACCAGGATATAGATTAATTGAAATAATACATATACATATAATACTTAGTGAACATCTACAAAATGAATGCATTGATAAGATATTTCTATTTCTTCGACCATTTTTCTTGATAATTATCATAATTACATGTGTAAATTAACATTCTGCAAACAAATAGATGGTTTGTGGTGGCTTTATTTAACAGGGATGTTAGTCCTCAGCTCTCCAAGCTTTCTAGGTAAAACAGGCCTCCATTTGCTTTCATTTCCCAGAGCTTAGAGCATAGGTACGTGTCAGAGTCTGCCAGGGAGGTCGCAATGGTGTTTCAGATGGCGTCAGGCAGAAATGAGACATGTTCATGGCAAAGCTTTCTGTTCTTTGACTGGCTGCTCTCCAGTTCTTCTCTCTTTCTACATGTTTATTTCTCTTTCAAATGAACGAGGAAATAAATAAATAGATAGATAGATAGATGGATAGATAAGTAGATGGATGAACAGATCTGCTCTTCTGCAAAACTTGTAACTCAAATAATAATCTCCTTCATTCATGCTACGTTTAAACCCGTGCCCAAGGCTTTTACTCCCATTAGGCGACTAAGCCTGTGAGACAGGCAGAGTGTTTTCGTCGTAAGTTTAAAGCCTTATCTAAATATACAGCCTGCGTTATAGCTATCTGTGTGATTTTTATGATATTCGCGAAGAGCCAGCACTCATCGTTTCAATCAGCTGTTAAGATCAGCAGCAGGCATTAGATCAGATGGGAGTTTTATGATCTGTGTCTAATGCTGGGCAACTCAATTAATTTTTACGAAGTCCTCTGGGCAAATGCACAAAGGCCTGTTCAGAAGGAGCAGTGAACTGGTTTCCCGTACGCGAGGCAGTTTGCGGATGCCACATGATACCGTCCTGTCTGCGAGCCGCAGCGGCGCCCTGCAGAGACCAGGAGGGCAGGAGAACAGCGAGGAGCCCGCGGCCTCCCACAAACAGGCACGAGACGGCACATTTCTGGCACACTAGTGAGACTTGGGCAGCAACGTTCATGGGCTGCATCCAACCTCCAACCTGGCACACCGGTCCCTGCTGTCTGGTGCAGCATCCTGCAGAAACTTCCCCTGCACAGTGCCCATCTGATGAGGCTGTTGTTAGAGGTCTCGTAGTGCAGCACGGTCAGCGTCACAGGATATATCCACGTTTCCTACGGGCGCAATAACTTCCTTACTTCTGCCTATGTACTGGCGCTCAAACACACTGTGCTTGCATCTGCCTACAGTCAAGTACCAAGTGCCAAGTACCATCCATGTGGCAAGATGAGGGAAAGAGTCTCTTATCCTTAAAAGACCTTTCTTTAAGGTTTGTCTTCCCTGCCGAAAAAAAGCTACATTCTTCCCTCCCCCAGTGCTAAATGATTTGCATGAGTTGAAAACACAGCGAAGATAAAGCATCTTAGCTGGTAAACTCGCTGAGAATGTCCCCACGGTTGGCATAAACGAGGGCTCTGACGAGACAGGCGCTGGCAGCGTTAGCTGTGCTGGTTTACGACATGAAACCCTCTGCTGTCAGCTCTGCTGGAGGTTCCTGGCCTCTGCCAGGGCAGGCAGGACAGAATACAAGCCTTCACCTCTGTTTACCGTTATTCATGAGAAAACCCAGAATTTATCTAAGGCCAAAATAGTGGGCAGAGATCTGAGAAAACGAACTGGGTCTGGGCTAAGCACTCCACGCTCCCTTCCTGGCCAGCAGAGGGAAATGGGCACCTCTAGGGTATAAATCTTTTCACCCCGGTGTAGGCACTGAAATTAGCTCAGAAGTATCCATTTCACTGAAGTGAGGTGAGGGCAATCCCTGTGTTTTTTATCTGAGAGCTAACTAGATAGTGAGGGTTTTGTTCCTCTAGCACGGTACTCCAGGTCCTC
Source organism: Dromaius novaehollandiae (assembly GCF_036370855.1). Taxonomy (NCBI): domain Eukaryota; kingdom Metazoa; phylum Chordata; class Aves; order Casuariiformes; family Dromaiidae; genus Dromaius; species Dromaius novaehollandiae. The sequence goes on from NC_088098.1 coordinate 196,003,183, forward strand.
AGACCGCCTAAAATATCATCTGTGGTGGGTTGGTAGAGGGTTGTTTTTTGTTTTGTTTTGTTTTTTTCATCAGTGGCTGTGCCTAATAAAGATATAATCACTGAAAAGCATCTGTCTCTGGAGAAATCTCACTATTCATAACATACACCCCTCCCCGCTTTCCTAGCAGAAAGGGAAGGCTTGCTCCACTCAAGCTGCCTGTTACCGAAGTGTCCCCTGCACCTCCCCAGCACTTCGGTCACTAATCTTCAGAAAGCAGCAATCCCACCTGTCATCTCCAAAGGCACCACTGTGAAATTGCTGCTGATGGGGGCTTACAGAGGCAGAGTTTCACTGTCCTCCTTTTACTTTAGTACTCGGAAGGATGCACTGGCTATATCGAAACAGTGACAATAGCTGAAGAAGCCCAGATTGACCCAAAATGTTAATCAGACTGCCAAAACCTGTTATATGAAAAACAAGTGCATGCCACGCATTGAGGTTCTTCCCTTAATGGAACATTTTAGCAGACAATTATCACTCAGAGCACTTGACTTCTGATTTTGCTGAGCTGTTGTGCTCTAAGAGACAATTCATGCTATTATCACACCTAATTAAAGCCTACTTAGCTGTAGAATGTGGGCTCTGCTTTATTTTTAGACTCTGTGCAGAGGTGAAATTATCTGCTGTAGATAATTCATATAAGCTTGTTTTTCTTAAACATATGGAAGAGACAGTGAATAGATTTGTAACCTATACACACATATAGTGAAATATTTCATATGTGATTCCAACAAACAAAGCAAGGATAACAATGTTGCTTATACTAGAGAGAAAAGAAAAAATTGATGAGAAACTGACTTTTATAAATGAAGGCAGAGCAGTTTCAAGCACAGTTTCAAACCTAAGCCACTTTGTTGATGTGCTTTAACATAAGCTCCTGCAACTACAGAGAGGTGGCAGAATAGCCTCACACATAGACCGGGAAATACAACCAAGTGAGGAGCCAAGGGAATATATCCAAGCGAGGAACCTGTGACCGGAGCAGGGATGGCCTGCCTGTGCGTGTGCAGTGTGAAAGTGGAACAGGGCAACCACACGCCATCGCCATGACATGACCCGAGTGGCCTCACGCTAGTGGCGAAGGCATGAGGGCCCCCTAAGTCTCCCTTCCCCACCAGAAGGGCATGGATGGGAAGCGTCATGGACTCCCCCTTTGCTCTGCACCCAAGCTTTGTCCCATGTGCTGAAATAAGCACCAGGACACCTTCCCAGTGCTTCGCAGCCTCTAGCATGCCTCCTCCCCACCCTTGCACATGCAATAGCTGCCCTGTTTCATGCAATAAAACACTGTTCTTCTGAGCTGCAGTACAGCTATTACAGCAGAAATTAAAAACAAAAAAAAGAAGAAACACACACATGCATTAATAACAACGTCTTATTGTCTACAGCGTCTCCAGATGGGAGATCAGGGTCGAGCACTACGTAGCATGGATATAGCCAGTCTGTGCTATTCAGCCTCCGGATCAGACAGCGGTCCCCGGCTCTGTTTACTTAGTAGTAATGACAGAGCAGTGATGCAAGAAGGCTGCACAAGGCTTATTTCTCTGCAGAAATAAGCAAGAGGTGCAATCAATGTTCAGTTTCCCAGATTACTGGGGAAGAAAGCAAGTAAAAACCCCCAATATATAGCACACACACGAGCCAGTTTGATTAGGCTGCAATGTCGCATTAGGACTATCAGCTCTGGAGGACTTTTCGGAGGTTCCTGTCCCAGGAAGGACGCAGCCCGAATCCACTATAGTCATACCAGGTATTTTCATTTAAATACTATCTTAAACTTAGATTAAACCAGCTAAAACTTGAGTGCCGACATACTTGTCCTGGAATGAAGCTATCTGATACTGACTTAGGTGTCTTCTGGACTTGAGCAGCTGTAATAACATAAGCTCTTTTATATTGCATCAACACTAGGGGTGAGCATGTCACTTAAACTGTATCAGTGTAATTAAAGTGGGACAGCTCTTGTATCTAGATAAACATGGAGGAGCTGGCTTCGACGGTGACTGCCAGACTTCTCATCAGGAAAGAGCCTGGCTTGCCACAACCCCCAAATAAACCTGTGTTACAAAGATGTAACGGAGCTCTGTACAAATTACTACTAAATCAGGCAATTCCCTCATTTGTGAATGTTGGCTGGCTAATTTAATGAGAAATAAAATGCTGTAGCCAGAGTAAATCTATCATATAAAGGAAGCAGAGTCTTGCCAGAAAAATATCAGCTTAAAATCTCAAGCCAATTGCACCTTGATTCAAATTATGAGGAATATCTTGTATAATCAAATTACTAGTGGCTGAAAATCCTGTCAAAACATATCACTTTAGGCATGGTTTTAGCAATAACCTGCTCATTTTTGAATGTTTTGAGCACAACCAAGTGGTTAGGATGAGTTCACATACTTTTTTAGAATTGCTTTGATTATTTTAAGCCGTAATTTCAAAGTCTTCTGGGATCACAATAGTTGCCTCTCGGAGCTGTGTTACTGCTTGATAACAGGAATGAAACATTGCAGACAGATGATAAAGCGGCTTGATGTGAGTTCTTGTAAATGACGCCGTGGAAGAAATCTGTCCCATGAGAGACGAGGAATTCCAGCCATGAAAAAGAATAATTGTGGTCAGATAAAAATGGCAGCTTGCTCAACAAATCTACTTCCTAGCTGAATAAATATAATTGAATACATTTGCTTGGACTAAGGGGAATTTTCATGTGAGTAACTTCTAATCATCATGAGTAAGGATTGCACCATTTAAGTGACAAATATAGAGTTCTTTCATTTTTTTCATATTTATATTAAGGAAGCATTACAGTTGAGGAAAATGTAACTGTTATGATAGTTTCAGGAATGCATCTATGTGCATTTTATGAATTCTGGTTGATGCAAATTTGCCTTTGCATATATGTAGCCAATAGTTTCTTTGCAGGCCTGCATCTAGCACCTTTGAGCCACAGAAAATGGAGGGTCCCTAGACCTGCACAGTTCCCATCCAGACAGCAGCAGAACTAATCTTGCAGGAACTGCTCCGGCTCTCTTTCCACTGCAGTCCTGCTCTCCTTGCACTGGCTCCAGCACTTGTTGGGGCTGCTGTGAGCCATCCCGGCATGTTAACCCTGCAAAAAACTGACAGAGCAGCAAAAGTCAAGTGAACAGCTTTCTGCGGAGCTAGCGTATTGAGCTGGATCAGCAACAGGGCGGCGGGATACTGCTGGGAAGGGGGAGTGGGAGATACGCGCCTCAGAGCCAGTGGCTGGGGCTGGGGCTGAAGTCCGTTTTGGTATCGCAGCCACAGCCTTTTGGGGGGTGAGGTGGGGTACTTTGTGCCAGGTCAGTAAGCTGAACGTGCCAGGGTGGCACAAGGGGTGGCGGGGGGAGTGGAGGGGAAAAGAAGGAAAGCAGGACATGGAGTGAAGAGTAGAAGGAGCCCAGCTTTTGGCAGAGCTGCTAGATTAGCTCGGCTGTATCACAAAACTCTGCTCGGTAAAAGGCAGCTGGTCCCACAGAGAAATTTCCCCGCCAAACAGCCAGGCCCTTCCTCCCGGAGCAGTCGCCGGAGCGCGAAGGCTGCAGGAGGAGAGGGGCAGGAGGCAGCAGGCTGGAGGACACACAGGCAGTGGGATCCCCCTTCTCCACCTGACACCCAGTTGTGTGAAACCGCAGCAGGAGTGTTAAAGCTCACAACCCACTCTGCAAACTTGATTAGGGAACTGAGACACAATTTTTAGAATGTGAAGAAAAGGCTGTAAAAAAAACCCAGGCCATGCACAACCGAACAAACAGTTGCACTTCCACAAACGTGGCTGAAGTGCCAGGGAGCAGAAACAGCAGCAGTGGCTGTGCGCTGGGGGGTGCAAGGGCACTGCCTTAAAGGCAGCATCACTGCATTGCTCCAGCCTCACAGGAACACAGAGAAAACAAAGGGCAGAGAGAAAGGACAGGTTTTCATCACGTTGTCTTGTATGACCACAGCCTCAGCTGAAGGAGAAGGAAATTACCTATTTAATAAGAAGAGATACACCCCAGTTCAGAAACCATGTGGAGGAGGAAAGATCTGGACCTAAACTAGACAATGTATGAAAATTAGGGCAGAGTCATATGTGGACCCAGGTCTCCTTCAGCAGTCCAGCAACATCCCTTTGTCCGTCATGTCTCTATCCGTCACTTGGGAGTTCCTCTGCGGATCGTTTATTCCCCTGCCCCACTAACCATCATCACGACTGCATTTTCCATCCTTCACCCTTGATTGACTCTTGATCCATCTGAAAAGGAGGTGGAGGAAGGGGAGGGAAATATGACTATTCAAAAGAAGCAGCAAAAATGCTCTCAGCAGAAATTTCACGCAAAGCGTTCAGCCTCATAGGTGAAGTGACTGAGTTCAATGGATAGTGAAGTAATTTTTCCCATAAGAATTAATGAAATAGAGGACGATGTGTCAGGGGATTAAGAAACACACACAGGATTCTCCTAATAGTCATCTGCGGGGATGCGGGCTTTCCATAGCAGTTCACTGCTCAAAAAGATCTCGTCTGCTTTATCCATGAGAATGAACACCAAGCATAAATCTTTTACTGTGAGAGTTCTGTGTCTTTTTCTGAACAGTCCCATTTTTCAGCATCATCTTCCTCAGATGAATCAAGATCAGTCAAGTCAATCAAGTATGAAGGACAAAAAAGCATGATAATGGTTGGGCCCTCAATCCCACAGATAAAGCAGCCAACATCATTTCAAAGAATGATCTACTCATTAATTCTCATGGGAAAAATTGTTTCACTCTCCATTGTATTGCTAACCATTACACTCTTCATGAGCACAATCTCGCGGGAAGGGAGGTATGACTCCATATGTGTTCTTTACTCCAGACACACTAAAGACTGTAGTTGCTTCAGAGCTTTTCCACAGCCCAGGATTTTCATTTCTGAAGCACTGAATGTTGCTTGCTCAAGAGTGAATGGGAAAGCCCAAACACGTCCATAATTGGAGCTTTGCATTTAATTGTGCTTAAGCTGTTGAGGAGTCAGGTTGTTTTTGGAGACTTAGGCAGGTTGGCTATGAGATTGCATTGCAATGAGAGAGACATGAGTATAGTCTGCACCTGCACAGCACCCAGCACAGAGGGGTTACAAATCTTGCTCAGACCTCCTGGACGTTCCTGTCATACAAGCTGCTAGCAATGCAATGGTCAGAGTCGCTGTAAAATGATACTCAAAGACAGCCTCTTCAGCTTCTGATGGGAAAAGGGAAGTGGCTTCTCTTTTTCTGCAGTATTTGCTGTCACCTATGTACCTCGACATGTCCCTTCCATAAAGAGAATCTCCTACATAAAGAGCCTTTCTGAGGCTCAGCTGGTTCCCCATCGGTTATCACAGGGTAGCTAAAGGAAAGGAGAGAGTCTCTGTGTGTGTTTGGGCATTGCAAGGCAGGATACTAAGCAGGCTCCGAAGAAAGGAAGGAGACATAGACGAAGGGAGGGAACCTGCTGATAAAGCAGATCCCGTCTGGGCCTGATGCGCCTCCGGTGCCAGTACCAAAAGTCACAGAAAGTCCCTTCTTATCTCATTGCCACCAGCAACTTGCACATGAGCACTAGGAAACTACAGCCAATTTCTTCTGGCTGTCGCTGTGTTTGGACCTCTGATAAATCAGACATAAAGTATTAAAGAGAAAAAAAATAGAATTGTCTCTTAATAGAATGTTAGTTTTTGCAAGGATTGTTTCTTCTGAAGCCTCGCAGCTAAGGATGCGCTACAAATAATCCCCAGGGAGCACAGACCGCTGTCCAATACTGACTGACTCAAGTCAGCCTCACTGGAGCAATCTTACATTTCATCATGTAAATGTCTTTCTGGGCATCTCCAACTGGGAAAGCTAGAAACCATGGAAATACAGAATAAACTGAAAAGAGGACCATCTCAGCTTTCTCTTTGTCTCAGCTAGCTTTCCTCTGAGTATGTTTAGATATTAACAATAAAGAAAACAGCAGCTGGTTTACAGTACAGCTGCCATTACATGTGGCGTTCCACTGCTGGCAGAATGACAGTGGGAAATTTTTAGGGAAAAGCTCAGTGTGGGTTGTGTGTAATAGGCTTGTGCGCAGGGAAGACATAGCCGCAAGCGGGGAATGGGAAGAAAGCAACAGCTGCACAGCCACCGCTAGGAAAGCAAAGGGAACTGACACACCGAGATCATGGAGGAGGGTATGCAGATTAATGAGGTTTGTGGAGATATGATTGACATCGGGGCTTATCAGCAGCCCTGAGTGGCAGGGACTCTCTTCCAGGAAATGGTATGGCAAATGAAGTGGAAGAAGACAAAATTATAACAATGACTCTGACAGGCTCCAAGGCAGCAGACTGCTTCAGAAAATGCTTAACCAGGCCAGAGAACAAAAGTGACATATCAGGTGCAGCTTCTCTTATGGAGGTAGCTTTGTATAACAGCAACAGAGAAAAGAAGCAGTGAAGATACAACTCATTTGTGATAGAAAATTTTTCATATTGCAGACAGCTAAAAATCTGACATAATTTATCTTACAGGAAGGACCATTGTTTACAAAGGGATTGTATCAAAAACTGCCTATTCTTCTGTGCTGTCCTCCTGTCACCTTATCTGTCAAGCCTCTCCGGCTTTGTTGTACCATCCAGTAACACCTCGGTGTTTTACTGTCAGACTTTTGACACTCAAACTTCTTTATAAGCCAGCGTGACTGGCACCTACGACTGACCTACCCCTGACGTTTGGTGGGAGTTGAGGCGTTTTCCACAACTTGCTTTCTGCAGGGCAAGGTTTCACTGGATATCCCCAGCCAGGGAGTTCAGCTGCTGAGCCAACAAGGGGCTCAAGGTTTCCCTGAGGATGCTGAGGGCAACTGTCCTCGCCAAAAGGGACTTTGGTTTAAAGAGGGGGCAGTTGGGTGAGGCCGAGGCTGACTGCATCCCAAGCCCATGTGCCTGATGGTTTCACAGGGACTGTTGTAGTCCTGGGGCATAATTAGCTTCTGCAGGGTTTGTGCAATAGAGCAGAGAGACAGCCGAGAGACAAGGACCCTTGTCCAGCTTCCCGGAGAGCCAGAGGACAGAGCTGCTGAAGCGGCTCTTGGTGAGCCCTTGTTCCACATACCCTCCGCAGGCAGGCTGCCTGGCACCCCCTTCCCCACGAACATGGCCCTTGGGATATTGCCTTTGGCGCTTGACCTTGCTTTGTAATGAGTGTCCACGGACTCCGAGGTAATTGAAACATCCCCATTTTAAAATCTGTGATGCACTCACTCTTCTGTAAAGAATACGCTTATAATTAAGTCCTACAGGCAGGGCCAGAGGTCCGAAATGGATTTTTCTTCCCCTTTTTGTTTCTCTACTTTCTTTCCTCCTCTCCACACACTAGTTTCACAGAAGTTTCTTACGCTGACCTCAGAGGTGACCATGTTTTCATTTCGGGCACTCGACCTATTGTTCTGAGCATTGTATTTAACTACACTGAGCTCTTAGCTCCTCCAAATAAGGGGATTACTATCTCTCTATGAATTTTGAAAAAAAAAATGCTGCAGGAAATGTCAGTTTCACAGTTTCTGGGCTTTGTATTTAGAGAAGAAGGATTACTGTGACAGGCAGGGAATTACCAGCTCCTGATCCAGGCGAATACGGAGGCAGACACGGATCCTTACCAGATATCCCAGAAATGCAGGCAGCCTGTCTCCCAAGCCTCAGGAGGAAATTTGTACCACCACAGTACCAACCCTGCCACATTTGATCTGACTCCCTCTGCTACCAGGCTACTTGCAGCAGGGCACCCACCACAGGGCTGGTGCTCACACGGGCGCTGCCCAGCTGGCAGCAGGGACATGCATCCAATGTCCTCCCTCAAAATGCAGCACCTGGTCATTTCCTGGGCCCTGGCTGAAGACCTCTTTTTCTTCCTCAGCTTGTCCCTAGTAATTCCTGTAATAAACAACACAAGTCTTGGTGAGCAGACGAGCTTCTGGGACCCGCTTTCCTCCAGTTTGGTATCACTCAGTTGGATGACCTGTTTCACAAGGTGAGAAGGCAAAGGAAAGCTTTTCCTGCAATAGGATGCCAATAATAGCTACTTTCGGGTGGACTGCCTGGGGACAAACCAGGTGACTGAGTGCACACTGAATCCCTGGGGATCCTCTGACATTTCATAATACAAGTACGCTCACTTGCCTGTACTCAAGGGTGTGTGCTACATGGGGGGAATCAGCTACTGCTTTCATGACACTGGTAGGAACTTCAGATATTTGAGATTTCTGTTTCCATCTCAAACTTGTCTGAAACTGAACGAAAGAAATTATGAGTTCGAGACATTCAAAAAGCAGACAGCTAACAAGACAAACTGCATTTCCTTAAGAAGCGATCTAAAAATATAGGAAAGACACAATACTGGCCAAGATTTCTCCTCAGGTTGGCTGTTCTCATCCCAGGGCTCCTTAGCTCAAGTTGCAGGCATTTTCTCTCTCAGACACAAACCCTTCTTGACAGGATGGGCAAGCTCTGCCTTGGGCAGCCAGCAAGCCAGCAAGCCCCCCCTCGTAGTTGCAGCAGCCACCGATGCCAGCTCAGGCATCCTGTGCTGCCCTTGAGGCTGTCCCCCCTGGTGGGCCTGATCCTTGCTGCATCCAGCTCATTGTTCCCCCTGAAAGTGTGAGTAGAAGTGTTATCACAGCTCTTCACAAGCTCTCTGCCCACTAACCATGTCTCCATTTCTGGCTGCTGGACTAACCCCCACCGCCGTGCTGACCATACCAGGTGCCAGGAAAGGGCAGTGGAGCCTGGTGGAGCTCCAGGGAGAAAGAAGATGGAGGAGAACCAGACTAGAAGAGTTTGTCAAGTACAGAGCAGCATGGGAGAATACAGTATGTACGAGTTTAAAGAGAGAGAGGAAAAGAATGAGACTCTGGGAAGAAGCAAGGCATGGAAAAGCCCAGAAAGAGGCCAGTATGTACAGCTCCTAATTACAGTGATACCTGCCTTGTCCTTACTAGTGATATCTGATAATGTCTCCTCCCAAAAAACTTAATTGCATTGACATAATCAGAAGTCATTTCAATATGTGCAGCCAATTAGTAATAATTGTGTTTCAAATAAGAAGTAAATCTACCACAAGAGTTAATATTCATCTTGAGAACAAGAATCTTTGCATAGTGTTTGAGTTACCTTAATTAAATTGACACTAAAGATAGTTCATATTCCTGAAAGTACATCCCTTGCCCTGTTATCACAGGTCAAAACAGCTCTCTGAAGCTCTCCTCCCTTTATTAAAAGCTTGCAGAATTGAACAAAATTTGATTTTTTACACGCGACGGATATGGTAAGTATTATTATATGTGGGCTTGTCCACATGATTAAGTTGCATAGAGAAAAAGAACTGCTGCTTAAAAATGCTATAACATTGCCAAGTCTCACACAAATAGGGACAGATATGAGTCTTGCCCTGTGTCAATTAATATCATACTTGTCAGGGTATGATCTAACATTCAGGATTGCATGCAACAGTACAGATCCAGGTTTAGCCATGTTTCCCCATTTTAAAATCATGTATGAAATTATACATAAAAGGTGAAATCATGTATGAAAAGATAATATTGCAGTTAAGATGGAATTTTATAGCTTGTACAAAAATGAGGAGCTCTGGTATCAAGTAGCTATGCAGCTGCACTTGTCTTTAGTTTTCAAAATATGATGCTTATTAGCAAGAAACTATTTCAAACCAACTGCCTAAATCTGTAAATGCAAGACTGTTTTTTATCTGTTTAGTAAACTGAAAGAGTAAATAGTAATACTTGAGCTAATAGTTGTTTCTGCAAGGATCTGCTTTATTTTGGTGTTTCTGAGATTACCCAAATGTTAGCTATCCAGCTAAATTGGCTATATATACTCAGCTCAGCCTGTCCTGAGCCTGAATGATTTTAAAAGGATTATAACCCTGGATGAAATTGCAAGCCAGATCTAGGGCATCTGTGCCTGTTGTATTGCTGTTGGCTGTTGCACTGTCTACCAATATCATTCAATCTCTCGTTGTTTTCTGCATCTAGTTTTTGTAAACATAGTAAATAATAGTGCCACTAGCTTAGGCAATGCTTTTTCAATTGCAGATCTCAAAGCTGATAATGAATAGCAGGTAAGCATTATTAAGAAGATTTTGCTGAAACCTAAGTAGAGCAATTCAAAGCAATTTTTACATGAGATACTGTGTTTCAGATGTGAACCTGCCATGACAAAAGAGCAAGCTTATGTTTCTGCATCTGACATAAATCTCTCCGGCAACGTGTTAACAAATGTCACTCTTCAGTCACCTTCTGAGAAAGGACCAGACTGCAGGACAACCACTTTTGTGGGGAGCTCAGGAGAGAACATATTTTTACCAAACCCTAGAGTTTTCTTTCAGTTCTGAAAAATGAGTCTATAGTGGTTTATACACAGAAGACATAAGTACCTCTGGTTTCACGTTTCCTTCTGGTTTTGTTCCTTTGCACAGAGTTGCATCTATTTTCAAATGATTATAATTTCCTTTTCCATTCCTTGGAAACTAGCTCTCGCATGCACTAATGTCAAATTCCATCTTTCCTTCATACTTCATATCTTGTGCCATGCTGTGATTTACTTAAACCAGCGGATGGGAGGCATTAGACTGCTCACAGCAGACAAGGAGGTTGTATTAAAGCCTTTTCAGTTTAATTTAACTTGCTAATTTTAATCAAAACTTTAATAAAACATCAACGGAACTGCAAATGTTAATGCGGGGGTGTATGCTTCTATTTCTTAGGTTAGTTGGGGAATTCTAGAAAAATCATCTTTATAATTGGGATTGTAGCTGCTGTCACAACTACAGTTACACAATTAAATGTAGATACATGAAGAGCACAGCTGAGATCCCAGGTCAGAAAAAAAAAGCAAACTCTGTATGGGCTGTGAGATACCTGTATACATCTTAGCTGCTCTAGAGGGATCTTCGTGTTCTTCCAAGCGGTCACCGGGCAGCAGAGGGCAACACAGTCACAAAAACACAGAAAAGGTCCATAGGCTCTTTGTAAACATGTAACCCAATCCCACATCTATCTGTGTTAATACAAATAGGATTAGGCGCCTACTGAACAAATGTACTGCAACAAATGATGAGCTATTTTGCATAATTAAAATTTTGGTGTGGCCTGGAAGAAAAAATTGTAAGAAAGTGATTTTTACTATTGACAGCAATGCTACAACTTCTAGACCAGATCCTGAGTGTGAGTAATTCGGTGCAACATGTCTACACCTATGTGGTATCCTGGTATCCTGATATCCTGAGGCGAGTGGTATGGATGGGCTTGCTTCCATACTGCACCCAGGCTTTTCCTCCAGGCAAGCTGACTTCACTTCAGAATGGAGTTTCAGTGAGGAAAAACATGCTGGCAGTGAGGATGCTCACCAGAGTAGGAACCCAGTCCGAAACAATAGATAAGGAAACTTGGCAGGACAGAGGCATCGACCGGAGATTCTGACCTTTTTCTAAAAATAGTCACTGTCTGTATGTCAAGTCTCAGAGAATATAAAAACAGGCATATCAGCTTGGCTCAAATGCCCATTTATACTTTTGTGACAATGACAAGAAGTAGATGCTAGAGAAGAGTTTATGAAAGGACATGCACGTAGAGATACTGCCCCAGGATACTCTGCCAGCCAACAACAACCTGCAGATTGGGCACTGCCTGAACAGCGTGTGGTGCATTTGTGTTATCTAGCCCTTAATGGATTTCTCTGGTGACCTTTTAAACTCACAAAAACCTTTAGCATCCTCCATCTCCTGTGGCATGGAGTTCTGCAGAGTCCTTACATGGTGTTTGAAGAGCCACAGCTTTTCTATCCTGAAAGCACCCACTTGGTAGTTTCCCTCAGGTCTTTTGGTGCTTGCGTTGGAAGAGGCAACAAAAACTGTACTTCATTCCCCTTCTCCACGGTGCTCAGCATTGTACAGGCTAATTTCATTTTTCCTCTCAGTCATCTCCTCTCCAGCTAGAATAATTCAATCTTATATTCCTTCTATAGGAGCAACTTCATTCCTTTGATCACTTTTGCAATTCTGCTCTGAAACTTTTTCAGTCCTACTCTATTTCTTATGATTGGGAGTTGAACATTCAACCTCTGTGTTCCAGAGGAAGACTGTAAACTGCAATAAAATAACTTTTTTGAAGATTACCAAGTTATGACATGATTGTAACTGCCTATCTGTCTTTTCATGATGCAGCAAAAACATGCGATAGTGTTATACCTCTCTAACTTAAACCAACAACAACCAGAAGTCTAGTGAAACTAAAGAAAATCAGAGGACAACAAAAATCTTTTCTTCTACTTATTCCTTTCCCTCCATCCTAGAGATGAAAAGGCTTACAAACTAATGTCTCCTTTCTGATTCTGTGACACAGCATTCAGCTTCTTATTATAATGGCATCTAGTCTTATCTCATTCCCATAGACAAAGAGGCAATTTCATGTTTCCAAGCCATGCACAGCTTTTCTTTTCTCATCACAAATTCTGCTGTTCTAGCATATCAGATATAACTCGGTTGCTATGGAATTCAGTTTGTCTACTGCTGTTAAAAGATGACTGGCTGTCTAACGTAGCAGTGTGATGCTCAGATGGCCAGGGTCTACAGTATCTGGCACACCGGAGGTAGCTCCTGCTCCCTCTTCAGGCCTTTATGACCCTATTTGCACTTTCCATATGAGTTCTGACCAAAAAACCTATCATTGCTTTTTCTTTTCTCTTTATGAAGCAAAATCAACCACTAAGGATCTTTGAACATACTTTTCCATTTTTAGAATGGGAAAAGGCACAAATACAATCTGTAGCTTTGGTTATAATCAGTCTGCTCACTATTACTGAGAGTATTTATGAAAATACTGTGGCAGCCTTTGGCTCACCAACGCTATGTCCCCCTACCTCCCAGGGCATGGCAGTCTGCTGCAGAATGCTAGCTTTTTTGCACTAGAGTAGGAGGGATACATGTTGAAGGTGGATGGTCATTTTCTTAGGTCGGGATCACCAGCTGACCCTCAGGAATAATGCTTCTCTGTGCATATTGCCAATATTTGTAGCATGAGGACCCATGCTGGGGCTCACAAGGTTTGTCAAATCAAGTGCCATGCTGTAAAACACGGATGCATTGGTCTAGTCCCAAATGCCTGCAGAAAATAAAAGCATCTCCTGAACATATGGAAGGTGTTGGTTCTTCTTTTAAATAACAAGGAAACATGCACAGGAGCTGCGCCGCACCGGGGAATACATGCGACCCACCCGGGCGGTCACTGCCGTGTGTGCAGGCAGGCACGCCGGCCACGCTGCTGCGAGCGCTCCTGAATGGCGTCCAGCTGTGATCTGATACAGATGTACTATGAGACCGGACAAAGGATTTCCTCTGTTCTCTTCCCTACAGTATTTGCACGCAGCCCAAGGACAACTCACGATCCTATAAATGTAAGTTACCTAGCAAAGTTTTTCGACTTCCAGGATACGATCTACCTCAGATCCAAAAGAAAGCACTGATTTATAGTTTGGCAGTTCCAAACTCTGTAAGAAATGTAAATCAGATGCAGGTTTCCTTTTGCTGCCTCTTATGGTGGGAGACATGAAGGCAGAAAAAGGCAGAAACTCTATAGACCTATTATGAAGAGGTTGGAAAAAATAATGGAAGTCACAAATGTATTTTTTCCAAGTGTATGCTTATTGACTCCTATCTCTGAAATGACACTGGCTAGTTTCAAAACTGATTCACAGGTGTTATATTGTTGACTACCAAGAAAACATAGCATCCCACTGGATCAAAGAAACAGACAGCCTCATCAAAGAAAGACCAGACACAACGGATTAAATCTTGCATGTCACTGGAAAACCACCTATGAAATCAGAAGGAAAATGGAGACAGTCAGAGGATACATGCTTGGACTTCATAGTCTGCCAGGATCAAAATATCAAAATCCAACTCACACTGTGTAAAAGCACTGCATTGTTCAGCTAGCATTCACTTTATCGTTACAGAAAAGACTGCCAACCGATATACATCTCTTGGCTAGAGAACATTGATTTTTGTCATAGAAGAGACAGGAAATAGTTAAAATATCTGTAGGTGCTTATTTTTTAACAGCAAAATAATCCTTATATTATAAAACAGGTTAAACCTGTTTGAGTGATTAGCGGGTAAGCAATTCAGGGCAAAGTTTTGCAATGTCTGTTCTCCTGCTGCCAGCTGCCCAAGACTGGGTGGTTATTGTGAGAGAAGAGCAGAAGCACAGAACCTGGAAAACATGCTGGTGCAGAGCCTGACTATTTGGTGTAAAGCAGCCAGGAGAGGCTCGCTGAAGGGTATCCTAAATTAACACTCTTTGATCAGCAATCTTAAACCTAAGGTCTCCTTAGATACCAAGCACTTGGACAGTTTAAGAAACTTAGCAGAACATTTGGGGATTTCCTTATTACAGTCCAGGTAGATCAAAAGAAAGATTTAAAATACCAAACACAGTACTTGGATATCTCTCTATCTGTTCCATCAAACGAATATAGGAGTACAGAAATCCCTGTTAAAATGGACTCTGGCCAGTCCTGGAGTCAAAGGTATGCTCAGCATCTTTTCTTCTCTGGGAAGATCTGTGGGGGAGGAAAAGGCTGTCCTAGGAAATGGAGGCAAGTGGTTACACATCTGCACCACGGCCAGTTAGGCAGCCTGTCATGGGGCCAGGAAACCCCTGAATTAGGAAAAATAAATAACTCCTACAGTGAGCCACTGTACTGCTGTGAGGTATGAATAACTCTTCCAGGAGCCTACCGGTGTAGGAGGATTCTTCCTCTCAACCTCTGATTTGCTCTCAGCCTCAGAGTTTCATTAGTGAAATGGTAACAAAGATATTTTTAAAAAATAAATGCACGCACTCTTATGCAGGGAAGCATACAATATACTGGCTAATTCAGATGAAAAACAAACAAGTATGGCCTAGTAGTTTTCCATTTGTGTAAGAAAACTACTGGCAGTACAGTGGAGATTGGTCTGCGAAGGTGTTCTCCCAGCAGATGGAGTGGTCCTTTGATTAGAAAAAAATAAGAAACACCATCTCCCTGGGAGACTTTTAATTTGGATGTCTTCTTTCCCTGAAATCCCCCCACCTTAGGGGAGATGGCAGTTTAAGTTAAGTGCTCTGGAGACTGTCAATAATTTTTTGACTTATGCCCAGCACTCAGAACAAGGACCTAGAAATATTTGTGTGAGCACTGACAATCATCAGTATGGAAAAAATAAATAAATAAGTAAAAGATCAAAGCACTTATCTATTGTGTCCCATTTCCTCTCCACTAAACATGGCATTGAAGCCTGTGCTTGCCACGGGTGCCCGGCTGCTGCAGGCACTCTGTGGTCGCTCCCACACAGCAGCAGAGACAGCACTGTAGCACCCATGTCAAAAGGCTGCTCCTGCTGCTCCCCCACAGAGTCAGGGAAAGAGTCACTCCGAACAGGGCAATTCAGAGTGAGAGACTTTATTCAACTGTCTTTATCTTTCCAGAGAGAACTTTCATTTTTCTTGCCATATTTGAAAAGATGAGTGTCTTAATTAAGAGATATCTCTTAATAAGGGGTCACTTTTAAGTCATTTTTAACAAAGTGTGTATATATCAAGCTTTGCAACCTCCTGCAGAGGTTGGGAATTTTTTTTTGCATGTAGATTATGTTGTCCAGTTCATGGAGAATTGTTATTGACAGGGATAGAAATGTCTCTTCTCTCAATTACACTAACTTTATTGCTCTGGATTAGACTAACTTTATTGCTCCTGCTCCTAATCACATCAGTGTTGATGAGTGGAAAGTTTGTTTTTCAGTTGGAAAATCAATCTAACTCTAGCTGTCTAGAAACAAGACTCCACTGTAAATTAATTGTCAGCGATCCCTTGATGATCAGTGATGAACGACAGGCTCCATCAGAAGGTGTTTCATTCACTGAGGTAGTAGACTCCGTCCTTTCAAGCTGCACATACATTCCCTGTTAGAGTGGCACTCCAAATCTTGAATTATTCATCTAAGGAATCTGCAACTGAAGAATCTGTACTTTGGGGACTCTCCAGAAGCACTTCTCGAGGTGTGACTAATTCCACTAATTTTTCATTTATAGTTGATAATAACAAGGGTGATGAAATGCTGCTTTAAGGACATTAGAAACATGCAGCTCACTATGACACACTCGCTATCCTTTGTGTTCCTGAAATAACTGAGCCTTGTTGTCTCTTGCAGTACCTGGCTCGTGTATCAGGAGTCACATATCAGTTAGAGGAACCACACAGCAACAGTCCGGCATGCTTGTACCTGGTGTTCTTTTTCAGGGCTTCAGGGCAGAAAATGGAGCTACTGAGATGAGAATCCAGGCTTTGACTCATATTCTATGAATAATTCAAAAGTTATTGTTTTGTTTCTTGCAGTTTAGTTAATTTGTGCTCAGCTGATTAAAAATTACTCTGCAAAAACAAATCACTTCAATGACTTAATGCCAGACCACAAAATAGGGTGAGTAATAATCCATCTAATTCTTTATTCAGCTGCAGGACAAAAAAAAATCACAACAAAACAAAAAAATGCCATGCAATACTTCAGTGTTATGTTACTGCCATACTGCTGTTTGCTGAGGCTGGTTTACCTGGAGGCTCTAAAGCTACAGTTTCAACCTTGGTTAAACAAGCTTCACTCCCTGGGAGAAGGCAAATGCCGTTCTTCTGACCTCTGCTACTTTAAAAGCCAATGAGTCCTCTACAACAACTCTACAGACATCACTGCCATGGGATATGCTGAATTAGAGAGTCTCCAAAACATTTCCTGCCCAGTCTCTGGCCACCCATGTACCCTACTCAGTGTTGATAGATTACAGTTGACTTGTACTACTGAACTGCCTTTCTAAATCAGCGTTCTGGAGCCCGCTTTCAGGTGGGGGAGTCAAAATCTTGGCAGCAAACATGGCCCATTAACCACTGCATATGTCCACTTTATGTCCAGTGCTGTCACAGCTGCTAGAAGTTAGGATAACATTGACTCTAGGAAGGACAGAGAAATGAGATGATAGAGGGAGCCATTCTAGTATAAATTATCAGAAGTAGGTATATTTTATACTAGGATCAGACTATTCTCCAGTTTTTCTAAGAAGTGTTTGCACAGATGTGAAATCCCTGACTCTAAATACATCCCTTTCTCCTGTCACATGACCACAGTTGTTTTGTAACCTGGAAGCCCACCTGAATTTCAGAACCAATAACTTTGTCAGTTATTAGCATAATAGTTCACATAAATAGACTGTCGAATGTGAATGTACCCATTTTTCTCACCCTGTACCTTACGTAGGCATGATGAACTTACTCACCCACTAGAGGCTCCGTAGTGATCATCTACCATTTTTTCTCAGTTTTCTTGAAAACTCTGATTTGTTTGAGAAAGTATCCTACCATAATTAGCAATATATTGACATACTGTGATGTCTATTGTCCCAAAGAAGTTGCCATGCCAGAACTTTGACCCACATTTCTAAAATACACTTTGGGATAAAGTAACAGCTGCATCATGCTTGGTACTTTCCAAAACCAGATGATACTGCCATTTAACTATCAAAAATAGAAGTCTCAAAAGTATAAAAATAGCTGAAATATTTATACTGTTCACGTGACAATCGTTGCATAAGATCACAAATAATGCAGTGTGAAAAGTGGAATTTCTACGCATCATTTCTCTTTCTTCTCCTGAACGTTTATTATTGCACCTCCAGCCTTCACATGCATATTTGCACGGATTTGTTGTAACAGACGTGCACGTGTACCGTTAAATTACCGGCTGTAATACTGGAACGTGTGTTCCAGAGTGTCTGCCTGACACTGGTCTCACATCCTTTCAATATGTATACGAAGGAGGCAACAAGAATAGTACCAGATGGCAATGGGAATGGAAATGATGTGACGTACATATGTGATGCAATTTTCTTTTTTTTTTTTTCTTGTGAATAAAAGCATCTTGTGAAAAGAGGAATTAGTGTAGTATTTATAACAGTCCTTCATAAACATCCCCAAATTCCAAGCAGAAGACAAAAGGCATGAATCATATCACAGCAGGCACTATAGCTGGGGAAGTGGCCTTTATGAAGATTGCTTCCGTAATTTGGGCTCCAGAATGAAAGAGGGCTGCTCTTAGAAGATCTGTAGGAAGTTGATAATGGCTTATTTAATTGTAGTATCACCAATAAAAATCTGGGTTTTCATCAAGAACACTTCCTTAGCTAAAAATGTCATGATTCTTCAAGCTGTAGTTTGATCCTGTTAATTTCATCTATAAATGATATAAAGCCAAAGAAGCAGATTGGGACATTATAGTTTCCTTTAAAAGGAAACTTTTAGACTGTGGCTGCAATCCACACCATACAAGAAGATAAAACCGACAGAAGGTGATTTGGTAGACAGAAGTAAAACTCATGTATCAGATATTGCAAAGGAGGGATAATCCTTCTCTTTATCAATTAAAGAGGAAGACCGACTATACTTTGCTCTTATATATGACCATTCAGTTAAATGTCTCCCATCAACTGACAAGAATTAAGGGTAATTCTCCTCTTACTTCGTTTTCCGTTGGTTTTGGTGACAGTTTTATGTGATTAACCTAGAGCTCGATTTGGCTCCATTCAGCTGGCATCATATCCTTTGCACCAGAGTATCATCATGTTCATATTATTAGCATGGAAATCCTGAAACATAAAGGACTTCAGCAAGGCTCTAAGTCAAGTGATCAAAAGCAACTTCTGATGTTTAACAAACAATGTAAGACCTCCTAGAATCTCAGCATTGATAGACACCACCTGACAAATCAAAGGGATCTATGGATACTGATTACTTTCTGATGTATCTCTTTTCAGGTATCCACACCAGAAAATAGCCTACATATTTTCTTCACAATTAAATAGCAAAACTTTGGCAAAGATGAGGGCAGATCTCAGGGAAATATGGTGATTCCTGTTTTGATTTGTACCTAGATTTTTCCCTCTGAAAGCATACAGCAATTCTAGCTTTATAACTTCAACACAGAGCTCAATTACTTTGGGAAGCAATGGTTGGGGGCTTTGGTGAGCTGGAGGCACTGCTGTACCCAGATAGCCGAATACATTCCCTGGTACACCTAAAAAAGGAGCACACAGGCCAGCGGCTCCTATAAGTCACAGGTATCTGGAGATGAAGGACAGGGACGGCCAATTAATACTCGTAACTAGGTGCTATTACAATGTTATCACTGGCTTTGTGCCCTGTTCTGTCCTGCTTTCTATGGCTTAGCTTGGAGTTTCCAGCTCTTACCTTTGCATCGCCCATCCCCAGTGCAGAGCCTGCAGCTGGATCCACAGGACGCATAGAGAGCACAACAGATATGCGGACCAGGAAGGTGAAGAAGCTCTTCTTGCACACACAGACATTTGGGCCCAACTCACCTCACCCTGTTCAAGGGTTCACAGCACTGAGCTGCTCCACAGCTGGGCTTCACCGGCTACTTCATGGCATTTATCACAGCACAAGTGCTGAAGGTCAGGGCCGAGAATCAGGCAGAGGCACTTGAGGAAGCTTGCACAACACCACTGCCTCCACGGTTAAGCATCAGGAAAGCAATAGGGAATGGATACAATGAGATGCTAATGGAAATGTATCACTGAGAGGACAGGCCTCCAGACTGCTAGGACTGCAATCAGCGCCATGGGAAGATAAGGCTGGAGAATTCCTTTGCTCTCTCGCATTGAACTGAAGAACTGCTAATGATAGCTGACAACAGCTCTAAGGAGAAGAATGGATAAAAGCAGCGCTCTCTCAAGCAAAACTTCAAAGCATGAACAGGCCAAAAATTCTGAGAGCTGTCTACTTGTGACAAATATCAGGCTGCCTGCAGATTATTCCACACAATAATAAGAGCCTTAAGGACATAGGCAAGATAGGGCATTATGATAGCCACAAAATCAAAGACTAGCCACCACCATCACAGTCACACATAAGGTATGGCTGAAGTGATAACCAGTGCTCCCTAGTAACAATTTTACAGGCTGTGTGAGATTGCACGGCATTCAAGAAAGTTGATCAGCATGAAAAGCAGGGTGGGAGGGAGGAAGATTTATTACACAGAAATTTACAACGTAGTCATCACTGAAAGCCATGCATTGCCATTGCTTTTACACAAACTGTTGGAGCAAATTTGATCATATGTGACATTTCACACATTTTCATCAGTGGGGAAAAATTCTATAGCCAGTATTTTGGAAAACAAGAAATTTAAAGTCAAATTAGAAAACAAATATCATCTTCTGTCAGTTTTGCTGGCTGAAGGAATTGTCAGTGCTCAGAGAAAAATGGCTTTTGGGGGAGTAATTATTACCTTGATTTTGAATTTGCTTTCTCTCTGGTGGGACTCAGTAACTGAGACAGGCTTGCTCTGATCATGTCAGCAGTGTCACAACAATCTGAGGATGACAGCTTATTTTCTCATGACTGCTTAAAGTACAGACAAATGTCTAGCTGATGCTATATCATAAGAGCCAGTGATGAGTAAACTGAAGCCATTAATAAGACAACGCTGTAGCTGCATAAATTAGATGTATTCCTGAGGGACATTAAAGCATCCATTACTTTTCACCCTTTTGAAATAGCTGCAGTCTTTTTCTACCTGCAACCTCACCAACCTGCTGAAAGCTTGTATGTCTACAGCACATCCATTATTGAAGGGGACTGCATAATATATCATAAACAAGCAAAGAGTCACTTATTTTGTCTTCCTAAATTCCCTTATCACTACAGAACACACTAATTTATTATAATAGCTATATCCATGTCCTAATTTGCATCCATTGCACTCCCTCCATTATGTTCTGTGACGAGCTGTTTGCTGCACAGGTATTATTTTTAACAGCTGTGAAACACTATAGAGTCCCTTTTTTGGCATAAAATCAATATAACTCCAAATCCCACCTTGCTCACATTTTTTTCCATTGCAAGTTCATCTTTGAAGAGAAATTTAATCCCATTCTAACATTTTCCCGTATGCTGCTCAAAAAATAACATTATTATTCAACAGTCAGATGACTTTTCATCATTTGGTGAAGTAAAAGCTGCTCAGAGAGAAAAGGCTCAAGACTTGTCAGCAGTACATACAAAACTCAGTTGCTCAGCAGTGGGCCAGAGCTCCAATAAGCCATATCGTTCCTACCACAGACATAGGAGATACATGTGAAAGGCGAAAAGCGTGGGAAGGAGACAAGGGAAGGAACCGAAGGAAGGCAGAGCACCAGGGGGTTGATGTAGTCTTTTTCTGTTGCTGCCTGGAGATGATATGGGATCGCTGTATATAGCTGCTTCAGTGACAGGAGCCGTAACTCCTGCCGAGTACCTGCTATCCCTCACATCTTCCACCGCAGCCACCACTGCTGTCCCCAAGGAACCACATAGATGGGCAGCAGGATGCAGCTGCTCTGCACTCCAGCAGGCCACTGCCTTGGGCTGCTGCCTACATCGCTGGTGCTTGCAGTGCCAGCTGCGGCCATAGCAGAGCACAGTGGAGAGTCCTGTCCCTCCAGCCTTGGATTTAGTCCCCTGGATTTAGACACAGCGAGATAACTGGGAGCTGTGGTGTGAGAGGCTCTAATGTCGCAGACGAGTGGAGGAGACGTCCCACTCTTGTGTCTGCCCTGGAGGAGTGCTAGCAGCCATCTGGAGACATGGCAGGTAAGGCTGAATGTTGTGTACATGCAAATATATAGGGTGACTGCGAATTTCAACGAGACTTTCTTTGCTTTACTGTTCTCACAGAGGAGAGGAGAGGAGAGGAGAGGAGAGGAGAGGAGAGGAGAGGAGAGGAGAGGAGAGGAGAGGAGAGGAGAGGAGAGGATAATTTTCTCCCTGCTTTCCTCTTTGAGGATAATCTGGTAGCTGGTGCTGCATCTCCTCCCAGCTGCTACCATATCTGTTAGGGACTTGGGAAAGAGGGAAAAGTTGTTCATCCTTCAGAAAAGAGAGATAGAAGGGACACTGCACAAGCTTCATTTTCAAGTTACTTCATTGCTTGTCTCAATCCACATGCATCTTTCCTAGGGTTTTCTTCATTCATGCATTCATTTATTTTCCTGCAGTATCTCCTATTTAAATTCAGCTTGCAACTCTCCTGCCATCATATGGCATCATAACAGAGCAGCAGGTGAACACTGCTATTCCCCCTCCTGTTATGCCCCAATTTATTCTGTGGCTCTGGGCCACACTTTACTGGTGAGCTGCTGCTTACCAAAAATGGATTTCCTTTGCTAGATCCCTGCCAGGCAGGACTTGGCTACACAAATAAACAGGATCAGTGCTTAATGTGTCACTGAGCAAAGATGCCCAGAGGGCTGGTCTCCCTGGAGCTGTGTTTGTTTGCCCAACTACATCTGTCTCCACTGGACTAGCCCCTGAGGATGACAAGCGATGACACTAGGGCTGTGCTGTCCCTTGTTTTCTTCCAAGGAGAAAAAGCTTTTCATAATGGTTAAAGCCCACAGCAGCCTTTCAGCTGAACATGAATCAACAAAATGCAAGTGGTCTCTAGCTTTGTGTCCTCCAGAATACCCTACCAGGATATCCCCATCACTAAATTGAAGTGTATAGCCGGAAAGAAATGATAACACAGAAATGTCTATCTTTAAGACTTCTCTTTCACTTTTCTCCAGTTGTCTCACTGTTCTGACCCTCCCAACTTCCTCTTAAAAGCCCTGTTTCTTTCAAAAATCTGACCACTGAAATGGATATAAACAAACAAGACTTTCTGGAAAAAGTGCTTCAGATTTCTTCATGGTAGACAGTGTTGTTCTTTGTTTGCTATAAATTTCTACCAACTGCTATGTGATTTCACACAGTTACACTGACTATGTGATTCTGAAATTGGGCTGAAGTTTCTGCTAGCTTAGAAATAAAATCTACTCTTGAAATGTTGAAAATAATTTTCTTCCCTTTCATAAAATGTTCTCTGGACCCTGTAAGTACACTCATTTCTTTCAGTTGCTCTCATTGTAAAGGTAATTAGTGTAATGGATTTCTAAGAGTCTGAGGTGATTTCACTAAAATGTATAAAATATGTTATGTTGAACTCAACAGGAATGAACTGTGAAATTGTATTAGGTTTAGACTGGAGATTTTCACTAGGATGGAAAATTAAATCAGTCTTTGATCAGTAAGTTCAGGATCCTTACCTATTACAAAAAAAAAAAAAAAAAAGAAAAAAAAAAAAGAAACTATTTTGTTCCTCTCAATTAAAGGAGGCTTGAGGCTCCTTTCAAATATTCATTTCACCAGCTCTTCAAAGACAGGTAAATAATACCAATCTTATTAAGAAGGAAGAATCAAATTTAGAACAAATTAGTTAAAATACTGGTAACAAATTTCCTTCAGAAAATGCAGAACTGATATGCTGATTAGAGCTGCAATTAATACTGTCAGCCTAATGAGCATGCACTAACACATGTGATTTATACCTACGAGGCTCAGATGCCCTACCTTCCTTTTAGTGCATTTATCTTCCTGCTCTGGAAAAACTAATGCTTGTCTGCTGTCTCTTCTGGCTAGTGTTTGTGTCCCAGTAAGCTTTGGAAGTTTGTGACATGACAACAAGATATTCTCCTCCTCATAGTAAATACAAAAATTTCAGGATGTCAGGTTGGACCTTTACTATAAACATGAGTAGGGCAAAGTGTGTACTGCTTTCTCCCCAGAGCCCTTCTGGGCCCTAATCCCAGGTACTGGCCGAGCATTAGGACGAAGTCCATCTCACCTCATCTGAGCCATCTTAAAGTGAGGTATCTAGTCTATGCCACAGACCTAGGTCACAGCATGGGAAGAAGAGAGAACAGAAGCTCTACAAAACACTTCAGGTCAGCATAAACCACCTTTCATCTCTCTTTCCGTACAAGCTTTGACAAGCAGTCAACAAATGACATACAGCATATTACCTTTGCTTTTTCAGCAGGACCCACAGAAATGAGTGGGGCAAATGGCATCTCAGAGCAATCATGTCAGGACTCCTGCAAACCTGAGTTGAATTTGTTCATTCATAGCAGTAAGGAGCATCTTCCAGACAGGACTCCAGTGTTACAGCCACTGAAGGTAGGGCTTAATAAGCAGTTTGAGTACTTTTGACAGCAAGCCCATTGCTTGTTCTTGCTCCCACACTGAAAAACAAAGTTAATATTTAACTGAACTAAATCCCTACTTCAGCGTATTAAATGATCAGAAAAACAACTGTACAGGCACAAGTGACAGCAGGGGCAAATGGCCAAGGGGAGTGAAAACTGAGGACCTGCTCAGCTTAGAGGAACCCCCAAAAAGCTGTGGATCAAATTACTATATGAAAGCCTGGCAAGCAGTAGAGATGCTTCTCAGTGTGCAATGGATGTAGTGCTTTTGACTCCTCAGGAACCACAAAGCAGGAATCATCATGGCAACAGGGCTGAATCCCCTGCCCCATATGTCCTTCAGAGCTAAGACAGCAAGAGACTACTGTGCTGGAAACCTGCACACGTGCCAAGGTTTCCCAGATAGATCGCAGGCCTTTTGTTCATCTCCATGGCTTCACGGTCACTAGTCCCTGAGTTATGGATGGCCACATCATGTTACAGGACAAATGTGATCTAGATAAGCTGTAGGTGTTATGATCGCACTTAAGTCAATTTACTCAAAACAGAGTTTCTCCTAGATTCAAGTGTTTGTACTGGCTTTACACAGCTAAGAAAGATAGCCTGGAGCTGATCAGGCATAAAATTTGAGTGGTTTGGTCAGACAGTATCTGATCTGCCATAAATCTTATCAGCATAAAGCAGTATTCATGTCTGGATCCTAGATGAGAAATTCTAAAATTGGATTTCCTGTTTTATTAACCCAAGGCCTAAGGACAATAATAGCATGAGTCATAAAAGTTATTAGTGATTAGAGATTAGAAAGAAATAGCTGAGTGTAGAGAGGAGATATCATAAATTAAGGTTATGTTTCGGTTTGATTCTCATAGTAAATCAATTAAGATCTTACAAATAATGATATCCATTGTTGGTATCTTTCAAATGGGCCAAAAAGTCAGGCCAAAGAAACATAATACCTTGTCAATCTCATTTTAGCAGGTTGCATTTCAGTTGTACATGTGTGGCACAGATTGATATTTACCACGTACGCAAAGCTCTGCTGAAACCAAGTGGAGCGCTGGGCACGCGAGAGAAGCAGGCCCAGGCACAGGAACAGTCACTCTTCGGGAATTCTTATACAACCTTTTAAAGACTAAACAAAAACCACAGTCAGGAAAAACACAATAGAAAACACAAACTTCGAGGTGTGCATTTTCTGACTGGATGTGTCTCCATTTATCTCTCAAAGAGTATTTGGGTTTTTATAAAACAACAATACAGTGTCTAGTGAAGTTATAGTCCAATCCTCATAAAATCTCAAACCAGAGAAGAGAAAGAAAACAGGATATTTGAAGTACTCACTATCTCAC
Organism: Dromaius novaehollandiae; assembly: GCF_036370855.1. NCBI lineage: Eukaryota > Metazoa > Chordata > Aves > Casuariiformes > Dromaiidae > Dromaius > Dromaius novaehollandiae. The sequence goes on from NC_088098.1 coordinate 196,028,748, forward strand.
ATGCTGACTTTTTCTGAGATGAACATTGTTTACACTCAAATACAGCATGTGAGACTGTAAATTGATTTCATAATTCTCTTTGAATTACTAAAGACATATTTAAAAATAACAAAAATATTCAGTCATCAAAACAGGAACACTTCCTGTGTTGTCTACATAATTAAAATCAGTCCTGAAAAATGCATGAGAGTTTGGGCTCAAAATTTCATTCTTGTAAAGCAATTTTTCTCAACATACTATTAAAAGAGTTTATTCAATTTAAAAAGAAAAGGTATGAAAATCCATTTCAGTACTGAGACTGAATTACCAATATTGAAACATTGCTGAGTGTGCAGAAGGAGTAGGATAGCTATAAAGCGAAAACGGTGAGAAACAAAAGTGAAGCTAAGGACACCTACTGGTTTCACGGAGAGGCCTGGAAGAGCAGCCAGACCTACTGCTGACAGCTTGTCTTTTTGGCTTTCAGCTCCTTTTCATGTTTCCAGACTTTAATCATCTGACACATCCACATTTATGGATTGCTATGGAAGCTGGAAAACAATTATGGAAGATGGTCTGGCTGCTTCTGTGAGGTGTCAGTGCTGGAGAATTAGACATGGGAAAAACAGAAGTTATTCCCAGGCCTTGGGAACACCAAGGAGACAGGAGCACCAGAGGTCCTCAGCTGAAAGAGAAGTGGTCAGAGCAGGAAGGATTCAGGTAGCTGGGCAGAAGATATACTAAGGGAGGGCCTTGGGTGGCAGGAACCTGCAGCAAGGAAGAAAATCACCACTTCAGAGTCAACAAGAATGAGAAAGGAAGCCGGAAAAAATAGTCAAAGGGAAGGAAAGATAAAAAACAAAGAGCTAAAGGAGTCAGACAATAGTTTTTCTGTTTGTTTTTCAAGATGGCCAAATTATTTTGCAGTCGACCCCCTAAAAGCTTTACTAACATTCCTTTTTCACATAAGCAGTTTTAGTGACCACAGGTGTGATGTACAAAGACAGACAAGGGGAAGTGGGCAGCATAATTATGAACAGGAGCTTCAATGTCTGTAAGACACACGATCACTATCAAGTCTGTTTTGTAAAAACACTTGATAACTGTTTTTCAGTTTCTCCACTCCAGACCTCATCTTGAAAAAAGACAAAAGGTGAAACTTGCTTCCCACAGTGAAGCGAAACTAATGCTCAGGGATAATTTTACTAAAGGCAAGTTCTGACCAAGTTCAGAAAATCACTTGCAAAGCTATCTGGAAAATACTTTTACTTCCTCATAAAAACAGCACATACACTGAGACCCATGGAGAGACCTAAAAGTTTCTCCAGTGTTTTCTACAATGTCATTCAAGTTCTTGCCAGCCTTCTGAAAAAAAGAATTCTACACCACATTCAAAAATACAGACTCCTATTGTACCAAATCCCCAAAGCAATTTTAACAATGCCAAGTTTATCTGTAAGACCTAGTATATAATGGAAAATTTCCCATTCGTCTCCTATCCCAAACTAAAAGCTACATCCTATGAGATGTTTTCAGATTCATGGAAAATGATAACCATCTTCAATAGTGCCTAAAATCACATTTGTTTCATAAAAACCCTCAGCTGCAAGGTGCTGGAGGCTGGGAGAGCATACTAGTACAAGCTTGTCCCATTTTTTAATGCTTCCCTAGATGTCTGCTGTTGGCCTCAAGCAAAGACAGGATACAAGACTCAGTGGCCCTTTATGGCAGTTTATTTCAGCAAGTTTACAAACAAATCGCTAACTGTAAAGGTCCTCTGGCCCTTTCCAGAGGCAACTGGCACCTCTGAGCGATGTCTCTTAAGACAGTAATAGAATTTCATCTTCTTTCACCCTGTGCAGATGGGTGAGAGCAAGTATCTTGATTGTGAAAATAAAAATATCCTCTAGCATGAAATAAAAAGAAAGGGTATGAGATAGCATGATGGTTTACTGAGCAGAATGTGATGCATCTTAAAGGAGAAATTTTCAATATCTAAGCTGTTGCCCACCTTACCTGTGTGCTACAACAAGCTGACCTACTTCATCATCTTCTCCCACGGGAGAGCCATGTTGGGCATATTCCTGTCATCTAGAATGAAATTCTGACACAAGGTTTGGGCTGTATGGAGGCCGAACAGTGGGTGGCACAGCCAAACTGAGATTCCAGATTATACAGCAGCCTGACATGCATTTATTCATCTGAGCAATCAATCAAGGCAAAGACTATTTGCAAATTTCTGTGCGTGTTATAACCTACAGTATGCATTTCTATGCAGCCTTATTTGAGTGCCTTCTCCTCTCCATTAATTTCTACAGCCTTTGCCTTATGCATCCCATGTTATGACCCCAGTTTTTGCAAAATCTTCTCAAAGTGCTACCTCTATTCTTCAACCAACATTGAAGTTCTACTAAAAAAAGTATGGCTATATTGAGTAGAAAAAAGCCTATCTCATTCAAAATCCCATCTCTTACAATGGCTAGTAACAGATGCTTAGGAAACAGTGTAAAAAGAGGCAAATATTGTTTGATTCTTCTCAATATACCTTCCCTGCTTCTAGGAATCAGCAGTTCAGGAACTTTTTGAGCCAGAAACTGCACCTGTCATGGTCAGGCTGTCATGGTTAATAGGTCCCTAAAGGGCTAGTTTACTAAGTGCTTAAAACACAGGCTTCAAATGTGTTACTACGTTGGGTAAACTGAGTACTTCCCATTTATAAAAGTGGTTCAAATTCCAAAGGAATAGAGCATCTCTATCTATTATTTACTTTCCCTGTGGGAGCAGTAGACAGTATTGAGTACGATTCTAGAAGAAATTTAGTCATTATGATGCCCAAAGCTGGATCCAAGTGCCATATTATTTTCAGTAATACTATCCCATCTTCCTATACAAGAATTCCCCACGCAATTTGTCTGCAAACAGTGCAGGACAGATCTGTTAAAGGCATTGCGATAACTTCAAGAATCCCAGAGAATTACTTGAATTTCCTGCTGCCATTCAATAATACCTAGGAAACTGTCAGCAAACCTAATGCCTCCATCACTATTTTAAAACAAAAAGAGTATAATTGGGATAAATACGGAGTGATGTTTATGTGCACTGAAACACAGAACAATGGTGAGGATGGAGATACTGCAGTGGAGGAAGTAACAGAGCACACTGAACAACACCGCTGCACAGATCTTTCTGAATAGAGCCAGACAGATGTTTGGAAAGTGAGAGAAATGTTGTATTTCAGTATTTTCTGATAGACAGGAATAAGGATTGATAATTGTTTTCCCTTCTGCTTTGTCTGTCGAGAAAAGTTTTGGCGGTCAATTTGTGAGAAAAATGCCATTAGCACCTAAACCAAAGAAAGGCAGGATGAAGTTCTGCTTCCACTGAAGTCTTTCACAGCTTTCCTAAAAGTGAGGCCAAGTTTGTTTGTTTGGGTTTTTTTTCCCACAGAGTCTAAAACTGGAAAGAGCAGGTGAAGTCCGCAATGCTCTGCCTGGAGGACGGGGCATGCTTTGCACACTAATTGAAGTATCACCAAATGATGAAGCCCTCGTCCCTGAGCCACTCAGGCCTGACACATGGTGCCCTGGAAGAACAGCAGAGAATCTCTCACTGACTTTGAAAGACCAGAACAACTCATCATCTGTCACCACCAGAAAGTCTTCCTGATGGTACTTTGTTTAAATACTTGTACAATCCTAAATACGCTTCATTTTGCTTACTAGTTTTGGTGAACTTACTTACCCAAAACGCTGCTGTTTTCCTCGAGTCTGATGGCAGCTGATGAGTTCTTATCTGTACAAAGAGAATGCTATTAGAGTTACCAAAAAAAAGAAAAAAAAGTTTTCATGTAACAAACGTAGGAATCAAGTTTGCTGCATTAGTCATTATTTCTTAGCTGGACAGTCTCATCAACTTTATTATTAGTGAAAAGCACTTTTCTCTAGCAAACTGGAATATTTATGGAGTACAAGAGATGAAGTCCTCTGAGGCAAACTCTTTAATCGGGTCTCTGCTTACATCAGGAAACAAGGAACACCGACTCAGCTCAAAAGTAACTAATGAAGTGCTAACAAAAGCAGATATAATTTAAGGAGGGCCTTCCGCAACAAAACGATGCGTGACTCAGACACAGCCACTCCAGCCCTGCCTCAGCTGCTTATCTTCATTTCCTCATTCTTCATTTTAAAAAAATTGTTTACACTCAAAAAAGGGGAAAAACCCACTGTTTTAGATTAAAAGATTCTCATATGCAGCAGGACTCCTTTGCTTGCTTCTGCAAATGGGTAAAATGGAATCACATCAGAAGACAAAACCACATTGCTGAGTCACGGGGATCCAGGATTAGCGCCAGCCTGCTGCTGATCGTCCCAGCCCACTAAAGAGCTGTGAAGGGAGGAGACGCACAGTGACTGGCAGGACTGCATCACCAGTATTTATTTTTCAAAGTTGTTTTGCAAACAGTGCTAGATTGGAGCTGTAAAACAGTTCAGTACAAAACTGTCTCTATCAGATGATATGCTCAGATGACACAATTTACCAATACCACACATTTACAGTCAAAGAGAATTACCATATGTCTAATACACAGAAGTAATAGAAAGTAAAACAGGAAGAAAAACAAATAAATCATAAACAGAACCAAGCAGTCACATAAAATAAATTCCCAGTCATGAAGACGCCTGAAAATGAGCCACAGCAGGTTTAATAATTCCATGCAGCTTTGTTTCAGCTAGATGAAACCACAAAGGGCCATCCATACACTGCACCTGACAAGAGCTTGGAGAGAGATGAAGAATTCTTCATCACAAAGTCATTTAAACAGAAGATCCACCAGAATGAAGGGCTTTGAATGCAAAAATCTAAATCAAAGATGAGACATAATCAGGGATAAGCAATGAAGACTTCTAAATACATGAGTTTGGGTTTGGGAGTAACTGAAAAATAAAAACACTGAATAAACCACACCATTTGGAAATGGCTGCTGTTCATTTGGTGTGCAAGGATGAGAGGCCAGCAAGAATACCAGTGTTATTAAGATTATCTGATTCAAAGAAAATGATTGCATCTGATACCTTTCAAGTTTCTAAAGACTCAAACAAGCACATATGTTCAACATACTACTTCTTAAGAACAGTAACAAGTCCTGTATGATGTGAAAACTACAGTCAAAAGTACAGCTAATTTTGCATCAGAGTGGTTCAGAAATGACATGCCTATTTTCAGTGTTTTCAGACAGGGAGAATTTCCATGCTCACAGGTACTAGCACTCCAGCACCTTCTTCCACACCAGGTGAACTCAGCCACCTTATTTCAGACATTCTGGACTGCAAAAACACAAAAGTGTGATTATTTATGATTAACCTATCTTGCTGGGGCAGATGCCTTTAGTTCTATAAATATAGCCACACAGCCACTGCGGGTGACTACTTTTTGGCCTTAGGCCTTGAAAATTAGTGATGACAAGGAAACCGGCGTAGGTATTGTCTCTTTTTACAAAACAGAGGTACTTCAAAACTGTGTGGTTGGATTATTTACACAAATTTTCCTTATCACATTTTCCTTCAGCCTTATATTTATATCTTCATTGCTTCTGTTTTCAGTGCCTTGAAGCACTTGATTCAGCACTCAACTAAATTATAATGAAAATAAAACAACAGTTACATCTAAAACAAGTATGTCTCTGCAGAATTGTGTGGTTTTTCTCTTTTTCCCTTCTCTTTTTCACCAGCTGTAGTGTTTAGAGAACTTCCTTCATGTATCTCTGTTTGTCATGCTCGTAAGCAAGCTCTGATTATGCAAGGTTTCTGCAGAGCTGAGTTTTGTATAGAACTCACTCTTTGCAAAGGTGTGTTTCTCTCTTCCCTTCCCCTTTTTTGTGTTTCTGATTGTTATCAAAATAGCCTTGAAAACATGATTTGAATATAAACAGATACAGTACTTCTACTTCCATTCTGTAATCCACAGATGATTTGTAGAAGTTACTTCATTATCTCCAAAGATTGTTAATGCAGAAACTTAAAGTCACCTCACTTTTAAAAAGTACTTAAGATCTTAAAAAGCAATTAACATGACATTTTACATGGTAGTACTGTTAAGTACAGCACTCCTAATTCTTTCAGCAAATGTTTAACAAATGTGACTATCCAGATATTAAAAATCTATCTCAAACAAAAATAACAAATGCAATGATAGTATTGTAGATTTGTATATATATTTAAAATCGCTTCCTTTTTTGTTAAAACAAAGTTGTCTGAGAATGTCGTCATAGCAATCACAGAATGTTGAGATCTTGCCACGTCATTCAGGTGTACCTTCTGGTAGTGCAGAAGGCTTTGTTCAAAGATCTCTGTTGCTGAAGATAACATATTGTCACTGCCATTTGACCAGTGGTGGTTTGATCTCTCATGCTGAGGTCTTTTAACCTTCGAATTTCATTACATACCTCTCCCATAACATTTCTGCCTGAAATAGGAGCAGTGCAAAATCTTCTGGCAGTTTTTTCCATGCCCTGACCACAGACTATTCACCACCTTCAAAGATCAATAATTTTTTTGTTTTCTAATATTTAAGATTGCAAGCTTACCAAGCACTCCCTGAAGTCCTGACCTCCACAATGAAAACACATGCTCCTTCAATTCTTCCTGTGCTGGGGATGTCAGTAAGCAAGCAATACAAACTATAAGGCAGCAGCCACCGTATGAACTGTGATCTTCATGACAAACTAGCATCCTCTCACTCAGATCACCAGTATTCACCTCTGGCATGTCAGTCAGATTTGGGCCAAGGTGAATATTGGCGATTTGGGTGCGAGGATGCTAGTTTGTTATGACTTCTGTTGCTTGCAAATGCTTTGCTTAGAAGGATAAACACCTATTACACATATTGCCTTTAGATCCCTTTAAAGGAGGTGAGAAAGGAGGGACAAGTCCTGGCCCAGTGCACCTGTATGAGCAGCAGATGCTCCCTCTCAGCTGTAGAGTATACTCAAGAACAGGCTTCAAACCATGTCTGTGCTCTCATGTTAGCTCAAGGCCACAAGCTTACACGTGAACCCAAACTCCCTTATTATTCATGCTGCTATGTATTGTCTTCCACTGCAACTCCAGTTTGGAGAGAGCAGCTGGGCCAAAAAAAATCAGTGCTTGGAGGTAGCTGGCACACCCAGCAGCTCTTCTTCCAGCAGCAGTAAGGCCACAACTGCTGGAGCCACTTGGCGCTGCAGACTCAAGCCCAAACTCAAACGTACCTACTAGAGGTAGTAAGGACAAAAGCAGAAAACCCCTCCAAAGCATTGAGCCTGAGCTTGGCTCTTTGGAGCTGGGAAGGCTGTCCTAAAGGGACTGCTAGCTAGAAGGAGTTCTCCCCAACAACCCCCCCCTGTGCTTAGATACCTGTGTTAACGAACAGCATGCTCTTCAGCACATCTGGACCTAGCAAGAAACCTAATAGGACCCTGAACAGTATCCTTCAGTGAAACAACAGAAAATTCCTGTGGACTTAAAATCCCATCTTCACCTCATCCAAAGAAGTGTTAACTCCTGCCTGAGCAAACTGAACAGCTCCTCACATCTAGCAGCCTATTTGCCCTCAGGTGATCATTTTTGCTTTATCTTGTGACAAGCACAAAATACTGTCACATGATGAACCAGACTTTGGACCTGGACAGGTGGAGGAGGACAATATCCTGTGCAGTTAATCTCAGGCCAGAGCAGTATTTCTTTTGAATCACTGTGTGTGGGCATGTGTGTTTGCATGTGTGTGTGTGCACCTCTATGCCAGAGCACATCAGAACAAATCAGTTAGCCATCTGAAGCAAATGATCAAGGGCACTGAGCTTGCACCTCAGGTTGATCCTGTACTAAGAGACATGTGACAGGCCAGTGTTGTCCTTAAATATGGGAGTGAATGATGTGTCACATGCCAGTGAAACAAATTAAAGCTTTCTTGAAGATCATGTGACCCATGTTAGTTAATCTGGTATCAAATCAGTAATGGAGCAAGCCACCACAAACAGTGCATAAACAGACGAGGTTTCTGACTGTGCCCTGCCATACGTGTACTGTCTGTCCCAGAAGACACATACTTCAGCCTGCTGAAATTTCATAGCTCTGATTCCCCCCTATTGCGTACATCACGGTGGATATAGGCAATACCTAAATGGCAGATGTGTATGAGCATGACCTTTCATGTAGCGTGGGAACATGTGTCACAGCAACTGTCCCAACAGAGAGTGAAAAATCAGCTCTGACACCCCACCTCCACCCTGACAAACTCTACCAGCTATGTCAAACTACTGGACTCTTAAAAAAATGAGATATGTTAATTGGAGATGAACTGCTGGCTAACAACTGTTGCTTTTAAGCACGCTGGTGAGCCAAGAGTGTGTGCAAGGGAAGCAGTTATAACAACATCACTAAACCATTTCTGTTTCCAGCCAATAAAATGGCTTTTAATCATCTTGAGATGGGCACCCGTATTATAGTCTTGTCTCATACCACATGCCCTCAAGCAGATTCTCTCTTCCTTCAGGGTTGCGCTGTGTCTGCCCGATCAGTGACTTGGTCCTGAACGAAGCCACTGGTCAGCAACACGAGAGGGACACAACACAAGCACACGTGCCGCAGGCCACAAGCCTTGGTCCCTTGGGATGACACTGGGGTCTTCATCCTGGCCCTAATACTATTACAGAAAATCTTGCAATCACATAGTCAGTGCAGGATAAACTGAAAGGCAGAGGTTTAGGGCTGAAGACCTGCAGTACACATTGCGGGGTGACACATATCCCAGCATCTACAAAAAATAAAAGGTTGTGGAGAGAGCTAAAAAATTGCAGAAGCAGCAGCTCATGTGCAGACTGATCACACACCTTCCTGTGGCGAGGAATCTGGTGACCCCCCCAGGTGCCTGCACCCCTCCCCGGACTGCTCTGTCCCCTCTCCTCGAGGGCCCGGAGCAGAGCCAGCATCCCACGCCCGGCTCCTTCCCTGGCCAGGCAGGGCTGTCAGTCCCCGCGGCGATCGCAGGGCAGCGGGGCCAAGCCGGGGCAGCAGCAGGTTCGCAGATTACACAGTCGATGTCATATGAGGCTGGAGGGACCAGTAATAAATAAATAATCATAATAAAAAAAAATTCTCATTGCATAACAAACCGAAACAAACTCTGACCCGGTAAGCCCTGAGCTCCAGTAACGTTTAACCCGCCGTTGCTCAGGGGGTGAAGTCACAACCTGATGATTTTCGCGGCCAGCGCTCTCCCCCCGCAGCCGCCCCCCGCCCCAGCGCTCCCCCCGGAGCGCCGCCGCCGCCACGCCCGGCTCCCCCCGCCACGGCCCACCCCAGCCCGGCGCTGCGCCACCGAGGGGCGGAGCCATGGCCGCCGCGGGCACCGGGCGCGCAGTGAGCGCGGGCGGGCGGCAGGGCGAGATGGCGGCGCCGCGGGCCGGGGCCACGGGGGGCGGGGCGCGGGGCACGGCCGCGGGGCACGGCCGCGTCCCGCCTCTCGGTGCGGCGCTGGCGGCGGGGCCTGGCCGCGGGGGAGGGCCGCCGCGGCGCAGCCAAGAGCGGGCCGCGGGCGCCGACACCCTCCGCGGGCACAGGCGGCCCGAGGTAGGCGGCGGTGGCGGCGCGGGGGGGAGCGGCGGCGACCGCGCGGCCGCCATCACGGGCCGCGCCTCGGCGCCCTGCCGGCAGCCGGCGTTGCGCGGGCGAAGCTGGGGCTCCGCGGCGGCGCGCCGGGGACAGGCGGAGGGGGCGCGGGGCACCTCGTCGGCCAGCCCAGGTTTTCCGTGAGCGGCCGCGGGAAGGGGCTGCCACGGCAGAGCTCTCCGCAGACGGGGCTGTCAGCAACAAGTGAGCGGTCCGAAAGGTGCCGCCGCCTCCCGTCCGGCGGCAGCGGCCAGCTGCCCCTGCGCCGCCGCGCAGGTCAAGCAGCTTAAGCTCAGCGTGCAGGTAGGTCTGTTGTTTTCCTTCCGTGCAGTAAATAATTGCTTTTTTTTTTCTGGTGCAGAGAGCTAAAAACAGAATCCCAAAATGAGGAAGGTTTTGTGCGTGGAGCCCGTCATTTTCGTCTACACGTTTGCGTCTTCCTTGACCAGCCCGCTGATGCAGCAGCTTATCTACCGGAGGCTGTGGCAGGAAGAATACAATTCCACTTTCATAAGCAATAGCAATATTAGTCACTGTGAACAAAATAAAAGTAACCCAGCTTATATCAAGCAGAAGGTAAGAGGAGAGAAAAAATACAATATAAATATATAACAGAAAACTTGCTGCTGGTGTGTGCTGTATCAAGATAACGTACATATGTATTTGTGTGCTACCTTCACTTTGCTGTCTCGTTACTCTTGTGTTGCGCTGTACATAGCTGTAGTGCTTTAAAGACAAACAATCGTTTCCCAAAAGGGACTTTTATAAATTCAGGTTTTGCTAAGGGTTTAAAATCACCTTACAGGATTGGGCCCAAATTGACTACGTGGGCGTTACACTGCAAAGTGTACAGTTGAGGGCCCTCCTTCCGCTGAAAGTTATGCATGTGTTTATGCACCGTCAGTAGACTGTGTGGCTTCTAGTGTCCTTTGTAACTATGAAAACTTAAGTAAATGTCTTGTAATTGTCAGGAATAAGATCTAGTTTAAAACGTGTTTAATGTAGAGGAATTACAGGCATGAAGGATGGGGAGAGAATGAAAATAACAAAAATTTGTAATTTTAAAGTGGAAAAAAATGATTCAGCTGATCTTTGCACAATCAAATATAATCAATGATTTACCATTCTCAACAGTACTTTTCTGCCTTGTTGAAATATAAATGTGGCAAGATGGCAGCATCCTGTGGATAATTACATTTTTAACATTTTTTCATACTTTAGCTTGCTGGGTAAAGAGATGTTAATTGGAATTTCTTCCATTACACAGTTTTCATGTGTACGACTTAAGCATAACTAACTATGGGCTGCCACTAGAAGAGGTGATCATATAGCCCTTTCCTTTCTCTCTCTCTCCATTGTCTTTTCTCTTCTTGTGTTGGATCTAGCAATTATGCAGCTATATGTTACAGTTTGGGTTGGATCAGCTCACTGATTCAGCTGAAACACCTTTTTTTGAGTACTTTTTTTTCTGAATCATCGAACTGCTCTGAGAATCTGTGGTCACATGATTGCTACATCTAACACAGGGGATGGCAGAGGGAACATATTTGCAGAAGAAGTAGAACAGAACCACCCTGCCAACAGCCAGTTCGATCAGATGAAGTGGAACTTAATGAAACTACTCTGCAGAATCAGAAAAGTAGATTATTTGGACTGTAAATTACACAGAAATTTGAGTTAATGGGAGACTGTCAGTTGGTATTGCCCTATGTTGCTGAAAGTGATTGCTGCAGTGTTGCAGGTGGCACTTTAAAATTTTGTTTACATGCCAGATTTGAGTCTCTCACATGCTGCATATGCATGAGACTGAATGCCTGAGTTTGTTTGCCTCATTTGGCATATACAAAAGAAATTTTTAAATGCCACATAGGGATTCCATAGAATATGGTCCAAGAGATAATTCAGAATTTTTAGCATGGGAGTAGATTCTTCCTCATCTGATAAAAGCCTGTGGTAGTAGAAGGAAATTGGGAGTAAAAAGGTAAATCGAATTCTGGAGTAGCACACTTTCTGGGCTGACTGATCAGCCTAGGGAGGTAATACATGCCACCCATTAGAACTGATTTGGAGATGATAACCCATTAAAAACAATCCCATGATAGTCAGAACCCAGTAGATGCACAAATAGGTCTTCCTCAAGTATACATCTTTTACTAATTAAACACCAAGAAAGCATTGTTCATGACAACAAATGCTCTTGAGAAGTGCATCAGAGCTTGCTGATGGTTGGGTCTGGGATGCTCCTTTAGAAATCTGTCATGAGATGAGGCTAGGCTGCTGGACATTTATCACTGGACCTAAGCACTCTATCATTCAAAACAAATTCAACCTGAGGTTGGGCTGCTAAGGCTTATGTCCATTTATCTGTGGCACCATACTGAAGAGCGACTTGGGAACTGAAATATCTTTAGAGCACAAGAGGAGATGAACACATGAACTGCCAAGCCTTTAAGGCAGAAAAGGTTTCTAACGGGGAAAAAGACGTTTCCATGGCAAATAATCTTCCATTGAAATAGTTCACTCTTTGTCAGAGAATACCCAATATGTTTTGGTGCGCCCGAAGACTGTGGATAACTGTGAGTCAATGAAGTGGGGTTTGTCTGAATAATGCTTGTAAATTACTCCCCCAAAGTGTGTTTCTTTAGTATTAGCTAATGCTCTTTTGGTGCATTGTCATATGATGTCGTGTCTCAGTGGAAACAACAACAGTAAAAAACTTACTTGGTGGATCCCATCCCAAATGCAGACCCCGTGAAGAAACTTACATTTCACAAACATTTTTGCACTTAGCATTTTCTAGTACCCCGCCAAATTCAACTTGGTTTCCAAATTGTGAACACACATGCTTCAGGATATAAGACTTGATATTCCGTTTTGCAAAACACTAAAGCACAGTGCTTAATTTCAGCTGAATTTTAGATAGTGTCTCCAATTGATGTGTTGGTGAATTTACATATTACTGTTTTTTTTGGCATAACAGAAACAAAATGTAATTGACTTTATATTTAAGAATATAAGGCCTTCAAGATGGTGGTTGAATTATGGCCAATAGAACTGTTTTGTTTTCCCTTCCCTAACAAATTCTCATTCCCTTCATTTCAGTCGATATCACCAGACTATGAATTATTAATCAGTCATGCTCTTGCCTGGGTGTCTAGCATCATTTTTATGCCATACTTTTTACCATAGTATATGAATATGAAACTCTCAAAATGCCCATTAATTTCAGTGAAACTTGGTCTCCATGCTAAGCAATAATCATGGGTATGGTGAAAAGACCAGATTCAGTAATTCAGATCTTTAGGCTTTTGCTGAGAATATAAGAAGTTGGTGTTCTGGATTTTCCAGGATCACCCTAACTTAGGTATATGGAAAGTTTACTTACGAAAACTTTTCTGCCAGAAGTGTTCCTATCAAGCCCTGTTTGTGGTTAGCTCTTAGAAAGATACATCCCTCACCAGTTAATTTAGTATAAATCCTTGAGTTCTGAGAATGGAGAAGCTTTTTACTAATCTTACCAATTTCACAGCAAAATGTAAAGAGACTGAAAACAAAATCAGCAGCAGCCTGCAAAGATGTATAATATAATTCAAAATGGATAGTCTTTGCAGCATTTAGATTAATTATTTCTTAAGATTTGAAGGAATGTAGTCATTTTATAATTAATCAAAATGAGTTCAAAAGTCATTGGAATAAAAGCTGGAACATTCTGATTGCTGGCTTGAATAATCCTTTTTTAGCTCAGGAGGAGCTATATTGAAACATCATTTATCATCCAAGACATGCATTTTCCTTTGCTACTCAGTAATATTTTTTAATTTTATAAGCCTGTCAGCTTATCATGTCCTGCCCATTGTTCAGCCTCAGGCACAACATTTCTCTCTTTATTTAATCCTTATATAAGTGAATTGCTTCCTCATTTTCATTCTTTTAATTTTGAATTTTGTGATTTTAAAAATTATTTCTATCCAGCGTGATCATTTTTTCAGAGTAGAGTGAATTCGCAGATTACAAAGCTAGACTGTGCTCTTCAAATTTCTGTAGTTCTGTTGATATTAATAGAGTTGTATGATTTTAAATGAGCTGAATATTTGACCTATCGTTTTCTGTATTCATTTCCATTTACTTTATAAATACATGAAGGAGGTGGTCATGTTCTTTACCCTCTAAATGGTCTAAATGCTGTCCTTCTCTATTTGGGTTGTGTCATCAGTAGACAAGTTATTTACGTCAGCAAAGTTATGGTTATTTGTGGCACCTGGATGTGTAGTCATGTTCTTTACGTTGCACACCTTCTAAAACAACAAAACCTAAGTCTTCATTATTTTATTACTTCTGTTTCATGTTTCATTATGATTTTGGCAGTAACATTTGTATTGTATGCGGGTTGAGATGATGTATAATAACATTTGGTTTTATTTCAAATGTATTTGTTTCTAATGTATTAGTATTTCTTTGATACTGATGTCTTAGCATGTAAATGTTCCTGAAGATACAATGCTTGCAACATGGAGTCATAGAGTGTCCTCTTTGCTCCATAAATTGTGCAAAAAGCACTATTCATTAATCAGATTTTTTTTCAGTCTTCATAAATGCAGTTAATCGTTGCCCCTGGAGATGTCTGTGCTTTGTTTATGTGCATTTGTCTGCAGGCTGAGTTGCTTCTCTTCTCGTTGATGCTGTCCCTTCAGACCAAACAGTTTCCCATACCATGCCAGCCTTCTCTTTGTGTTTTTCCTCTTTTTAAATCATTTCCTTTCCTGCAGCTTTTTTCACCGGTCTGTACGGCTTCTCTGTGCACTGTCACATTCAGCAGACATGGCCACTTACTTGACTCCTCTCCCCCTCTCTTTTCTTTTGAATAAATAGATCTAATGCCTTGCTTACCCACTGTTTAGGCCACATTTTATTCCTTGTTCTCAAGCACAGACAACCAGAAAGCACAATAAAATCCATTACTTGTCCCAAAATCCATCAGAAGAGGAGGTATTAGGGATCAGAGTATTATTTTCCATTTAAATCTGTTTAGTCTTCATGTTTTTGACCTTCCTAGGGTGACTACAGTGGTGGCCAGTGGACATGACATCATGACTCCTAAGACAGACAGACACCGTAAGGGAAGAGAGTGAAAGACTCCAGAGTGCTGGGGGTCTTGTGAGCTTTCCACGAGTTTCCCAAGATCAGTTGAATTTTCCTCTTGTAATAAAACCTGGTATCTTGTAAACAAAGGAAGAATTTGAACTGGAAACTCATGGTCTCTGCCTATAAATATAAAGATGAGTTTATAAAGCGTTCAGCAGTTTTAAAAATTGTCGAAAGTACATTCCTGAAAGTCCTGTTTTTTGGGTTTTGTTTTTCTTTTATCTTTAGAAGCTGCTACTCAGTGGGCATTATGCTAGCTACCGAGGCATCAACTAAAACTTGTAATGTAGATGGTTTAAATACAGGCATATAAAAGCTTGAGAAGTCTTACAGGACTGTACCTTCTCCCGATTCTCGAAGAGTGCAGGCCCCTGCCCAAGTCTGTGTGATACCTCAGAGAACTTCAAGAGAACTTTCAGAGTGACTTCAGTCACTTCTCTGCATCTGAAAGCTTATTCCGTGGGATGAGATAGTATATGAGTTTGTGCAAATGACTTTACTTCCTTTTCCACTGCTACTCTTTCATCTGAACAGTTTTTTTTCTTTTAAAGGGCTGTTCTGACTGCTGTCTGTCTAGCCTGCATAAATACATTGAAAACAAGATCTGAATTAGTTTGCTGAATGTAATTTAGCAGCCAGCTTCATAACTGTGCAAGATAGTCTTTTTCTATTTGACTTTTGTTCTTTTTTGTATAACCATGAATACTCTATTAACTAGTTGTTTATCAAAATCATTTTATTTTTAAACTGTTAAAAAGAACTCAGAAATTTTCCCTTCATATTTGTTTACATTTTATTATCGTCATGTAGCTACTGTTCTTTATGTGAATACCTGCTATAGCATCTCAATAGGGAGATCACTGACTTGGAAGCTTTTTGAGCCCAGAAATTTCCAATGTTCTAAAAAGTAATTAGTTCACATGTCTGCACATGTGAATCAGTATCATTTTTTAATGCTATATTTCGCATTTGTGCATCATTATTATTTCTAGCATTGTACTTCAGGACGTCAGAGCAAATCCTGATCTGTTTACTCATATAGCATCCTAATCAGTGAATCATTTCTTTGTAACTCTCTCAGTAGGATTATTTATGGAGAAAGATGTAAGTAGGGAGTCTGGAATGTGTTCCTCAATCAAAGATTGTTTTGTACTGTTTTCTGAAAGATTTAAAATAGAGCCAGTGTCCTTTTGCAAAACCCTGTGCTGAAGGACTTACAGTATGAGCACCTGCTCTTGTAAAAGTATGGTCGAAAGAAATGTTCTCTTGTCTTCATTGGAGCTTCTCTGTTAGGGCTATTGTAAGAGTGTGTCTAAGATAAGTTCTGTCTCTGTCTTAAACTGTAACAAGACATGTTTGAGGGCTATTGAAGGTAAAATTACTGAAGTGGGAATCTTTGAACGTGCACATCCTTTGTATTAGCCATTATTATATAATGTGGTCTTATATAGTACTGTATTTTATTTCATTATAGCATAACATAGTATAATATGATTTCACATACAATATCGTATTACATTATTACATATTACTTTAAATCATATAATAATTTATATGTATTGTATTATGCTAATAATGCATGCTAATTATAATTGTAGTCTGTAATATGTATTTTTATAATTTATTATAGCATTTGTTATTTTTGTTTTCTCTTTGCAGGAAGTTCAAGAAAAGGCCTCTCTTTTTACTATGCAGTTGGACCTAAGTGGGGCAATTCCCAGCCTTATAGTTGCCTTTGTCATTGTAGCTAATGGGGATCGCCAGGGACGAAAAAGGTCTTTAGTTTTACCATCAATGGGAGCTCTGATTACAAATATCTTCCTCACTATGATGTCATACTTTTCCTTGTCACTCTCTATCTTATATGGGGTTGCATTTATTACTGGACTGTTTGGGAGTATGGCAGCTTTCCTTGGAGGAGGCTTTGCTTTTATAGCAGATGTGTGTCATGACGAGAAGCAGAAAACAACACGAATAGCTGTGGTTGATTTGATTTTTGGACTTGTATCTGGATTGGCAGGACTGTCTTCTGGCTACTTTATAAAAGGAGTAGGCTTTACATGGACATTTGTGACAACTTCTCTGCTTCATGCCATTAATATTATCTATATTATATTTTGTCTGGAAGATACAGTAAATGTATCTGAATTCCAGCAACAGGATCCAGTATCTTGTAAAGAAGTTCTTAAAGAGACATTTTCTGGAGTGTACACGCTTTTTAAAATTGCCCCTTTTAAAAAGAGAATTTTAATCATTGTGTTGCTGTTTACATTTATGACTTATTTGTTTACTATGTTTGGTGGGAGTTCACTTTTTACACTGTATGAACTGGATGAACCACTCTGCTGGAATGAAGTATACATTGGATATGGAGCAGCTGCCTTCACTTCTATCTCTCTGACTAGTTTTTTAGGAGTTTACTTACTTTCTAAGTGTCTCAAAGACATTTATATTGTCTTTATTGGAATGTTTTCTTGCATTGGAGGAATGGTCATGGTTGCCTTTGCCAAAACTACCCTGCTCATGTTTCTAGGTGAGTTCAGAACCAAGTGTTCTCTGGTCAACAATACATATGAAAATACTGCTATGTTATCTGTACTTAATGCAGTTGGTAGGTATTGAGGTACCTCTCGAAAGGGTCCTAAAGCAGTAAAAAATACAAGGTTAGGCCAGAGTCATTTAGGGTTTAATTAAAAGAAAAAGAGTGTGGAGGATAGACAAAATTATGTATTATTGGTTTTTAGTGCCATGCACATATATTGTTTTTTTATTTTCTCTGTGCTTGGATAGTTGTGTCTCAGTGCACTTTTGGTTTGATTTTTCTATTGCCTGTTGCTATCCAGGGAACTCAGCACTAAAAACTATGTGACTAATTAAAATTTGCAGTGTGTTTGTAAATTCCCAGAGCTTTTTTCCTGTAATGTTTCATGACTGATTTGTTGCTTTACAGTAAGAATACCATCTTTACTTTGCTTTATGCCTATTCCTGTTTTACGGTCCATGCTGTCAAAAGTCGTTCTTGCTAGTGAACAGGGTGAGTGGAATTTGTTTTTAAAAAATACAGCAATACATTGTTTCATAACAGATGCACTAGGTTTACCTTTAAGCAAACAGATAGATATTGATATTTTAGGATTACTTTTCTTTTAAAGTTCCAAATAATATCATCCTATGTCATATTAGTGGCTTTTGGTTCTTAACCAAATTTGATATGAACAAGATTGTGTTTTTACACTATCCTGCAAGTTTCAACTTTGAAAGGAGATAGAGCTCTAAAAAATGACCATGGAGAACATGAAGCAGAGGAGTGCTCAGGATTTGTACAGTTGTGGTTTTACAAGTGCTTCTACATTTACCAGGTTTTGACATGCAGAGAAAGGTATACTTTAGCTATTTAGTCAGCATCACACATTATAATTTAGAAAGGTAAGCAGTAGATGTTCAATTGAAAAAGCACTTCAAAACAGTTAAAGACTTAGATCCTGCGTTACTCACCCTGCCTAATGGGTATCCATGGCTACTTACACACTTCCCAAAGGATATAACATATTACTTCTTGA
Organism: Dromaius novaehollandiae; assembly: GCF_036370855.1. Classification (NCBI taxonomy): domain Eukaryota; kingdom Metazoa; phylum Chordata; class Aves; order Casuariiformes; family Dromaiidae; genus Dromaius; species Dromaius novaehollandiae. The sequence continues at coordinate 196,047,073 of NC_088098.1, forward strand.
AGTACTTTCTCTGTGAATCACAGAAAAAAAGCTTAAGTCAGGTCTCAAAATGTTTGATTTTATTTTAAAAAGACATATCTTTATGCACTAAAACAAAGACTTCTTTGTACTGGAGTGTGCTAACCTGCACCGCTGTTCTTGCAGTTTCTTGGCATTCTTCAGAGCTTTGGATGCTTGAGTAGTTTGATGAAGGAATCAGGTTGCCACTTGTCATCACTTTCTGATTACCTGTTGTGATTTTTTTCTGTAGCCCCATGAATATGGATGTGTCATGGGAAAATGTGTTCAAAAATACACTGAAGGGATGGTCTGCCACCCCAATGAGTAGTTCAGTACAAAACTCCTATAGATTGCATCTCCTTTCAAAAATGAGGAGACACGTGCTGAACCAGCAGTCTTTGTTGGGTCAGAGCCTTGGTGAAGTTCTCCACATATAAGGGGTAAGATTAGAACAACAACAGAGGGGAAACACAAAAGGGAAGAATGAGAATAGAAAGGAGAAAGAATTGGAAGGGGTAAAGGATTGAGCTGTGCAGAACATAGCAGGGATGAATAGTTTGGACTTAACAAAGGAGTCCCCATGGAAGACACTTCCATGGCAAAGACATATGATACTCAGGTGCTTGTTACTTGGATACTTGCTAAAATATTGCAGATCTTTGCTAAATGTCTTTCAAAACAAGTTTAAGAACTTTAGTACTTTGAAAGGCTTTTCATTTTGTTTTGTTTGTAATCCATCCATTTCTTTTGGCAGGTGCTGTGTTTGCTTGTATTGCCTGTTTAGAAGTTGTGACCGGTACTATTTCACTTTCAGTTTTTAATAGTATCTATGCAGCTACTGTTGCATGGTTTTCGGGCTTCAGCTTCCTTTTATCAGCAGGCCTTTGTCTAATTCCACTGAGTGCACTGTGGTAAGTATGTATCAGAAGGGTTCTTTTCTAGAATTTGACTACTTTTACTGGTAATTTCTCATTGGCATGCTTTGAAGCAGAGTGGTTTAGTGCAGTAGTTCTCAAACTTTGGTATTTTCTAATATACTGGATGTATTTTATTTTGTGTGTAGTTATCTTTTCAGTTTCCACTCAGTTTGGGACCTGCTTATATAGAGCAAGTGTATGGAAAGTATTCAGAGAACTTGGCAGCAGGGAGCTGCTTGGAGTGAGACAGAGCTAAGATTAGGGGGCGGAGCTATGGTAAGAAGTCTTCCACTGGATGACAGGACAGGGGAGAGGGAGCCCATTGCTATGAAGAACTGCTTTGTCTCAGTGAGGCTTGTGATCAGTTCTTTGACAGCAGTAACTCAGCTGCTGCTAGAAGCTGAAGCCTCCTGCTCTTTCTCTTTACTACCTACCTCCTACCTTGCAAAAGATTTCCCATCATCACTCCAGTTCTGGCCCTGATCCAGCTACCTATCTTCAGCTCCATGGCTGTGAACTTGTCACATCCTTGCCCCAGATTGAAATCTAGCCTGAATTTACTACTAGGAGGATACACTCTACCCTTGGTTGCATGTGTGTGCCTTGCATTGGTTTGAGGCCTTAACACGTGCTGCTGAGAAAAGATTTCATGCAGAAAAAAAGTCTTTCCAGGTCCTTGGTCATGTATACCTTGTGATGATGTGCCACTAAAATCTGTAAAAGATCTGCCCTAATGTTAAGCCCCATATGAATAAGCCTCTATACATGTTTAAAAAATGCACCTCTACAGTATTTGCATACAATCTTATCTAGTAATCTTCTGGTAGTATTGATAGTGAAGGATTATTTTTCACAGGTATTCACAAAAGCTAAACTCACCTCACATTCTTTCCAGTATAAATTATGTTTCTTTTGGATGCTGGAACATAGATCTGAATAACAGAAGAATCACTCTTCATTATTTCTCACTTGCATTCAGAAAAAAATAAATTAGGCTATTTTTCTTAAGAGGACGGTACTCGCTGGAGGTTTTTATCTTTTTTCCTAATGCCTAGACTTTACCTCAATCACCTTTTATCTCTAGATCAGCTGCATTTTAAGTTTTAAGGAGGCAGTAAGAATGCTGCAGATTTACAACAATTACAACAATTACAACAATTACAACAATTTTCAAATCTGTGTTTGCTTGACTGTATTATTTTCCTCAGTCTATTCAGTGTAGCTGTAGTAACAGTAACTTAAGAGTAAGGTAGTGATGGGTCTCAGACCTAAGGGAGTTGAAGCAAAGGGATCATGTGCTGGGTATGGAGAATAATTTCCAAGAAGGTAATAAAAAAGTGAGGAGTTTGTTATATGGCCGAAAACCCAGTAAGTACCTTCAACTTATAAAATAATAGTTTGTTTGATCAGTGCTGTATGTTAAAAAAGCCCTCTCTCCTGTGCAAAGGGTAATAAATATTTACCATTAAATGAGTCCATCCTGCAGTCAGGACTATAGTCCATCCTCATCATAAAGTTTTGTAGGTTATTTCTCTTTTCCTTCTATCACTGGAGTTCCAGGTGTCTTGCCCTTTGAATAACCCTTCTAAAACCATTATTTTGAGAGTGTCATGCAATGTTACTATTTGAAAGCAGAAGCAGTAGCTTGTTCCAGTCTGTAATAAATCTAGCATAGTAGTTCAGTGCTTTTCAAGGAGAGCAGAAATAATAGTCTAACTTGTGTAATAAAGGCAAATACTGTCATTGCCGTTATTTACTGAGACACATCAACAGCTTTTTGCGACAAACGGTGGCTCTAACAGAGCTATCGGGTGTGTTGGTTGGGGCTGAATCAGCATGCTGTACTTAGCTATCTGAGCTAAAGATATCTGTCTTATCTCTGTCTTACAGCTGGCTTCTGTGCACAAGCTGGAATGGAGAGGATTTGGCTCTACTTGTACACGAAGAAGTATCCAGCATAGACAGTACTGATAGTTGAATAAAGGATTCACTTACCTGGGTTTTCTAATCTGACATGCAGTGGCAGAGACCATTGTATCACACATGCAGCATGGAGACAACACAACAATTAAAGATGCGATCTAAAAGTGGCCCTGCAACACTAACCACTAAACTGATAGCACTCTATTTCCAGTGTCTCCTTTTAGCACTTGAATTAAACTAGCTCGTATACTTAACTATGCAAATAGGCTGGCAGTGGAGATTTTAATGCTGCTTTCAGCATAAAGAAAAAATAAGGTAGGATGATACTGTCTTTCCAGGTACCCTTTCTCAAGTTTGAAAATGTTAGCTGTGGCATGTTGTACATCTTGTATCATTCTAAGTGGGGTGACAGCAATAAGCTTATTAGCTCTTCAGCCAGAGTGTGTGGGAATTCTGCTGAAGCCAGTGGAGCTCATGCCAGCAAAGGATGCAGTCCACTGTGGACATCATAAAAAAGCTGCCTAACTATGAAGCATACAGAATTGTCTAAAATTATTAAACTAAAAGGTACTTTTTTCAGAAGGCAACCAAACTGGAAGAAATACTAGCATCTGCTGTAAGCTGCAGTTAGCAGAGAATGTTTGTGCAAGTCTAACTTACGATGTGCGGACTTTGCCTGTGACTTAGTTCTTAAAATGGATTTTCACACTGAGCAGTCGTACTTAGAAAATTTCCAGCATGCAGAGTGTGAAGTTAGGCCTATGCCTACATATTGCAGAGGCCATACTGCACATTTATTTTTAGATTATAAATGTATTATCCTTTTCCATGTAGTGGGGACTGCATATAGACAGTATTTTTTGTCCCATGAATACTTGTTTCCCAGCCAAGTTGGGCTGTACTGGACTTAAATGTTTCTTCCAGTGAAAGGATATATCTTTTCAGTGGATCTTCTGATTTTTTTTTAATATCCCTGAAATAAGGTGACCAAATCTGAACCATGCATCTAATCATCTTGCAGTGAATGCAGCATAATTTATTAGCACTTGAGTAGCATTTCTCATCTTCAAAGCACCTTATAAATGCTATTAATTTTAAAGAACTTCCCTCCTTTACAGATGCTCTCTTCTGTTTCAGAGAGAGAGAAATAAACAGAACAAGTGACTCATCCTCAGCCACAGTGCAAATTAGCAAGAGCACCAAACCTAGAAATCAGTTTCTGCTCCTTGACTCTTTAGCTTTTTGCTTGAGATCTTTATGTAGAAATTAGCACAGCTTCTGGAATGTACAGCACAGCAGAAGAAATGTGAATATGATCACCACGTTAAAGACCACTCCCATGTGCTTTTTTAAGAGAGTTTTACAGGTAATATTGTTCTGATTACTGAAAGTACAGGTAGGCTGTGTGTGACTTTCTTCCCCCAAAACAGACTAGGTAGAAAAATCAAAATATGATAAGCTGGTTGATGTTCACAAGAGGAAAACCGTAGGAAAGCACCTGTGAAGTGGGAACTGACTTTGCATGCACATAGCATAGGATAAAAATGACAGCCATAGCATACTGTGCATAATCAGTGGTCTACTAATATGAATTAATATCCGTCATATGAACAGATTACTTCTGCAGAGCTTCTTAGTGGCAGTCCACCAAAAAATATCAGCATATCAAGGATGATACTGTGGCAGATCCTTTCTGTTTGAACTACAATATTGTTTCCAAGCTATGCATCATGACCACTGAGAGGTTTGGAAATGAGTTCAAGTAAGGTCAAGGAGAGTTTATACTATCCAGCAGACTACTGTCTGTCACTGCTGAAAGCAGTTCAATTCCTCCAGGATAAGGGCAATAAAGCTAATACGCAGCTAATAAATACAGCCAGCTCTCACTCTTTTGTCCTGAACTACCAAGGCTGATGTTGGCAGTTAAAGGCCATTGGCTTTTGCTGTCCAGTTTAAGGACTAGCTAGTAAATAAAACTGCTTAACTCTCCTTCCCTGCACCACCTGAGTTGCTGCCAATTTCTTGGAGAAGGGAGCCAAGTTTTATAACAATCAGTGGGTCCAAAACATAGTAAGTACTTCCAAAGAGATTAACAAAACACTGATCTGAAGGACTTCAGCACAAAGATTACATTGTCTTCCTTTCTTCTTTATGAAATGTACTATTTCGTACAAAATTGCCTAAGAAAAAATAAAGCAAACAAAGAAAATAGGGAGTCTTCCTTCATCTCCTCTTCTTTAGTGAAGGCCTCTGCTAACGCTGATGGTAGCAACAAAGAAATCTAATTCAGCAGTAGCATTCTGTTAGCCCAAATGAGAGTTTTCACGTACAGTTTAGGGATGGCTTTGTTATGATTTGATCTTGCTGTACAAAGTATGTGCTGTTTGCAAAATATTTGTGGCTGACACAGCCTTTAGAACTGGCTGTAAAATTAGGTCAAAACATACATAGGATATGAAAAGTGTTTTTAAAGTGCCTAGCACAATGCAAATTGAGGAAACAAGGTACTTGTGTTTTTTGTTTTTAAATCTAAATCTTCAGGTTGTTGCTCTATGTGTATATAAAGGCAAGTATTATTTTGACAGAAATTAATAAAGTGCATTTTGGTCTTTTAAACTAACTTGTATTTGTAGTTCTTGAAGTGATTGTTGACAAATAACCAGCAGGATGACTGGTGGAGTAACATTTCTGTAAACAGAAGCAGCATCTGTTTTTTGGCTTCCTGCCAGCACTTGGTGAGAGAAAAGGATACTGCCCCCAGAACATCAGCACCAACAGGAGGAGGGGAATTACACAGCAGGACACCACCAATATCTGCAAGAAGTCAGTGTGGAGGCTCCAAAAGTGTTGCACCAACAAGACTAGTGCCCCAGGCTGGGCCCAAAGAGAGCATAACCAGGCAAGACCTAGATGCAGAGGGTCATCCCAGCTCCACCTGGCTGTGCAGGCACCTCCCTCGGCATGCCTAAGTCTGGCCATGGTCTGTGGGTTGCTGCTTGCAGAACCTGCTGTATAGATTGAGGCCTGTACAAAATGAGAAGGGGCTGGGCCAGGAATACCAGCCCCCAGCACAGCTTAGCCCATGGCACCAAGATTAATTTTGTCACTTTTCCTGTATGTTAAAGTGCTGTACATTTTTCCTCTGAGACATCTTGCAAGTGCAACCCTTCCTTTTTATCTCAAGAGTTCTTTGTCCTCAACTCCCACAGCTTTATTAACAGCTTACAGCATAAACTCTTGGACATACCATTGCTTTCTAGCCTGGCTGACCCCTAAAATTAGCTTCTTTACAGACATGATGAACAGTGCAACTTCCCTGCTCCTACCTTCATTCACACTCATCCAAGATGATAAACTACACAAAGATTTGAGAAAAAAAGAAAAAACACACCTACAAATTATGTCTGGCCTCCTACTCTGTGTCCACTTCTCACTGCACTAATGAGAAACAGTACTGAGTTACTTGGAAAGTAGTTTTGCTCAGACACAGTAGCACCTTTCAACCAACAGCCATTGAGCTGTTTTATTGCACCACCTTACTTTCTTTTGCTTTTTACAAAACACTACCATGAAACTTTATTCACTTCTAAAGTAACAGCCAATCCTATTATTTAAGTATAGCAATTCACATACAAAACAAACAGCTACCTAAAAGAGTGTGCAGACCTATGCTTTCACACTCAATTACTGGAACTCAAGTGAAGTGGTTGACAGTTAGCACTAAACAGTCATCAAAAGCTGCTTAATAAATGTCGTTTTTCTTAGAAATACTGTTTCAGGCTCCCTGCAGATGACAAGAGGCAGCTCCTTTTGGACTGCAGACCTTTTTCTGCACAAAAATACCCCCACCCGAGTTCAGGGGCATAGTTTCAGATACCATTACAAACAATACAGTAATAACTGGAAAAGATAAATAACTTGTAAAAATCTAGTTACTCTTAGTTGTCTGCAGTGCCACACAGTATTAGCTGCCTTGCAAGAGTTTTATATAATATGACATCAGAAAACAGTTATTGTCATAACCTTGAACTTAATGAAAATGCCCAATCAAACCCTTCAGTGGCCTACTCCTTGTTGAAAGGTGTTTGCAAGTATAGCTGCTTCTTTCCTCCTTTAAAATCAGATTTTAGTAAATCCATATAAAATTATTTATTTGTGATCTAGTACCATTGCATTCTCATGTTCTTATTGCAGCAGCTTTGTTATATGCACTCTTAAGAAAGTATTCTTTCTTAATCTCTGAATACCTGGATCTAGGGCTGCTCTTTTGGACTATGTTCCCAAATGGATTTTAAAATACTTGGTTCAAGTCCAAGTGGAAGTTGCTTCTAGTTTCAGAAAACAGAATATCCTCTCAGGCACACAGCTGAAATAAAATTCAGACTTTTAACTCCTTTCTTTCGGTGGTACTTCCAGTTCTGCACAAAATTTCAATGGCTCACTAGCAAATGAACAACCATCATCTTAACAGGAGGAAGAAAATGTATGTAGCAGGATTCCACTGGCAGTGTGGAAGCTACTGCAGATCTTTAAAGAAATTGCAAAAGAAAAGCAAAGCACTGTGTGTTGGAAATAAAAGATGCTTGATTTGCAATTAAATATATTTTGGAACGCCACAGCATTTATAGCAAACTTTTATTCAATGCTTAAAAAAAAAGTATGGAAATTTTCATGAACAAAGAGTTACCCAATGGAAAATATCTTCTTTTCCCACTTAAAAAGTTCTTTTGCAAGAACATTCATTAAATGTATTTAACTACAGTAATCAGTTTTAAAATGCACGGGTATTTTTGGATTTCTTGTATACATATATAGCATTTCCATAGTTAAGAAGCTATTGTCCTGAGCAGTGTACGAAGAGACATTATTTAATCTAGTTACAGGACATTTCCATAATTGACAACAAGCACAGAACAATTTATAGACTTTAAACATTTAATGTGCCTTTTCATCAAGGAAGGCAAGCGATACCTGTAGGACTGTTTAACACTGCGAGTGTCAATTTAGTATCATGCATTTGGGTCTGCAGTATAAAGACACGCACAAAACATTTTTATGGAGAACAGACTTGGAGTACATTTTGTTACAATAAACCAAGCTTGTATTCCATCATCATGTGTGGCTCTCCCATAACCTCACTCTGTGAGGGATCTGGAAAAAAAAAAAAAAAAAAAACAAAAAAAACACACACACACACAAACACAACAAATATTAGGTTTCTACAAAGCTACAAACAGTAACTATCAAGACAACCATATTTCATCTAGATTTTCCTTTTTATATTAATATTTAGTGCAACAATTACTCCACTGATTTTTGATACTGTGCACAGCGCACATCTCCAACTCAAATCTCTGTCCAAAGTAATGATCAGATAATCAATACATCTCTAGCAGTACAGGTTTTTGATAAGTGGAAAACCAAAAACAACTCAAGCAAAGCCACACAGTTCTACATAAGCACAATCTCCTATAGTCTGAATATCATGACTGATTGAGTTTGGTGTCTACAATAATGAAAGTCTGACTGATGCTTTTCCCATGGGCAGCCCACACATCTTTCCAATGCTACTTCTCTGAGGTCTAGCACAGTAGCAGCTCACACTCCAGGCTTTCCACTAGCTGGGGTATACCACTGATGGTTTCCCTTCTCCAGCTGACTGCTGAGTTTCACAGAAATTCTCACCCTTAAGTGCCTATGAGATTTCTTCCATTCTGTAAAGCATGGTTGACATTAGGCCACTGTATTCAAAGGTTCACAGAGAACGCACATGGGACGCAGACACACACCAATATCAACACTATGAAATTCATTTCCATACAAAAAAAGGGTTTAAAAAGAAGAAAAAAAAAGTTGTGAATATGCCTTGGAAGCAGTGAACCTTTCGGGTGTAGCGGATTACTTTCCTTCCACAGACAAGGTGTATTAATGCCTTCTTGATGTTCCTCCAGAAACAGCAGAACTAACTCATTTAGCCCTAGCTGACAAATAAGACTTTTCCAAGAGCAATTTTAACAGAGCACTTACTCCTTCTCAATCTATAAACATACTACAGCTTGCTGTGAGCAATGGAAAACAAGCAACTTCCTATCAATTGTTTCACATTGCTCTACCCCTTCAACCACAACAACTTAAGATTCCTTCTCATGCTCCCTATAAATCCATCCCAGAAAAGATTCCGAGGTTTCCCTCATACCTCCAGACTTCCACCTACCCCTCCTGTATTTCAAGTTCCCTCTATCCCAGACTCTCTCCATTTTCTAGCCCCACCCAGGTTTATTCCATCCTACTGACTGACTGACAGCCAGCAGCCCACACAACTGCTAGCTCTGAGTTAATACGAGGGAGTCTTCCCCCCCATCTTTGTTGCATTAGTTTGGTATCTCTCCTCTACCTAGCCTTTTTTCTTTTTAATTATAGAACTTGCAAAAACTTTGTGTCTTTGAAACCTCTGCTTGCCAAAAATTTGGATAAGTACTTCAAAAGTTTCTGAGGGAACAGGCATTTAGCAGAAGTGTATAATCTTCTATTCCTTAAGAAACCCAGCTTAAAAGCAAATACAGGTTTACTCCATATTTCAGAGAAATTGCCATAAAACTAGCAGCTGAACCACATTTATTTCTCCACCCCACAGTGTTTCTTTCACATCGGGAATTCAATTTCTATCTGTATTTTATATTTCTAATTTTTGTAATCCTAAGAGGTAAACAACTTAACAGTTCCCAAATTTTACCATTCCATTAATGTCAAGTCATTTTAGACAGCTTACAAAACATTTGAAAGAAAATATATTTACCATTAAGAATATCCTCAAAACCAATGCATTCATCATTTCCTCTCAGAGTATCCAGTGCTATGTTTGAGCTGTGAAGAAATGGGAGACGCTGGACCTGTAAGAAGACAGCAAATGTTAAAGTTTGTGCCAGCCTGAGTTTGAATTTTTTATTTAGATTTCTCAGTCTGAAGTGACTGTCAAAAATGACAGGTCCTGAGATCAAGGGATGTTTTCATATGTCCTGCCTGCCTTTTGTATCTTCAAGACATGAGATTTCTACCAAGTTTTATGCAGCTTACTGTGGCTCACTAGAAACCTGATCCCCTGGAAGGGAGCATAAAGCTGCTTCAACCCACTTGGAAGAACAATCCTTGACTGATGTGACAACCTTCAACAAGCAAAAAAACAAAACGAAACACCAACCAACCAAAAACCCCAACCTCCAACAGTTTACTAGGACCAATGAGCTTTCTATGTTCCTAAGGGACAAAGTCAGCCTCCAGCTACTCTCCATCATAGGAGGTAAGATGGGAAAGAAGGGAGACTCAGCTTCCCAAATAAAGCTAAAATCTTTGACGTTAGCTCACCAAAGAGCTCCCCTGATCTTACAAGGCTGTGGAACAACAAGCACAGAGGATTTTCTCTGCTTCATGTTGTAAGTTACCTCGATGTCCGCTCCCAAATCACTACCTACTTTATAGCTCTATGTCTCTTTTCCCTGCAGATGCAGGGATTCCCTTCCAATAAAGCTCATGAGTTCCATAGAGGAGATACAAACTTTAGGAATTAATACTGAATTCCTCCTGCTTTTTTCCCCAAGGCTTGTATGAAGCTAGTCCACGTAAAACCTGATATGCTTTTTGTTTCACCAAATAATCACTACAAGAACAGCAGCTGAAAGGTTCTAGTATATGCATTGTTCTGGAAATTATGAATTGCAATGTTTGGTTCTGTTTTCTTTCAATAAAACTAGTTCATTGTAAAAGTTTATCTTGGAAATAGAAGGTGGTTGTACTTTGATGTAGAAAGATGGCTTTCCAAAAGCTTATTTATCCAGATAAAAATTCCTTCCAGTGATTTAAATTATACCCGTTTTCATAAAAATGCCTACCTGTTTCACTGCTCTGAATTCCATCTGCAGCTTTAAAGGTGCATGGAGTCCTTGAATATTTCTCAGCGTGGCAAAGTTTGTTTTATCTTGATTTAACTGGAACTACCACAAAGAACATTTTTTTGTTTTAAAGAAAAGCTACAGTAAAGTACAGTCATAGAAGACATTGTGATATCCTGCTTAAACAAACATGCTCACTGAAATTCAGAAGCAAAAATTCAGTGATACTGTCATAAGCATCTCAAATGTACAAGATGCATCCTAACGCAATAACATCGGTTTTAAAATCACTGAAATTGCACTTAACTAGATCATTTTTATTACAAATAAATAGTAGCAATTTTTTTTTTTTTGGACAATCAGGACATGCAACCCCACCAAGTGGTTTAGTTGTGTACTACTTTACTACAGTATTAGCACACAAATGGGAAGCTAAGCTTGGTTTGAAGCAAAAGCACAAAGCAGAAAGCAACAATTCATACTATTTTTAGTCACTGAAGACTGTACTTCAAAACATTTGAAATACATCTTTTCTGATCAAGCAGGAAAACAGAGCATCACATACACTCTGCAAGACTCAGAAAAGCAAAAGAGAGGTCTTATCTTACCAGCTGCTCTAAAACTGATAAAGACGAAGAATGTGCACATATCCATTTAGTAGTGAGTTTTAACGTTGAAAAAGATGTTGGGTCATGAATATTAAAGTACACGTGTACATGCGCACACATGCGCACACACTTTTATGCTCAATATTGCCAAGCTTGAGTAATCCAGTCTCAACTTTGGCTTTTATGTTACTGACTACTTGCCTGCAACGTTAACATAAGCCACTACTATGAAGTAAAATAAAAAAAATATGAACCTCTTATTTTAAAAGGTGTACTCATAAAGACTGTGAAAAAAGTCTACTGGTATGAAAGTGTCATATTTATGCTAAGGGATCTCAGAAACCAACAGGCATACAGAAGTCAAAGGCATAACAGGACCTTTTCTTGAGATTAATCCATACTGAATTTTCTTCGAAAGTTAACAGAAAATACTGTGTTATACCCTTCATCCCAAACTTAATTTTGATCACATTATTTTTCTGTTTTTTTAATAGAAGTAGTGGGTGCTTCAATGGATAGTAGAAAGATTTGGTTTCTGCTCATGCTACCTGAAAAGCCTATCTACATTTATAGCAGTAAAACCATCCATAACTATTCCAGGCTTGGGAAAGTTTTTTTTCCATACAAATGTAAGTGAAAAAAAGGTCTTAGAGAAATCAGCCACAAGCTTCCAGAAAAAGAAAACCAAAATAATACACAGAAAAAACACCTAAAAGATTCCATATACTTCTTAGGGGTCATATTGTCTATTTTTATTATTTTTATGCATTTTCTTTCTCTAGCACATAATCTTTTAATTACGTAGGTTTTGTATGGCAAAAGCAGTTATAAGAATTAAATTATAGCAGTCAGTTGTAAAGAAATAAATAATCAATTGCCAGATGTCCCCAAAACAATTATATTATACAATTACAACCACACTCTTGAAGTTGATGGTACATTAACATCATTCTTTTAACCAATGACAACATTAGTACTGGCTAGAATAAATTAAAGCTTGACATTATCATACTGTTTAGCTTAGTATTTTGGAACATTATGTCCAAATACTGCACTCACTTCAAGACACTAAACTGTATCAGAAGCTTCTGGGCTGACAAAACAGGCACCAGCAATGAAATTAATTTCAACTAGTTATTTAGCCAAGATTATCAATCCAGGCTCCCTTCATGGCAATGTAAATCTTCAACCTATGGTCCACAAACCACTCCTAAGTGGTCCATGAGCAATGACTAAGTCAGACAAGATAGCATACACTTAGAACAACCTGTACATGGAAAACTTCTAAATGGGCTCAAGTAATTCAGTGAAAAGTATTTACGGGTTCACAAACTGAAAGTCTAACAATGAAGATATATGGTAAACAAAGACAAAATGGTAAGAATAGCCTTCTGTAGGTGACAGGTACCCATCTCTCTCCCCTCTAACTATAGAGGCTGCGTACACAACTAACTAACTTTCAGATGGTTAAGCCTTACCGAAATAAAGCCCAACTTAGAAGTCTGCTTAAGTAATTAAAGTGAAGAGAAACACAAGTGGGAAGTTACACGTTAAACAAATTTGTCAAGAATGTTACTGGCATAAATAACATGTTATGACTTTTGAACATCTTTATTCCGTTGAAGACAGGACCTTGCTCATTCCTGGCTGCTCTGCAAAGTGGTGTGGGTAATCATACTGTTAAATTAAACTTCCTAGTTACATAACAGTGAAGATGACTATATTTGATGTTATACTTGCATTTTTTTCTGATAGCTCCAGTGGGTGGCTGGGCAACAATTCATTTTTCACACTTGTAAAGCTAAAAATGCACACAAAACAATGTAATTAACAAAAAGTTAATCAGAACACCATTTTTGAAGCTGCAGTCCAATACTAATTCCATATACAAACATCAATCCGGAGACACAAGATTAGCGTAGGTTCAACTATTCAAAATTGATGCTTAGTGGTGAAGAAGCAAAAATGAACTCTTAACTATAGCATTGTCAGAAGAAAAAAAAAATCCTCTATAAGAATTTCAGGCATCTGAAACCTTCAGTTTTGTATTTGACATAAAGGAATGATAGGTTTTTTTTTTTTTTAACCTCCTTCAGAAATAAAGAAACATATCAATAACTGCACACTTCTGTAGTGTCTTCTATGTTAGTTTAAGGTAGAAGAGTCTCAACTCCTTCTTTAATTTTTTCAGACTGACTACTGCACATGCTTTCCCCTCCATAGCTGTTTTACCTGCATTTTAAACTCCATGAAGTTATTGTAATTCATTATTCAATACATGTACACAGTTTTGCCACTCATGTAAATTGTTAATTAAAAATACTATTTTTATAATAGTAACTTTGCTTTTTGTACCAATACCAAAATCAACCACTCCACACAGTTCTATGGCACATTCACGTACACATATATAACAACTAGCACATATTTCATAATGACTAAGACTTTGTCATTATTTTCTAAAAAAAGAGCATCAAATGAATAAAAGTCCATTAACATTATCTACTTCTTGAAGTGACATTTCGCAGAAAATTAAAGCTTGAAAAACAATCTGACTGAAAACATGTGCTTTAACCACAGGTTTTGAGGCACATCTACCAAGAAACTTTTTCAAAAAATAAGTATTTAATACGTTTTCTTCCTGTATCTCAAGTTTTACATTGACTACTGCACAATTTAAGAAACAGTAAAACATACCCTCTACGCAGAAGATCATGACTTCCAAATGGTCCAGCAGGTGAAAATTCAGTAATTGGGATGCTATCCTTCAACAGAGAAGTAGCTCCTCTGGAATTCTGGAACAAAGAGTGAGGATTACTTTTACAGAACCAGGCCCCATTTGCCCCTAAGCAAATGAAAATTACAAAGATTCTGCAAGTTTTTTACTAAATCGTTCAACAGCTCCTCAAACTACTCAGGAACAAGTCTTAGCCTTAAGAGAGTTGCTTTTTTTTTTTTTCCTCCCCTTTGAAGGGGAGAGGAAAATCACTAAATTAGAATGCTTTCAGAGAGTCTGACAATACTTAAAGGTATTAGTAAACATTTTCGGGAGCTGGCTGAAGCAGTTAAAAAAAAAAAAAAAAAATCAGATTTACCCCTTGTTCATTCCCAACCCTGTGCTGCAGGGATGGGAAGGGAGAAGTCAGGTCACTGCACAACTGATAGAACAGGTCTGAGCATTCCCTCAGTCATGTCAACACAGAAGTAAACAAGTGCAATCAAACTGGTTTTAATCTGCCCTAAAGAGGATAAGCTCTACTCATGCCTTCTATTACATCAGTTCACTGGAAAAGCAAAGAAGAAATGGTAACTTGTAGAAGACGACCAGAGAAAACACACCTCCAACAGACTCAGTAAGTAAAACCATCTTAACCCAGATCACCAATTTAAAGCTACAGCAACCGATTATATTGAAGGAACTTTAGGGCTGTTTACACAAATTACTCTAACAGATCAATGAATAATGATCTCTGGAAGGTGACAGCAATGAGCTGCTCAGCATAGGAGTTTCTTCCATCTTTTTTGTCAGCTCCAACAGAGAACGCATGCTCACAGTGAGTCTCTTGAAACAGTATACTACCATGGTAACTGCCAATAACCTACGGGCTATTAGAAAATCCTAAAACATCTTCTATTACATGTATCTAAAGCATCTACTAATTAACATACTCAGTACCGATCTGACTCTCCTGAGAGTGCTGTAAACAAAAACATGTAAAAGGTATTATTAAGCAGAAAGTGTGACAAAGGAGCAAATGTTTAGGAGGACAGAAGTGAAAATGTAAAACTAGAGCAGAAAAAGCGTGAACCCCTCAGTCCTGCCAGCGACTAGCCCGGCTTACGTGGTCCCAACACGCGTAAACCCGAAGAAGGGTCGAGGCGCGAACTCCGCAACCCGGCCACGACCGCCGTGCTTGCTGCTCGCCCCCTGCAGTGCCGGGCTGCCGGAGCGCCGGATTACCGGGAGCCCCGGCGTCGCTCTCTCTCGCCAGCTCCCGGGAGAGGGGCTTCAAAGCACAATCAAGCACACCGGGCGCCCTCCCAGCGCGGGCAGCTCCCCGAGGGCGCCACCGCCGCCGCCGCCCGCCCGAGAACACGCGTGCCCGCCATGGCCGCGCCGGACCCCAGTGACTCAGCGCGGCGCGGCGCGGCGGCCGGCGCCCTGCCGACCGTTGGGACCCCAACGGCCGCCGCGGGACTGGAAGGGGGGGAGCGGGGGGGGGGGGGAAGGACGGGCGCGCGCCTCCCCCCGCGCGCGAGCAGCACAATCGACCCCGCGCTCACCATCTTGGCTCGACACCCGCCGCCACTTCCGCGTCCTCCTCCCCCTCACTTCCGCCCCTCCCCCGGCGCGCTGCGTCAGACGCAGGAAGCGGGGGCGGCCGGGACAAGGGCGGGCGCGGGGAGGGGCGGGGCCTCGCGAAGAGGGGGCGGGGCCTCGCGGGGAGGGGGAGGGGCCCGCCGCGGAGGGGCGGGGCTGCGGCTGCCCCGAGGTGGCGGTTGGCGGCGGCGGGAAGCGTGAGGGGCCGGGGTTGCCGCCGCCGCATTGCCCTGGGTTTGCAGGGCTTCCCGCGCCCGTTTGCGGTTAGCCGTCAAAAAACAGCGTTTTTGGTGCCAGCCAAAATCCCCTCGCTGGCCCCTGGCTGCCCGCAGTAGGCTGGGGCAGCTGGTTGATGGGGGCCTTACGTTGTGCTCTTCTGTGGTCAAACTCGTCATCCCCCAGCAGCGACCGGCAAGGGCAGGCCGGTGGCAAGTTTGTCTTTGGAAACGAGAACTGTGGAGGAAAACTAAGTTTGCAGTAGCAGCAGTAACAACGCAGTAACTGGATTAGCGTTAGTTTATACTTAAAATAATTTTGAAAGGCTTTTCAACCATCATTAGATCATTTGCCACAGATTTTGCTGCACTGCTCCAGCTGTGTATTTGGCAAGTCTCTTTCACATATTTCTTCCAAGGCTTGTGGTTTCCTCAGCCGCTTTGGATTTTGCCCCAAATTGCCCTGCTGCTATGAATTTCATACATGGCAGAGAAAATGAACACTACATGCTGTAGAAAAAGTGATACTAACACGGGAATTTTATGTATTTTATAATAACACACTCAGCTTTACATAATATTTAATTAAATAGAAATTCATACACTTTTACTGTTATCCTCTTCCTTGAGCAGAATCAGGTCACCAGTTCAAAAATCGTTCCAAACCAAAGTTACAGTCCTTTAGATGAAGGTCTTAGGTTTAAAGCAAAGACTTCAAAAGAATGAGAATGTAAGACTGGGTTTTTTAAATTATTTTCAGGAAAATGGGTACCACAAAGGCTTCTCTGATCTTGAAATTATAATGGGTATTCGGATATTGTGGTGCTGGGTTCATTATTATAGAATAGATGTGAATACAAAAAACAAATCAAGTTCCTGTTTAACTGCAGCTTACAGAAAAGCTAGGTTTGTCACTAAATGTATTTATTTATTGACTGAGTTTGTTGATCAGGATATGGCTGTGGAGATGAAACATCTAACTTTCAAAGTCATTCTTGCAGGACACAGACAGGATACGATCACTCCATGTACCATTATTGACATCACTGCAGTCCATAGTTTAGGCTGCATGACATGAAAGAATGCCCATTGCAAGAAAGATCTGTTTTTGCTTTAAAGACAGACTTTCACGCTAGGGAAAACTCCCATACATAAACACAAATCCCAGATATATTTTCTCATCAAATTGCCAACTTTTTAATTTGAGCAAAGTTTGATTTCTTTCACCACCTATTTTGTTTTAATGATCTTACAGTGAATGTCTTAGTGCTGGATGACTGTAGCATCTCCTGTTCCTATGACGGTATCAGTGTCTCCACTGCACGCTAATAGGAATTATATGAGCAGTTGTCAGGCTGATCAAACTTTTTATCAGAAGTGGAGAGCCGTGAGTGCTGCAATTATTCAGAAGCAATGGGTATGGCTGCCCTTTCCGTTCACGATGAATTCAAGGCTGCCCTCAGCACCGGCCTCGCCACAGCGTAGACAGCAAGCCCGCAAGCGCTGCCCCAGGCGCAGCCCGTGTGCACCGGCCCCAGCACACAGGGCCCTGTGTGCCGCGGCCGGCCTGCTGAGCTGGCCTGCTGGCATGCAGACCTGGACAGCCTGTCTGAAAGCGTCTTCCAGGCTGATGGAAACAGGGCAGAAAGCAGGATGCAGTGATTGTGGTTCCTAAAGAGGCTGTTCTTTTAGACAGTATGCACACCCTAAAATTAGTGTGAAAATTACTGCTACTACTCTAAAATTATTACCCTAGTAAAGTTTTGATGGTGAATTTCTCATGTTGCTTTTAAAGACAACCTTCAAATTATTAGGTTTTTATGAATAAAAGGTGTTTTTTCAACTTTTTGCATAAAGAAAGTCCAAAATGTATGAATGTTTGAAATTTCTTTCTGCATGTTTTTTGCCTCAACATTTTTGGCATGTCAAATCTGGTCTCTTTGGTTTAGCTGAGGGACTTAACTGAGGTTTCAAGAGATATATAGACCATGAACTCTTGTATCTTTTAGAAATGAGGAAAGTGTTGACTCTTTTTAAAAAGCGTATTTTATTTCCAATACCCTTTCAGCAATTAAATTGGTATTAACAAACATAAAACCTCATTAAACAAGGATTTACGCAGCCTAACTTAAAATAAATTCCGGTTTCAATTGCTTAGCTTTTTCTTGCCTGGCTGCCAGCATGGCATCGTTTCATGAGGGGTCTGTACTTTTGCCACTGAAGTCTGTGGGAGAGATTTTTTTCCAAGCGGACTCGGCCTCATCACGACAGAGGCCCAGCACATCCAAGCCTGCTCTGCCCAGGAGCTATGGAAGCCAGCTCTAATCTGGGGAGTCTACTGCTCCATTAAAGTAGTTTTTGAGCTAGTATGTCGAGCTTGTCCATTGAATTAAATGGTACTTCTACCTCTCCCCATTCTTGGAGCTTTTTTATATATTAAAATAAACAGATGGAAGAGAGCGAAATACCCATTCTTTAGCACCATGGGTCCTATTTAATAATAGCAAAAAGAGTATATTGTCCAAGGAAACTCGCCTTTGTGTCAACATTTTCTAATACTGATGTAGCTTTGTCGCTTTTCAAAATGTAATTCCTTCGCCATATCAGTGGGCAGTCTGTTCTGAGTACGTGAAACTCTATCAGGAGCAAACCTTTATCCTGTGGGGCTGGGAAACTCTTTCACTGGTTTCTGTCAATAGCCAGTTATAACCTGTTAAAGTGAAAGTACTTTTTATTTGTTTTTGATCACATCAAATAAACATATTTTCTTTGATCTTTAAGAAGTCCTTTCTTGTTAATTTGCTTTATACTTTTGTTTCAGTATTCATTGTAAATCTAATTATTTTAAAAGTTATTTTGTTTTAAATTATTAAACCTTTTCTGAATTTAAGATAAACAGAGGCATGTTTTGTTAAAGATTAAAAATAAATTTCACACAAAAGTGCAAAACGTAGCAAAGATAATAATGTGTAGGCGTCAGAGTGTTCCAAAACAAGACTCTCTAGGGGCTCTTCTAAACACACAGCTACGTTAAAACCATGTTCTGAAAAGGCTCAGGAAACCCCTGACTCTAACCCACCCTTTCCTGAAACTGGTGAAAGTATTTAGAAAAAAAGTTACTGTTGCAGGGGAAAAAAAAAAGAAAAAAAGAATCTCACTTATTGCCAAAGCAGATGATTTTTTCCTGTTTGTTTATTAGCAAACATACAGCTTGCAGGATTTTTTTGAGTCAACGTGCTCATCCTCATCATTCAAATCCAACAACAGTCCAATACATGACAAAAAAACATTATTATCTCGCTATGAAATGTAAAACTTACTAATGTGCTGGTAGCAACCAGTGGGGAAGTAATACCCACATTCCCGTGTTCCTTCATTTGGTTTATGAATTATTAGTGAATTTTAAATGAAATGATAGTGTCTTTTAAAAAATATCTCCAGCTGCTGCTTTGGTAGATGAAACAAGGGCTGCCAGTTGTTTTCTAACCCGAGTAAGGTACTGGGAAAGAGGCCCTTGTTGCCTTGAAGCGATGACTTACTTTATAGCTTGTCAGTGTCTTTGTAAGTCTATGACTGGCATCTGTAATCTTTCTTCTTTCTTTGCAGTGATCCCATGTGCAGATTCTTAGAAACCTGGGCTGCCGTTTCCTGCGCCCTTCTGCGGAGCCGGAGGCCGGAGGCTGCAGCGGGGAGAGCCGGTCGCTAGGGGCTGCTCGGCAGCCAAGCTCGCTGCGCCTCGCCTGCCTCCTCGGGACGTGCCGGCTGCCGCTGCTCAGCCTCGCTGGGCGCTGGATGCTTGCCGCATAGTCTGAGTAGTTTTACTCTTCACTCGCAGTGCTCTGAGAATTATCAAGAAATAGGGTCAAACGATAAGGAAAAAAAAGTGTATGCAAAGCTAAAGCTACGTGCGCAGTAACTGGGAGAATGCTGCTGGGAGTATTTCGCTATTAATGGCTGAATCATCTATTTTCAGTAGGCTGTATTACACCCGTGTGACAGTATTAATCTTAAATTAATTCTTCAGCCCAAGTCACACGTTTTACCTAGCTGATGTTCACGTAGTCAGGACCTCACTGCTCACAGGCCGTTCCATAAACTCCCGTTGGCAGAAAAATCAAGTTCCTCATAAGAATTCACAGAAAGATGTTTTTGTCTTTCCTCTCAACCTGGAGTGACTGACCGGCCTCCCAGAAGCATAACCACCCTGCACATATAGGTGAGACTAAGCACATTTCCTGTGAGAGTGTCTTCCTAAGGGAAAACTTGAAAGTAATTAATAGTAGACACAGCTGAAAGAATTGAATGGAACATTACTTCCCATTCCTGCTACTGTGCAGGAAAAAAATCCCGCAAGAGCTTGCCAAAAAGCCTAACAGCAAGAGGGGAGTCAGAGACTCCTCTGAGTCATAACCATATCCATTAAACAGCAAGATAATTAGAAGTCATCTTAACTTCCTACAGGTGAAGACAATCAGTGAATGTAAGGAGCCAGTAATCACCAAACTGAAAGCTGTCATTTTGCACAGAAAACAGACATTTTCGGCAAAAAGATAGGCATCAGTAAAAATAATGTTTCTTTTCACCGTGAGAATCTGTCCACAGAAAATTTTCTCCGAGTCCTTTTTCTATCATTTTGAAAACAAAAGAGTGGCAAAGCTTCTGATCCAGACACAATGTGCCTCTTAAGAATGCTATAATTAGTCACATCAATGGAACAGCGGTGGCTGGTTTAGAAATAGTTAAGGCTCAAATCTTCCAAGGTAATTATGTGTTGAACTCCTCAGGATGTGAGCCAAAGTGCCTAGTTCTAGCCAGCAAAAGCAGAGGTGGGTCTGGAGCCTCCTGAATTTTGGCCAAGCTTGGACTTAGGTCTGAGTTTGATGACTCACTTCTGATAGAAAACTACAGTTTGCTCGCACATACATAAACAGAAGTTGTGGCTTACAGTCAGCAGCCTGTATGCAGACCCTGGCGCTTGTAGAGAGCCTAGAGTTCATGGGGTTCCACATAGTTGCAATGATCCAACTGAGTGGACTTCGCTGAATCAAGACTCGGGTGAAACAACGTCATTTCTGTACAGAAGAATTATTACAGTGTTTCTTCAGGAAGAGGTTTTACTAAATTAAAAGCTATTACATTGTAAAGGGTGTTGGCAGTTAATAAATTGTTTCTAAATTAAAAGCTATTACATTGTAAAGGGTGTTGGCAGTTAATAAATTGTTTCTATGGAGAAAATAATGTATTTAGAATTCTATTTTTGTTTCTTTTTGTGGAAACTATGATTATACATTTTCTATGGATGATTTTATTCATACTTCCTAACTGTAGGTTTTCAACACAATTGCTTTGACTTTTTGCTCCTTGCATTACATCTCTTAATTCTGAGGCTGTACAGCCATCTGCTTTATGAAATGAAATACTTATTTTGCTTGTATTTGTTATATTAACAGCTTAAATCATGTCTCTGTGTTCAAATTTATTGTTGAAAGATGCTGAAAGTGTGTTGCTGGAACATTGTTTTACAGTGAGAGATTTCCTATTCAGTTTATATAGCATAATTAGGAAGTGCTCATGACAGAAACTGTCAGTGAATTTAAACCGTGGCAGCCCTATACCTATTAAAAAAGAATGTTGCATCACATAGCCTATATGAGTTTATTTGCACAAAGTTATTCAAGCATATGCCATTACAATGTTGTAGATGTTTTGTTATTTAACATATTGACATAACATTAGAAAGGAAACAAATTAAGATATTACTACCAGGAAAATTCTCTATTTTGTTTCAAGTATTTCTGAAAATTGCAACATTCAAATTTTTAAATGATTGGGATGAATAATAAGATAGGTCAGGAGGGGACATTGCTTTTTAATAGCTGGCATTTAAACTATCAGTAATTCCTATCCATATAAATTAGGAGGTTTTTTTTTTTTTAATTTCAGAAGAAATTAGGAAGTCTTTTTTTGTAAAGGAAGACTGTGAATTGGTTTCAGACTGACCTTCCAGGTAAAAAAATAAAGCAAATATTTTCAAGAATTAGGTTTAGGCTGGAACAAAGAAGATGCAAATGTGAACTGAAAAAACTTGTGTGGTTTCTTCTTCAGAAGAACTTTTTAAGTTGTAAAAGATTACCGGAAAAACAAACCCCAAAATGTTTATTCAAAGGAGCAAACAGTCCTGAAAGGGTTTGGGAAATATATACAGTGGACATTTCATGAGAGACTGTCATATCCTCCTCTGAGAGCAAATTTGTGTGAATACCTTTGTGGCAGAGGATCAGAGTGGGCAGATCAAAGTAATCCAGGGGCTTGAGGGAGACAAGAGGAGGGGAAGGGAGGTTTGGATTCAAGGGCACCTCTTGGGTCATTGAGTGCTATCCACTGCTGTTATAAAGAGCTATGTTACATAACTATTTTCATAAGGACTTAATAACCTTGCATATTTAAGTAAACTTGATCCCATTCCTCTTCCTTCTGCTCTCACTGTTCTTACTGGAACCTCATTGCTCAGGTCACAAAAACTTTGTTTCTAGGCAGAAATCATTATCTTTTATGGCCAGTTTGTACCTGTGTGTTCTTGTGGCTACAGTGGCCAGTGTAGCTCGCATGGTTCTTGCTTCATAGTGCTTAGCCCATGAGAACTGTTATTCCTCCCTCTTGCAGCTCTTAGCTGTCAGGCCCCTTTCCTGAGTTAGGCTGTCTGTTCCTCTGATCATCACAGCAGCCATTCCCAAAACATACTCCAATTTTGCATTTCTTGAACAAGAGGAATCAGAATTCTGTACAGTGCTTCAGAGGAGGTCACACCAGTGCCTATATAGCTGCATTAATACAGTTCTCCTCACACAGCCAAGGGTCACATTTGCTTTTTTCACAGCTGCATCACACTGGTGCTTCATCAGCTGCTCTCAATATCTTTAACTGGCAAGCTCCTAGATTACAGTGGAAATTCTTGTTCTTAATCACTAATGGATGACCATTTCATTTTATTTTGTTGCATTTCTATTATTCTAATCTCCAGTCTCTAGACAGCATTAGTCTGATACTAAGGAATGTGGTTTGAGGAGACCTCCCAACTTTCTGGGCTACCATTAACTTTAATTAGTATATTTCTCCTTCTTGTGGGACCATCAATAATGGAAATATTAAGTAAAACTTGTCCTAAAACAAATCCTTGAGGAACTCCAATCTATCCTGATATATCCCATTTCAAAGAAATTCACTGTAGTCTTCCCTCTGAGCAATATTTATTATTCAACTTACAATTCTTCCATTAACACTCTTCTATTTCAGCTTAAACAATACTTTTCCTTACCTTTTCAAATACTGTACTATTTTTTTTCTAATTAGACATGCTGTACTTTGCCTCCTTTACATGATCAAAGAAGGATATTACGTTACTTCGACACAGATTCCTGTTTTTCCACCTATGCTGTTTTCCACTTATTCAATATCTAATCATCCTCTCCTTCCAAATTTATTCTAAATTTATGTATATTGTTATGGTCAGATTGTTAACTGTTGTTACCTAGAATACCCTTACCCTCTCTTTCTTAAATACAGCTCCTGTGTGTATCATTAGCCAGTGGATAGAACCAACATTGACTTTTAAGGTTTATTGGAAAATGTTACTGTAAGACTTGAAATTGCTGTGCTGATTCTTTGAGTACTGGAGGATGAAGACTATGTGGATGATTCAATTTTGGCAGTTCAGCTTTTTTAATTTTGCTGTCACCTTGGGAATAGACATTTCCTGTTTTACAGATTTCTTCAAATGTACCACTGTCCCACCTTGCTGCCATGTTTCATTCTGCTTGGAAAAGGAGGCAGAGTATTCCCTTTGTGGGCTCCGCTCTAGACAGAAATTGGATCTATGCCAGAGCTCATGAACAACTGTTTCTAATTAAGCCTATGATTATTTTTTTTCCAATTCTGATTTTCCCTCTATATTCCTACTATATCTAATTGTAGTACAAGCGATGATAGGTTTTGACTTCTATTTGAGAATATTGTGTTGACCATCCTGAAAAGATGAAAAAAATCTTTTGAAAGGAAAGGAAGGAAGAGTGTCTGGAGCCTTCTCCTCTGGGATTTTTCTGTCTAAAGAGTACAAATAAGGATCGTACCCTAGAAGGTCTGCTGTATTGTAGCTTCTCAGTGCACTGGATTTGCATTAGGAGATCAGAATTTTGTTTAACAGTCATGAGGTGACATGTGGCTCTGCTTCATTTCTGAGAGAAATAGTAGAGATTATTACTGCATGACTGCTATTCAGTAAATAAAAAATAGTAGTTTCGGGCAAGTATGTCCAGTGAAAAAAAGCACTGCAACACTTAATTTTCATTATGTTCTGAAAAGCACCACTGAGATTGGGTGGTGAGCAGTTTCAACTATGCTTTCCCACATTATGGGAGATATTTCTGAATATGCTTATATCTTCTTTCATATTTCACAGCCATTTTTACAGAAACAGGGCTAGCATTCCAGCCCTCACATGCAGATACCACAGAGAGGCACTAGGTACTCTCCCTTGGTGCTAGTCACAAAACTCTTAAAACAAAAAACATCTAGTATTGTTCCAAAGTTCTGCAGATCAGCATTTTCCTGCCTTTTAAATAAAGGAAAGATTATAGATAGCAGGCGTATTTTAGCATTTTACATTACGTGTGTTTTGCTCTGCCTGCGCAATGGTTTGTTCTTTCCTTGAAGCAGTTCTCAGGTCCAGCCTAGAACATGCGCTCCTGCACTTTTACTTCTGGATTGTCTTTAAAGACAGACTAAAAATTGCGCTGTGTCTTTGAGATCTCTAACCAAACATCTGCTAAGTGGAGACCACCTGTTCATTTCATTAATTCACTCAGATAGCTTCTTACTAGTCTGAAAATGAGACGCTAATGCATTAATCTACTACTCTGTTTCAATGCCAAATTTCCACATGCTTTGGCAGTTTTCCTCACAGCCTTGTGAAGTTATTCATCCTTAGTTTTGTACCTAATGTGCTGTGAGTTCAAGCTTTCTTTAGTCTAATGACATATATTATTGAAAAATCGTTTTTCTGTTGATCTCTTCATCTGCCCTGCTTCTAGCCACAACTCACGCATGTTTGGGGGCTGATAACTTACTGACTTTCCTGCAATTTGTTATCACTGTGGATTCCAAAAAAGTTGTCCCAGATTCCAGAAGAAGATGAGAATTCCTCTGAATGAAGATTACAGAGATAAGAAGCATGGAATTATACATTTGTCCTTCATTCTAGATACACTTATCTATTATTAACCACTGTGTGGCGTATTTGAAAATAATAAAAAGTGAATGTTAGATGATAGGAAAGAGCAGATTTCAAGATTATTTCTCTGTTCAAATGGTGGTACATCAGCCACCAACTGCCTTTCTCAGCATTTCAAAGCTATGAACTACTAAATTATGTTAAGAAAAACATTAATACACTAATCTTTGAAATATTTCTAAAATAATGTCATTATTTGCAAAATGTAGAAACAAACTCAGCTCAACGAATTCACTGCGAAATTAAAAGCGACACTGGGAATCATAGAAGAAAATTCCCTAGACCTGTATCTGTGCTTATTTCACAATAAAAGAAATAGAGAATACAGCTGTTCTGTAACCAAAGGGAGGGTCTTAAGTGCTTGCTAACTGAAAGCTGAAGGATAAAAAACATTTTTCCATTGTCATCATCTTACATATTATTCTTGCTTTTCCAAGAATTTTCCTGTTGCAATATGTAACTTGATGTCTTTGCAAAATATTTTATTCAAATTTTGGAAAACGTTTTCTGTTTTCCGTACAAATTCTATGAACATAACACTGCCAATTTTTCCTTGAAACTGTGAGTCCAGGATGTTGGTATCTAAGCACAGAGTCCTTCACTTCATGGCACCTCATTGGGAAATCCCCCTCTCATTATCTGGGATATCTCTGTAGTCACTTACTTTCTTTTTCTTTTCCTGAGAACAGAGCCTTTTGCTTCTCTTGGAATGCATATTCAGCCTTGGCTGCCTCCTAACTAGCAGTGAAATCCATATTACAGGTGTATTTTACAAGATTTTTTTTCTTCAAGCAGGAGATAAGCAAATGAGGAAAACAATAAAGACATAAAATAAAGCATTTGCTTCTTGTCATCTAGGTGAAGATTGTACAAAGACTCATTTATAACAGGCTATGAGCCTTAATTGCAAAGTTTATAGGTAGGTAATGTTTAGTCCCCACATCGCAGCCTCTTCCTTCCTCACCAGATCATTATTCCATGGAGCTCACAATGTGTCTGCATTTTCCTAAAAAATCAGTGCATCTTCCTCTCCAGGAAGTGGCTTTTTCTTTTATAGCAAAGCCAATCTTTGTCTTCTTTAAAGGCCATATATCCTCTGCTGTCTAGGGACAACACCCCTGGACACATCTGTCTAGACATACCAGAGCTTAGCCTGTCTTTTCTCTTCCTATACTAAAAAACTGACATCCCCTCAAAACTGACACTATAGCAAACTTCATGTGTCCAAGAAGTATGACACAGAACTGTGATTTTGAAGGGTGCCTGTCCTCACACTGTCACACAGCTTTTTCATAAATGTCTGTATATTAAGCTTAAATTTTCATATGTAAGCTTATAAGGGCCACTTCTCATTCATTCTTTCCCATGCTATAAAAGAAAACAAAACAAAATACATCATAGTATTTTTTGAGTAAGCTGGACCCTAACAATTCAAAAATAAAGGACAGCCTATTAGTTCTCTGTTGATTCTTTGTGGTCCACTGGTAGGGAATGTGGGGTGTCTTATAAATGTTATTTGATAAAAGCTGAGGCTGGGCACCCTGCTGTTTTTAAGGATCATGCTGAGACAAACTGCTGGTAGGATATGCAAGACAGCAGATTTGTTTATTCTTATTTCTCCGCTCACATCCCTGAGCACACATGGTTGCTGTTTTTGTTTTGACTAATTTTGACTTTTTTAAATGTGAGAAAAGTGGTTAAAATGATGTAATCCCTGTCTGAAGCTCGGACGCGTGTGAAAGAGTGGAAATGCTGACAGGCCGCTGGCTAGAGCAGCGTGAATCGTCGTCCTCCAGGGCTGAACGCTGTCCTGGCGTCCCAGCCCCGCTCCCTTCATTGTTCTCTGACAGGCAGGAGGAAGCCCCGCAGCAGCGTAAGGAAGCACACACTGTTCAAAAGTGCGGCTTCAGTGGATTCTGATTTCAGTGGGATTACCCAAGACCTGAAATCAGCCCAGAATCTGATGCAATGTGAGTGAGATATGTTTGCTGTTCTTATTTGCTTGCATTTACCTTACAATCTTCCCTAGATCCAATCACTGTGGATGTTAAGCATCTTCAATTATGTACAGTCATCAAGATCTGCCAACAACAACAAAAGCTAATTTTGATCATTTCCTCTCCTATTTTCTTCTTGTATCTGCAGATTTTGCTGGTTTCTTAAAGTCTTGTCCCTTCCCAGGCTATTTTTTTCTGTTATGCAGAAAAGAATTTTTCATTAATTATTTTTATTATTGTAGAATATATAGACATACCAATACTGGATTAGGATTGCATTGTGCTAGGTGATGCACATACAGACAATGAAAAGATCATTCCTACTGTAGCAACCTTACAGCCCAAGCATAGGAAAAAAATCAAGAGGTGAAGTCTGTAGACCAGCCCTACCACCTTTAGTCTTTTTGTCCTAACTGAGTAAGTGATAGAGATTTTAGACTAGAGATTTTAGACTAGAGATGCCTTTAGGGATATAGATACATGCTTATAAGACTGTAAGTAATGCTACAGCAGAACACAGGTACATCGTCTTGGCAGCTAATAGGAACTGTAATACCAGGAAGAATGCCAAAGTGGAGGACATGAGATAGGACTTCCTAGAAGCATGTTTAGGAAAATAGACTTGGCAGCAGGTGACAAATAGGTGCAATCATTTGCTTTTGAGAGAATTCAATAGCTTTATATCAGTGATAAGGTAGTTGGAGAGCTTTGTTCTGGTATGGAATTTTTCCAACCATACCATTGGTTGGCGATTTCTATGCTAAAAGTTAGAATCTTAACTTCCTTATGTTTAATTCCTCTTTCTCATAACTGGCATAATTTATATTCATTCAGTATGCCTTAACTGTATTACATTATTTTTTCTTCATTTATGGTTACACAATTAAAACTTTAAATGAAGCCCATGTTCACTGCCTGCTGTAAAGGCCTGCTTTCTGTGGAGCTTGTACCTTGAACTGTCCCAGGTTTCAGTGTGCCTGGTGTTAATAATGCAAATACTTAGGGCGTGATAAACACATGACAGTCAGAGGTGTGACCTGCCAGTGAGTAGCAGGCCAGACTTAAATACGGCAATGGGGTAGAGTGCTAAAAGTTAAGAGGATGGGAACAGAGGAGAGACTACAGTTTAGGACAAGGGCATATGAATCTGAGAAGCAAATTTATACTTCAGGAAGAGGATGGGGGTAAATGGAAAGAAAAGGCAGGGCAGGTAGAGCTGGTAGGAACTGTACATGAAAGGCAAGGAGAGTAGGGAGCTGAAGCAAGTGGAGTGACTAGATTAATGGAGCCACCCAATAAGTGAAAGATGGATAAGGTTATATTAAACAGAGACTGAAATATATGGTCAAGGTACAATTGCAACTGTGGTGTATTGCTCTGCACTGAATGTCTGGGATTGCTTAATTTTATCTTTGGTGCACCTCTTCTAATGCATTCACTTTATCTCCACCTTTCACAGTGGCTGGCTGTGGCCTTTTTAATTGCTGTGTGCATGTATTTGTGAGAGGGAAAAAGGTAAGTGAAATTCTCTCACTAATGCAGGGCTTAGGAGGCAGGACTCGTGCCATGGTCAGCTTGCAGCCTTGCATAAGAAAGCTGTAGGTTTGAACTGGCAGGAAGCATGTGGGAAACAAAACAGGGTGCAAAATATGGCTCTGTTCTGTGGTTCATCTTACTGAGGTGCCCTGCTATTTGCAATCTGAAAAAAACTGGGGCCCATTTTTCTTCACTTCCTATATTGCTTCACCTACTCTCCCATACCTAAAGAAGGAATACTTGAGTTGGTATGTGTGGAAAACATAGGCAGATAGATCATCAGTTATAGACAAAGGACACAGTATCTACTAAACATAATATGGAAGAAGCCATGTCTGATTTTTGTGCTGACCTTGGCAAGCAAAGAAAGCAGTGTAAATCGATAAGTACAAGGGCTTTGTGCTTTTTGAATAACTAGCAGAGATGTCCTCACTGTTTATAGTGGTCAGTGTCCTTGTCCTAGGACGAGTCCAAGGTATTTTTCCCAAACATCACTCGGATTAGCCCAGGTTTAATCTGAACCATTTCATCCAGAAGTTTATTTCTTGAAAGGCATTGGGGTAGCTTAGTGATTGTATTAATCCAATCTTTTGTAAACAGAGATTAGCATGTGTTTTTGTCAGTGTATTATCAGCAACAGTGCAAAAAAAAAAAAAAAAAAAAAAACACACACACCTCACCAAGTGCAGTTATGTAGAAACTAAAGGAAAAAAAGTCTGTCCTACTTCTGATTCCATTCTGATTAACTCGGCCTCTGAAGGCTTCTGGCATGATGAAGCAGTTTTACATCACAATTTCCTGGGTGAGGTTCTTCTAACCAAATATACATGTCTGCATGATAGATATCTACCAGGAGCTAAAGTTCCTAACTGTCAATGACACTCTTACAGCACAATTTGTCTCACACTAAGACAGATAAATCAGAACTCAAGGAGACGCATCCTATTCTTCGCCTTGCTGGAGTCTACTTGTGAACTTCATTTTAGTATTATTTGTGGGACTCAGAAGTATCTAAGCATTAATGGATTTATCCTGTCAGTTAGTAAGTCAGCAGCTGATTTATAGTGAGATTAAGTTATTTACCTCAGATCACAAAAAGCCTAAAAAAAATCTTGGAAATGAAAAACTGTCTCTTCACTCCTAGTCTGGCAGGCTAGACAGAACATCTTTCCCCTCTTCAAGAATTTTCTAAGCTATATATAGGCACCTTATCTCTCTGTGTCATGCAGCTGTGTTAATTTCTTGATTCTGATTCAGAGATAATTCAAACACATGCTTAAATGCCACTGAAACTAAAGTGGATTTCATCACATGGCTTAGGTATTTCCCTGCATTGTGTTCTTGTAGAGATCTTGTAAATCATATAACAATTTAAGTTGTGAGGAATCTTAGGAGGTCATCTGGTCTGGACACCTTTCCCCACTCAAAATGGGACCAAAGTTGAAATTACATCAGGTTGCTCAGGATCATGAATCTCCCTAAGGAGGGAGATTCTGCAGTCTCTCTGGGCAACTGCTTCAGTATCTGAGCAACACATTATGAAAATTTTTTCCTTATATCTAGTCAGAATTGCCCTTGCTGCAACTTGCCTCTCCAAGAAGAGTCTGGCTCTGTCTTTTCTGTACCTACCCATTAATTAGTTACAGACAGCAACCTCCTTAGCCTTCTTTTCTCCAAGCTAAACATACCCAGTTCTCTCATCCTCTCATATGCCATGTGCTCCAGCCCCCTTACCATCTTGGTAGCCTCTCCACTGGTCTTGCTCCAATTTATCTGTGTCTTGGATTGAGGATCCCCAAACTGGATACGTGGTAGTTCAGTTGCATCTCGTAATTGCTGAACAGAGGGGGATAACCACTGTCCCCAACCTGCTGGCTACTCTCCTGCTAATGCAGCCCAGCACGTGTGGTTATCAGTCAGTGCTGCCAGGGCGTACTGCTGCAGAGTGGACAGTATAGCAGAGTGGGCATCTATCACAAGCAGCTCTGGCTTTTATTCATAACCACGTGGGACCATTTGTGCTCATTGTCTAAGGGCTGTCTCTCTGCCATGGGCAAGAATAAATCCCGAATGAGAAAATTCCACAAATTTGGCAACTACTAACTGTCTTTGAACTTTGGTTCCAAAACCATTTTGGTTTCAAAACCATATTTGATTTTTATTCTTTATTTTGTCACTGCTTAATGCAACATACTATTTTGATGTAGGTTTTCCAGGTGTCTCAGCTACATAATGAATTGTTCTTAGTGCAAAACTGTCTTGTCCTAACGAGATAATAGCATTACTGAAAGGTGCTGAGTGCTTTTGGAAAAGGTTTGTACTTAGGGAAGTATTGGCAAACTGAATATACCAGGCTCAAATTAATTTTTACTGTATCCTATTTTACATTTGGGGGTTCATACCAGGAAAAAAGCATGTCTTCATAACCTAGTGTTTATTTTGAGATACGCAGCTTAAGTGTGCTAGGTTAAAGGTGCTGAGTAGAAGATCAAACCATAAAACCAGAAACTTGCTATCACTCTGCTATATAAGCCCTGGGCAATGACTGCTTCATCCTTCTTGAAATTCAAAGCTAGAGAAATAAAAGGAAAGCAGAAGGAGAACACTGTGAGATAGAAAAATATTTATAGTATCTCTAAAAAACTTATCAGATATCTGTGGACAAATCCCAACAGCAGTAGTAGCTAGGATCCAGTTTGGGATCCTTAACCACTACTAAACAGAGTTACCTAGGCTGTATGCATGCGCAGACCAGCCTATACCCCTGTCCTTGTCAGTGCAGGAAGAGGCAGTGGCTCAGATCACAGGTACAGAGAAGTCGTTTGGCCATTTGAGCAGCACATGACACCAATGCTGTTGTCCACCTCCTCCTTCCATACATTCCCTGACCTGTGAGCAGATTTAGTCCTAAATCCAAAGTCCTAAATCCAAAGTGTATTTTTCTTTTCTACCTAAAATGAGAGGCGAGGGCTTTTCCAGTTGTTGGGTCTAGGAGCTCATACTGACTTCACGTTAGGGCAAGACTTCGTAGCCGTGTAATCCTCCTGCTGTGCCCTCATTTCCCCGGGAAGGCAGTGCAGGAGTGTGGGTGGTGGGGAGACATGGCACTTTGTAATAGCTCTGGATACCTGGGAGGTGGGAAGTGCCAGGCTTGGCGCTGAGCGCACCTGCTCTACTGTTCAGACATAGCCTTTGATATCCACTGAAACGCTACAGCTGGACAAGACCGGAACACATCCTAATAAGCTGTAGCATGCTCCAAATTCTCACCTAATTCCTGTTTAATATGTAAAAGATTTTCCTAAATAAATCTGATAAGAAGTGCACAGACGGGGAGTGACACATGCCCTACTGTACTTCAGTATGTTTCTACCACTAACTGTTGTTTTCATCACTTAAGTAAAGTTCCTTCTCTTTTGGATGACTTGGCAGACATTTAAGTGTCTGTTAGATGTTTAATATTTGACTTCTCTTTAAACACATATGCTAATTTTTTGTTGATGGGTTTAGTTATTGTTCATAGCCTTTTCTTGTCCCTGACTGACATTTCCTATTATTTAAACAGCTAATCGTCAGCCTTATTTTATTAAGTGTAAATGTGTTTGTATACTTTGACTGGCAAACACTAATCTCTAAACTTCAGTAGCATGTAGGAATTTATTGCCTGTTAATTGTGCCCCAGGGCATAGTGTCTTTTAAAAGTGAAATAACAATCATTATGTCTTCTTATATACATTACTGCAATGCCTGTGTTGTTACAGTATATATCTAATTGGTACTGTTAGTCATTCAGAGGGCAGCCATTTAAAACTATACTAGTTTTTCAAATAAGGTAGAGTTTCTGATGCTAATGCAAATCATAAAGATACCTGTTTTTTATGCTTCACTCCAGAAGTGATTGCTTTTAAGTGGCTTTACATTTTCTAACATTTCTAACAGTTCTAGTGACAGCATGAAAGCCAAATTGTGTGGGTGCTACTCACATGATTTTATTCTTTAGATACAATGATTTAAAAGCCTTTACATTCTGCTGCTTCTGTAAGGGCTCTCTTGGTATTGCACTGTATTCTTTCGATAATTTGTGTGTTCTGTGTCAACAAAAGTGCTTCTCAATGTGTGAGTCAGTGATAACACACTGAGTTTTCACTTCACTTTTCAATGCATTTGCCTCTGTGTCATAAATGCTGAATGTTTTGTGGGATCTTATTCAGCCACCCACTCTTCCTTCTACAGTCATTTTCTCAGAAACAATAAGATTAGTTAAGATTCCTTTTCATTGTCTTTAAATACATTCCTTAATGAGTTGATGAAATCATGCAAGGGTTCAGTATCAGTTTAAGGCCAATATCTATTATCTTTATTTTCTAAGCTAATATACATTCTTGAAAAATATTCCAGGTGGAAAACTGTGAAGGGACTGGAAGAATGATACGATACTCTAAATGCTGAATACTTTGGTCAAGGACTTCCGATGTCAGTTTCTATATAATCAAATTCATGCATTGCTTACACATTTTGGAATCCAAATGTGATTCCCTTAGAACTCCTAAGGAAATGACTCCATAACTGTGTGATTAGATACAATATAGAGAGTGTGTGTGTGATTGGAAGGGGAAGCAGTGTCCTTGATTGCACAGTTTTATTCTTTTTGGGCCTCATTCCCAAGCATCTAAAAATATGCTGTGCAGATCCCTTTTATTCTGAGGCTATATCCTACCTCTTACTTCAGCCGCCACTTCCTTTTGGCTTACCTTCTTTAAGTTTTGACCCCGCAAGACATACTGTTTAAGATATACTGTTAAAAATTGTCTCAACCTGAGATATCTAAAACTAGACAACCGAGTTGGTAACTGTGTTCTGTTTTTCCAAAGGATGCAGAGCATTTGTACCTTCCATTAACTGAATTTAACAATGTCAATTCTTAGAAGCTTGAGAAATAAGGAAATGTGTTTTCACATTAAGAGAACAACCTCAGTATGAACTTTTTAGCTTCTGTGTCACTTTTACAAGTCTCACACAAGGTAAGTCCTGCAGGGTATGCAAGGCATAAAAGATAATATAGAACTCTATGTAAATCCCTCAGAAAAGACCTGTATCCAACTATAAAGACTTTGTCTTTGTTTTCTATCCAGGAAATAAACATTTCACTGGCAAACTTGTATTCAAATAATTATATGTTACTACCTACCTTTCACACTGCTGCTCTGGTAGGCTTCTGATGGATGGGTTTTAGTGGGAGAAGACATGCAAAGCCAAACTCACTAAAGGTCTCCCAAAGTGCTTGTAGAGATGCTACACAATATTACATATATTACAATGCGTACAGAAAGGTAAAATCATCATAGTCAAATAGACCTCGAACAATGAGTTACATTATCTAGAAAGAATGTGAATAGAGAGTGATGTTATATTGCTAGTTATATTTACTGAATGAATAGCAAATAATTTAGTCAACCTGCAAGCAAAAATAGTCTGCAGGGCATGCTGTGACTTTTTAAAAATGTTTTTCCCACTTTCCTCCTCCAAACATCAACATTTTAAATTGAGCGGAAATATTTCAGCTATCTTTTTTTGGTCCTTGGTACGGGCAAAAACATTTTGTCACAATACAAAGAGGTTTGAGTGGGGTTAGAAAAATGTCACGCATTTACAGCAATGTTACAGCAGAGAATATCAAATCTCACCTGTCCTGAGGGATAACTGCCAATGCAGCCCAGTGGAAGGAGAGTCTGCACACAGTGGGCTGGGCTGTATCTCCTGCTGCCTCCGAACAGCTGGAGCCAGCCAGGTTGGTAAGAGAGTGCAGTGATGCTCCCATCAGGTCCTGAGACATCGATGCGTACAATGTGCCAGACAGTGTTAGCTGGGACACGAAACACTCCGTGGTTCCCTGATAAACCTGTGTGTACTTAATTTTCACTCTTGTTTTATTTTGGTTTGTTTTATTTGATTTTATTAAATGTCTGTGTGTCAAAGATACAGAACTTACTTAAAATTTTTAGCAGCAGGAATGGGCAGGGCATTTCTGTAGTGACTGTGTGGGCTGGCACGCAGTTTTTACACTTCTTCTCAAGTTTCTTCCTCATCAGCTTAACAGTTTCCCCACTGTCATTAATGTCTCTGTGTTTTACGATCAAGGACTGCCCTTTCCCGCTATTGTGGTCTTATCTCCTGACATTACTGTCATCTTTATCTTCCCTGCTGGTGCTCCTCAAGAAGTGGTGAAGTAACAACTACAGCATTTACAGATTGTCAAAGATGATTTTCTTGCCTAACTTTGTGGGTAGCTTATGTGACAATCTTCGAAAGTCTTGAATTTCAAAACCTGCTATTTTCTGGAAATTAGATCCACTTAATATGCTTCTAAATAGGAGTATCCAACACCACCACTTTGCCTTTAAAAGTCCTGGCTCTAATGGGTGCATCAGTTCACTGACCATATTGACAGTGTATGCTAAGGTATCACATCTTTGTATTCTCAGAGTGTCTAGATTGATACTTTTCTCATGATCCAAGTATCATCACATCAGATCATAATCACTGTGTTAGCAACATTTTCAGTCTCTTGTGCAAGAGACACCCCATGGAGATTTGAATTCAGTCTGCTTCCTGTCTTTTTCCCTTGTGAAGCATATGATTAATAATGATATTGATCTTCCTTATAGGGGCTTTTAAGATTGATTGCTCTGACATTACTTGTATTTGCCAGCAAGTTC
This sequence comes from Dromaius novaehollandiae, assembly GCF_036370855.1. Classification (NCBI taxonomy): domain Eukaryota; kingdom Metazoa; phylum Chordata; class Aves; order Casuariiformes; family Dromaiidae; genus Dromaius; species Dromaius novaehollandiae. Next base: position 196,082,478 of record NC_088098.1, read on the forward strand.
TAGTGTACTAGTTTGTTTCCTGAATGAGCATTTGACATAGAATAGTTTGATCATTGCAAGGATACAGAGGTCTATCGTATAAGGACTGCTTCCTTCTCTATAAAGCCACTGTTCCAGTTTGGAGGAGATCCTCACAGCTCCTCCATTGAAATCCATGGAACTCAGAAAGGAAAATCCACTAACCATCCAATCTAGGTGACTTGGGATTAATTGCAATAAAGGGGATGAGATAACCCAGATTAAAAGAAAAATCCCAATACAAACATCTGCCAGTTAGGTTACAAGAACATACAGAGAGAATGCAATAGAGAAAAGGAAGGCCAATGCCTCTTTGATTTTGGAGCAGAGAGATGCCAGAATCAATGCTGACCTAATCTACTACTTCCACATTGCAGAGCACCTTGTGAGAGAGCTCTGAACGTAGGTGTCTGTGTGTGTCTGTTTGCTGGCAGGAGCTGAATGTCCACTCAAGGGTGACGGAGAACTGGCTGTGTGGTGATCTTGGCAAGGAGCTGATGCAGAATATATTTCCAACACTGTAATACTGACTAGAGAGACACAACCATGTACTTAGTCTAAATCAGTTTGATGGTATCAGAGGTAGTTTAGATTAGGTATTTTTTTTCCTGAATTGTTACTTCCATTTGGCCAAGTGCACAGAGCTTTTTGATGGAAGACAGCCCTGAAAGAGTGTATCATAGACAAAGACATCTTTGGACGATAGTTGCATAGCTTACAAGGTGTTATTTACTCAGGAAAGGGCACTGGATTATTTGGAAATCTGTATTGTCTAGTTATTTATGTTATAATTCAGAAATTAATATAAAGTGGAGGGAACTTCAGATCAATATTGCTGTTACTGAAATTAACCCCTCAAAAGCCCATTTCTTCCCAACTTTTTAAAAACACTTTGCAGTGCTGCACTATCTTCTCATCTTCATGTGCTCATTAGCTGAGATATGTTGCCAGCAGAGCAGGAGGGGTGAGTTCATAATTGTTTATTGTCGGTTTCTGTATTTGCTGAAATCTCAGTTTGCCATAACTTGTTTTATTTATAATACACATGCGAGTTGTGTTTTGTCTTTCAAGAACAGCTGTGAATCTGTCCAGGTGAATAAAACCATGCGGAATAAGAAAGTTCTTGAGTGTTAGGGAAGGTGATTCAACAGCAACATAAGTCGCCAAGTGCCTCTGGTCTCTCTTGGCTGGAAAGAAGTAAACATCTTTTTTTCTTGGCCTTTTTCTTAAAAAAAAAAAAAAAAAAAAAAAAAGACAGGTAAGTATAAATGATTGCAGGTAGGTAGATATTTAAATAAATGGTGTTTCTATATATTTTGATGATTTTTGTAAATATTCTTGTCTTTGGTTCATAATATCTGTCCTGCAAACTCTGCTTATAGTGCTTAGGAATATGTTATGAACTACTATTGGTTAAATGAAATTCTGGGTTTTGGAGCAGGAAAATATGATTTCTTGTTTTGCTGCCTCTAAGAAGTTCTAATTATCTGCACAGATGAGATAATGGCATAGATTTTACAGCATATTCTTCTTATTTCTTCTCATAAAAAAAAATGCTGAGAAAGGATTGGTTCATCTTCCCACTATTAACCAGCAAATCTTTTAAAGAGAATTTTCAGTTGATTTTTGTGGAACTATTTTAAAAATGTTTTCTGCTTTGGAAGCATTAGTTTCCCTTGTGTTCTTTGATTCTGATGCTTGTCTTATTTCCTCCTGTGATTAGTTAACTGCTAATTTCATTTCTATGGCAATCATATTACTGTTGTTTTTATGTCTTTTTGCCTCAGGACCAGTGCTGTCTGTCAACGTATCTTATGTTTTCTTTTTTAGTTAGTAGCTGAAAACACCTAGCAGGAAAGCATAAAATTACGTATTGCTTTGTCCTGCAGCAGTGGCTGTCACACAGCTTTGAGGAACTACTCTGTAAAGATATTTAAAAAAGAGCTTTAAAAGGATAAAATATTTTAAAAGTTAAAATGATTTAGGACCTGGACATTTTTCTCTTGTCATTATAGCAATTGGAAGGAGAGACTGGGGAAAAGAATTTTGTAGTTATGATACCTGAGCTTAATGACATGAGTTCTGTGTTCTGTTCTATCACTGACTTTCTGTATTACATGGACAAGTCATTTAATTTTACTATTCTTCCATTTCCTGCAAAAAAATGGTAAGATGCTAATGCTGACATAGTGTAGCCCTTCTGTTTGATGCTAATAGCTTTGAAACCACAATAACCAGTCTTGATTTTCAGGCAAGTAAATCTTCAGTTTAGACAAATAAGAACAGTGCAAAAGAAAGAGAACAAACACAGGAAGCATCATCACCCTTCTAGATAAAGATGCAGTTAAAAGTCTCTGTGAAATAAAAAACAAAGCAGTAAGAAGAGGAAAGAAGAAATATATGGAAAATGTAACCAAAGAATCTATCGTTGCTTTTGAAGGAGAAAAAAGTGACATGTTCTGTCAGATCAGTAGTCTTCCAACTTGCACATTTTCACCAAACAAGATGAGTCCCTGGAAACAGTAAAAGAACTGAGGGAGAAAACAGCAAGAAAGCTTTCAAAAAGTGCCAACTGAGGGAACGCAGCAAGAAACCATGGATTTACAAAAAAGAAAAGAGACATAATAATCATTCACACCATAATTGAAGTGAAAGATGCCAAAAAGACTTTAAAACTAGGAAAGACGCAGGTAAAGAATAACTTATGGGGAACCACTTAAAGATCTTCATGGTAGCACTGAGGATAAATCAATCTGTGTTCTCTGAAATAAAAGGATGTTGTAAACACAATGACAAAGAAAAGTGACCGAAGTGGCTCTAGCATGTGAGTGTGTGTTACACTGTGTTCAATGACAGATGAGTTTTCCACAACATTATCTGAAGCAGAATGAAAGAAGCAACTGATGCTAAAAAGGGAAGCACAGACTGAATTTCAACATGGAGGATGCTGTCTTCAACCACAGTTTCTTAAACTGCTGTCTGTGGGTTAATTTTGGTCCTCAAAACAGTAGACCACAGGATGATTTTAATTTTCCTACCACAGCCAAGATAAAACACACCCATTCTCCTGCATTCAAGCAAGCAAGCAAAAAGAATAAGGGAGAAAGAAAGTAAAAGTAGTTTAACTTATTTTTAACTGAATTAAATGAAAAACACTGTAACAACCTTACAAGAGATTTTCCTCAGATTTTCTTTTCTTCTAAAAGGCTGGGTAGTCTTTGCATTCAATTGCTGCTACTCAACTAACCAGCACATGAAGGCAAGGAGGTTTTTCAGCACTGCAAAAAAGACAGAACAAGCAACATCAGAAATTTTAAAATCATTCTTTCAGAATGGAAAAAATACAAGAAAAGTGTCAGTTCACATGCCTTCCAAGAAATATGTTATAAGTTAACAGAGAAGCAGCAGCATTCAGCATCTTCAACGAGACTTTCTTGCTGAAATACACCATCTAAGGGATTTCCAACTTAAGTGCTGTTCCACTTTTTGCTTAGGGGAAAATTCAGAAAGAAATCAAAAAGCATGTCTGCACAATACAACTGAGTCGGGAAGGAATATTTCTGAGGTAGTGAGGATAGGCGAAGTCCATGCAGCAGTTTGTGCATCTTAGCTCAGAAACAGCTTCAACCAAACCTGAATGTTTCCAGATCCAGTCTGGCTCTGTTTAGTCAGCTCAGCTCAGTCAACTCCTTGCTACTTCCAGTTCAAAGGTTAATACTAGTGGTATGAGTTCAGGTTTGTCTGCATCCACTGGTGTAGTCATGTCCTTTAGTTAGACAGACCAAAGCCCACTTTGGTCCCTGTGCCTCCTGTTTCTTGTTGGCTCACTCTAGGCCTTCAAAGGTGTGCAGACAGTAGAAAACATTAGGCACGGGAACTTCACTTAAATCTGGCCCTAAATGCCTTTAAAAGTAAATTCCTTTGACAATGTCATGTATTAAACAGTACTAAATTACAGCAACCATCAAGAGAGTTCAGAAGTGTCTTAGTTTTAACGTTAGCCAAAAAATAAGATGGAAATCTTTGAGATGTGTTAAGGAGACATCCTGAAGGATCAATCCAGTTATTCAAACATTAGCATCCAGAGTCTTTCTAGAGGCCACAGGAGATTCCTCTTGGACGCCAGCCACTGCTTCTGAAAGGCCTGGGCTTCATGTACCCACAGCCTGTGTGGATGACTCACATGGCCAAGGTTATCGCAGATGGGATTAGACACCTATGTCACAGCAAACCAAACCATGTCCTGTGTATAGGCCCAAATGGTGGGGCTGCTGAAGGAACATGAGGAAATATCTGTCTGAAAGAACTCCTTTCCTCAGCAGGTTCAAGGGAGGAATATTTCAGATGACAGAAGGTCTTCAAGGAGTCCTCCATCCTGGAGAGATGGGGCTGGCAGAGCCTTTTCATTCCTTTACTAGTACGTGGTAACTGAGAAGATGGGGTCAGAAAAGGGGATGTTTATCTCACAGAAATGTTGCAAATTTTAGTATGTTAAGAGCTTCAGGATCCTTAGGTGGGAGGAGAGACAGAAATGCAAACATGTACATTTCCTACGAAGCGTAAAACTGAGCATCCATTCTTAGATCCATATCTTTGGTTTTGAATGCGCAGATGTTTTTTGGGCATCTCACTTTTTGCTTCCATTGTGCAGCTGTCTTCCAAAGCAGTATGCTCGTCTGGTGATTGAAAACTCTTTCAGCTACATTTTTAGAAGTTTGTCTCCAGGAATATCAGTATATTTTGTGTTGCTTTATCTTGCGATATTCTGTTCTTCATTTCTGCTGAGAATGTTCAACTCTTTCCTTGGCGAAATGAGGAAAAACTGGTAGTTTTTTGTTCTCTATAGCCATAAGCTTTATGTTCCAAATTGCTGTGTAGATATGTATGGGAGGGTAAAAATTCCTCAACAAAACTAACTTTCAAAATGAATTCTTTTATGGATAATACTTAAGATAAATGACCTGCAGTCTCTGAGCCAAGCTCTGCTCACAACTTCATGAGCCTGGGAAGCAGAATGGTTCAGTGAGTTCTGCTCTGAGTAAATTCCTCAGAAAACATCTGCTATGATTGGCAATCATACTTTGGCAATGACAGAGCAAAAAAATCTGGAAGTATTTGGTGTCTCAGAATGATCATGAACCATCAGTATGAAACTGCAATGAAAAGGTATGGTAGTTTTCCATGCTCAAGAAAAATTAATTAAAACTAAGATAGGTCTAGAGAATGGCTACTAGGGCAGTCCTGACTTATAGGAGGTAACAATTATAGCAAAACTAAAGCTGATTTTGCATCTGAAATAAATCTCTGTCAAGGATTAAATACCAGTAAATAGATAGTATTTAAGCTGGAAAGACAATGGCAGCATATAAACAAAAGAATATAAAATTCAGTATGAAATCACTTAGTGTGGAAATTAGAAGAAATTCTCTGAAGTAGGGGAATGAGGTACAGCTACTTTTCCTCAGAAAAAATAGGAACAGCAAAAATCTAAGCAATTAGCATGGTTGTCTAAAGAAATGAGAGTTTTATGACTAACCTCTTTGTACCTACATGGGTCCTCCCCCACCAAAAAGCCCTTTTAAATCTGTTGTTCAGTTTTAATTGAAACTGATACAAGAGAACAGGTTTTAAAGGTAATTATTGTCCTACAGGTTTCATGAAAATAAGGGCCAGGTAGGGTAGAGAGAACCTATAGGAAAAACTACTGAGGCTTCAGTGTGCATTTGTACGTTTTTAATCATCAGCGAACCCCTGAGTTCACTAGAACACTTAAATCCTTATGAATGTTCACCCATGGGAAGAGCATCAATCAGAGCTCACACCTTCTCAAACATTAAAACCTCAAGCTACATAGGAAACCAGGTTTCCTAAGTTCCTGTGGTCTCAGCACTGCATTTCTAATGCTGGAGCCTTGTACGTACTGAAAAGGATTGAATGATGTGTCTGTCTGTTGAAGGACTGGTTTTGATGGCTTGACCACCTGATTTCAGGTTCTGGCTCTGTCCCTGACGTGCTGTGTGAAGTGGAGCACATTATTTCATCTGTATGTGCTCCCAAAGTTACAACATTGGTGTGAATTTACCCCTTACAAAGTAGAGAGACCCGCACCTTCACCTGGATCATGTTTTAAAGTGTATTAATTAGAACTGTTGCTAACAACAACATTTTCTGAATCATATTAATGATGAACAGTTACAAATTTGTCCCCATCTAGATGCACTGATTATTTCAAACACTCTGAAATTTTTACGCAGTATGTACTATACTGAGAAATCACATGTAGAGAAGGAGAGATCACTGGGTGCTTTTTATCTGTTTCATGATTATGAAACATTTCTGTGGCAACTTCGACAATAGCTTTCACAGTACAGGAAAAGCAAAGTGTTTATTTTTAAGTGTTCATTTGGTTTATCCTATCCCTTAGGGTTGTGCCTATTTCCTCTCTTAATAAGTCTCATCCACCTCACCAAAAAGATGGACATCCTAACTTCATTCCTGGCGGAATCCAATCTAAATTACTAGTAGAGGCTACCAGTTCCCAAAGTTCCTAAATTCACAAGTGCGTATTGTATCTGCATGCAAGGAGGGAATCCCTCCCATTTCCAATCTGCTCCCAAATGGCCTGCACACAGAGGTCAAAAGAGCTGGGCTAAGTTGTTTTTCCATGTCGTGGTGATAGAGGTTCTGGTGCCGGTCCTCTAATATCTGTTGGCTTTGTCTGAGGGGAAGGAGAAACATCCTTGCAACATTACAAATTTGCTTCTGTTGTCATCCCTCAAAAACACTTGAAAACACGAGGCTGAATGCACGCTTGTGCTCAGTGAGCTTCAGACAATCTTCCTGTTGTTACTGCTGTGTTAGAGTCACCCGTTGTTTCTCACCATACACTTATGTCCAAACTCTCGCAGTCATAAACTTTCCTCCATTATGTTCCTTCCCACAGCAGACTCGAAGCTCCTGACTTGGATTTCTGAGTACCAGCGTAGTACAGATGTTGGATAATAACAGTAACAACAACGGCAGTAATAATAAAGGAAATAATGCTTTGCCTCTGTCAAACTGTAGGTACTTAGGTGATCTCTGTTATACAAATTGTGGACAACTTTGCAGATTATCAGAGGTATTTAGACAACTACATCCCTCATTCTGACGGGAGTTAGGCACTTCAATGCCTTTAAGGATTTCTGCCTCGGGCTTTTTCTAGATAACAGAAGTCTATGGCACAGTCTGTGGGAGATAAACTTGAATTGCCCACATCTAAGGGCTGGGGGAAGGGCGAGGAGCACCACCGGCAGAAGGAGAGCAGCTTTTCCTGCCTGCGGTGTGCCTGGCCTCCACGCAAAGCCCAGAAAGAGCCCTAATAGCTGGCATGCCGACAACATCAGAAGCTGCTGTATCTGGGGCTAGGTGCGAGCTAAGGACCATAGGCCGAGGTCAGGCACCAGTGTTAGGAGCTACCGATGCAACCCTGTGTCTTGGTAGAGGGAGACAAGGGAGTGTAGGAACAGCTGTAATGTTGGAGGGCCACCAGCAATATTCGGCAGCATTCACAGCCAGCTGTGCTCATCACTTACAAACTGCTGTGAAACTAGATGATCTATTTTTCTTTTTTTTTCTTTTTTTTCTTCTTCTTTTTCTTTCCACAGCAAAGAAGCCACAAAAATTGGGCAAGATTCAGGATCTTTTAAATGAACCCTGCTCTTGGACATGGGAAATCCAGTTCTATTTTCATACAGAAAAGATTCATATTTAGTCTTGAAAGTTCCCCATATTCCCCTCCCCTCAAATGCCTTTAAATCAGGCTATCTACATGTGTAAAGAGGAACATCAAGTTTCCTTTTTGATGGCATGCAGGCACATTTAAAGAAAATGATTTGCATTTTGTCATAATGAGCTGCTGTCAGTCATCAGTCAGTCAAAGTAATTCCATCCTGCAGATAGAGAGCTGCCAGAAAACAGTCAAAGCAAGGATCTGACCCTGCTGCTCTTGCGGGACAGACTTCCCTTGGAAATGGGTTTTGTGTCCCATTAAGAAAGGCAGGAACTCGCCTTTAATAAGAACTAATAAGAAAGTTTATAATAACTACTTTAAGAACAAGAATTGTTCTTTTAAGAGTTCTTTTAAGGAAAGATTAACTCGTTAAAAATATTTAACAAGGCATAGGAGCGGTAAACAGCAACATCGAGCGAACCCAAACATCCAAGGCTGCCTCTTTTGGGCTGATGTGATCTTTCTGCAGCAGGAATAAAGTGTTTCAGCCTTTAATTCTTATTTAAGGGAAAGAAAGTCATTATGTTTTTAAAGCCACTGACAGGAAAGCATGCCTCCCAGACTGCCTTTGGAAACGCCGCGGCTCTTCTTCAGATGTTACTTATCTTTTCCTGCTAAGAAGCCGCTGGGGCTCGCAGCTGGCCGGGCGCTGCGCGTCCTGCGCTCTCGCCAGCGCGCACAGCGGTCCCCGGGGCGGCGGCCCCGAGCGGGGGCAGCGGCCCCGCGGAGCCGATGCGCGGCGGCGGGGACGTGTCAGCGGCCGCCCCGGGACCCGCGGCGAGCGAGGGGCCGCCGCGCCGGTGCCGGCCGCGGAGCGGGGCGCTGCCCCCGGGGGCGGCGGGGCCGGCAGCCCCGCTCCCCGCGCCCGGCCCGGCGTGGGGGACATGAGCTCCTTCCCGGTGACCGAGCCTTTGTAAGTCATCTGCATTACACCGGGGGGGAAAGGCAGGAAGAGGCTCTTAATGCTGGTGTCTTTGTTCCGGCTTGCACACATCGGAAGCCGGGCTGAAGCCGTGCGATCGCTTTTTATGGAAAAGGAAAGACATTTGCAGGCACTTTGGCGCATCCTGGCCGCCGGAGCGGGGCGGGAGCCGGCAGAGGGGCACGGCGAGAGGCACCCGGGGACCGGCCGGTGCTGCCGACGCTGCGCCCCCCGCCGCGGCCCGGTGGGTTTCTCCCAGCCCCCACCACACACCCTCCCCGTCCCCCCCCCCCCCCCCCCCCAAAAAAAAAAAGATCAAAAGCTTCTTGCTGTTGCAAAAGGACTATTTTCTCAGGCGTCCTTCCCCACCACGGCTTTGTGAAAAGGACAATAGACTCCTGTGTCAGTGTTGTTGGCACCGGCCTTGCATAATACAGGAAGCAGCATTTCCTCTCGGGGGTGGAAAATTAACTTGGATCGTGCGTTTCTCTTTTTATTGCTGCTCGTACACACCCCGGGAAATTCGGCTCGCTGGCTCTCGGGAAGGGAAGCGGCAGCAGCGGCCTCCCCGCATCCTCCCGGCTCGGGGGAAGACCCGAGCGCGGCTCCGCGGCCCGCGGCAGCGCCGCCGCCGCGCAGGGCGCTCCGCCCGCCGCGCTCCGCCCGCCCGCGGCCTCCCGCGCTGCCGCTACCTGCCGGCGCCGGCGCCGCCCCCCGAAACCAGCGCTGCGGCCTCGCGGCTGCGAGCAGAGTTTCCTCCTGGGCGCAGCCTTTGGCGACCCCCGGGCTGAGGGCGCCTTCAGGCAACCGCACAGGTTTCGCCTGCTGCCGGTGGAGCATCTCCTCTCCTACGCTGCTCAGTTCCTGCCCTGGGTTGGTCCCCTCTCTCCCTCAGCCTGCCTTGGGCTCAAGGCGGCACAACGGGTCACAGCATCCCCTGCTACTTTGAATGCAGCCTAGTTATCTGCCTTAGAAGAAGAAGAAATACAAAAAAGCCTGTTTCTTGTTGGGCCATTTTAACTTTTTGTTTGGGAGACTTTAACTTTTTACCTTAACCTCTGCTTTTTGACAGCTCATGCTACCTGTAAAGTTTGATTTCATAAAATAATCTTCAAACAGTTTCTTCCAATGATCTTAGCATTTGAACAATGCGTGTTCCAGAACAGCAGCACATTTGTTACTAAAACATTAAAACACCTTTCTAATGCAGCTCTCCCCATGAGATGCTCACAGGGATACAATCCCTACTATTACTGAGTTTAAGGAGACATAGGTAGGCATGTATAGACATAGACCTTGCTGTGGGGCAAGTTTTACTTCAACAAAGACTGGGCAGGGGTGTGTATAAAGTATAATAGACATTCCACAGTCCAGTTGTTCTTTAAAAGATATAGTCTTCATTGCCTTGTAACGTTCAGGCAAACAACAGTGAATTTGGTACCTGCAATCAAGTCCCAGCTTTCACCTCTCTCTCCGTTCTGCCCCTTACTGGGACTGATAAAGAAGTCACTGCAGATCTGAGGATCTCAGGAGAAGACCTGTCATCAAAACCTTCTGGTCTCCTCTTTTTGTCTTTTGTCTTTCGCCGACAGCTGCCTAAACCTCAGCTTAGATGTGCTGGTAGTTCTGTGAGGTAAGGACGCACATAAACTGTGTCAGCAGCTCCCAGTACCTGTGAGATTAACTTATGTTGCACAGATCATTTGTCCTCCTAGACCTGTGCTGGATCCTGTCTGTTGGACCTGGTGACAGGAGAGCATTCCCAGATGGGCTTTAAAAGAACCAGATGGGCAGCTCTGAGGCTTGCAGAGTCAGCAGGCAGTCCTTCTCACCCCCCCCCCCCCCCCGCCCCCCAATTATGCTGACCTGCTAGTTATGGTTTTCCTGCATTGAAGAAACCAAAGATATTAATTTCACATCATGGAAGTAACGCTATTGCCTCACTAAGGTAACACCTCACACGTCACCACGAGTATCTCATAGAACTGGAAGTGAAACAGCCTTCTAACCTTTCCTGTCAGTCAGTTTTACTTGTAGATTTTCAAGGAAACGTGTTGTGGAAACAATAACTGTCTTAAAATTGCTGTCCTAAAAATTTTAATCATGGCTGCAAAATGAAAAGAAAGACAATCCTAGTGCTTTAGAAAGGAAGTTCTTTAAATTCCCTGAGAGCAGTACAGCTCTCTTTACCCTTCCCCTGTAAAACAACATCCTTGCTACTTGCAGATGAACCTGGCATTAGATCTGATGTGGTTCTGGGCAAACGTTGCAGCTGGCCCTCTGTCTTCCCACCTGTCTGGGGAATGGCTCACATTGCTACTGGCTTAGCCTGACGGGATCTCACAGGGCCCAGAGCTCCAAGCTTGTTCCTCCCTCCTGAAACTGCTCTGCTTGCGTTACTATAAGTGAACCATTACGTGATGCAGGGAGTACACCCACCCTATGACCTGAGGTACACGTGGTGTAACCATATGCATTATGCCAGTGCTGCAGGACCTTGACAGTGTTGCACGTATCCCACATTTCTCAGTGCAGCTCCCAAGATGCTCCTGTGAACATCATTTCTGTGGTCAGATAACTGTTTGCTTTTGTTCACATTTTGTATCTGATTTGTTCCAAAATAATCAGGGCATAGGCATTCCTGCACATCACTGAGTCACCAGCCTCTTTGCAAGCAGCAGCTGCGTGGGCTCTCAGCTTGGAGTCCTGAATTGTATTGTGATGGGGGAAACACTAAGCCTCTAGGGGCTACTGTTTGGGGTGGTAAGAGGAAAAGAGCTTTTCATTGTAAGGCTAGTTTTCTTTTCATGGCCCAATATTTTCTTGGGTAGTTTTCCCTTTTTGACATGTTTTGGTTTGGTTTTGTGGTTCTTTTGCTGACCTTCTGGTTGTCTTTCCCACTGAAATGTACTGACCTTGGCCTGATTCCATAGGGAAGAGATGTAGTTGACCCTTTCATGTGGTCTTGCCTCTTTCTGCACACTTATCCTGGTACATTCATATAGTGATGGCTCCAGAAATGGCATATATATCCTCCCAGATAGAAGGAAGAAGAAATCATTGGGGATTGGATTTCAGAAGCCTGGGAGATACAGCTGAACTAGCTATGTCACCACCACACTAACCCAGCTATTCAGAAAGCAGGCCATTCCCATATTGATGCAGGTGTGTATGTGTGTGAGGTGGAAATGCTTACTAACAGTCTTCTATTGTACTTGTGTTTTTCAGGGACAAAAAATCCCATTTCAGTTTTTTTCCTGTTTTGTGAAATATTGTTGAATAGACTTGTAGAATCAATTGTGTAATATTTTGAAAGAAAATGTGTGTATTGTAATAGACTTAAAAGGGAGAGGGACTAAACAAGGACAAAATCATGGGCATTCTGCCATGTGGACCTGGTAGGAAGAGGGGTAGGTAGATAAATGGGCAGAGCCAAAATCATGCTGGATGTGTCAGGGAGCAGCGTGGGCCAGCTGCTCCCCAAGGGAAGGTAAGCTGGGAGCCAAGCGCAATAAGGTGGGAGCAGTCACCCCACCAACAAGGAGCTGGGATGTGAAGCAGCAAGTCTGGGTCAGGATCAGGTCCAGACACTGAGAGTCCACTGCTCACCCAGCAAGTCTGCAGTGATGAGGCAGGTCCAAGGAAGCCTAGACAGAGGGTCCGGGTCAGGGTCGGACGTGTGAAGGTTGGAGCCTGGGTGCAGATGTAACTGCTCCACAACTGCAGTGTAGCACAGGTGGGAGCCAGCAGTACAGCCTGAGCTTAAAAGCGGCTCCCAAGGGAAAGGAGGGGCAGGACCTTGCCTCTAGCTTTCTTCACAACAGCTGTTGTCAGCAGAGGAGCTGATCTCTGACTAAGCCAGCTAAACTCCTTAGCTCAGCCAACAGAACTCCTGGAAGCGGGGTGCGCTCCGAGCCCTGCCGGGGTGTCCTGGGCCTGCACCGAGGTAGGCAGGAGGATCACTGGAGCTCTTACTCATTAGCTTACTCACCTCCCAATAAGCTACTAGGAGAATCTGATTAGTTGTTCATGCCAGTTGATTAATCGTAATAAGAAATGATGAGCATTAGCAAATTATGTGCTCCAGTTGCCTCTACCTTCTTGCTGTGGTTAGACAGATGCCTGCTTTACCTGCCCCTAAGGTCAACTTCGTTTTGACAGTGCTCTGAACAGTCATATTCTTCTGTGAATGTTGGGCAGGAGTACTGTGAGACTGTCCTAAAAGGACTAAATCTTTGTTGCAGCTTTTGACTATCTTGTCTGGGCACAGAGCACAGAGGCTGTACAGCAAAAGGTAAAGCTTAGCCTTGCTAAGGGAAAGCACAATCACAACCATGGTTGATGTCTTTGCCTGTACTTATATATGCATGTGCCTAGTGAGCAAGTACAAGTAGCTGTCCCTTTAAACACTGTGGTAAACACACAGAGAAGAGGTCTTTCAGCTTTCTTTTCTCACAGCACTGGAGAAAACTAAGGAACTTTGCTTTGGTTTAAATGCAACATTGAATGAAGTGTGCCCCTCCTACTCATCCATGATTAATCCAAATAACAAAAGCAGCTAAAATTGTAATGGTGATGGTAAATCAAATTGACCTGATAATGTATTTCTGAAACTCTGTCCCTGCCTTAAGAACACTTCATTGAAAAGGGATAGGGGAAGAAAGCTACAGGAAGGCTTTGGGTAGACCCAGTCCATCTCACCTAGGATGTTGCTCCAGGTTGCAATTTCCCCAGGAGCAAGACGAGTGTGAGAAGCTCCAATACTCTTCCAGCTATCACAGTTCACTGTGCCTCCTTTTGTGTGGTTGTGCTGTAAGCAATAATGAAGTGACCCAGGTTAAAAATGGCCCTCCATAAAGAGCAGGCAAGTGAAATCCTGGATTATTTCACCAAACTGTTTTACACTGGGGGCTGGAAACAGTTGTGCCAGCGGACTGCAGTGTGGGGAGGAAGAGTGGACAGAGTATTGGATCCTTGCCTGCCAGCTCTGCCACTGAAAAAAATGTAATCTTGGGGGATGATTAACTGAAATACTCGTTTGCTTAAATTTTAGGTCCTAGGAGCACCCAGTCCTCTGTAAAGAAGTCAACTGGAAGATGTAGATTCTGCGGAAGACCTGCAGAGGGAGATCCAATCTGCTTTGCTTTGACATCTTTCCCTCTCTTCCAACAGCGGGAACTTAGGAAGACCTAGGAGGCAATGTAGCCTGCTCCTTTGAGGTGTGTACCTCTGTGCTGTGAGCATGGGAGATCAACGGAAATTATTAGGTCCCTCAGCTTTCACTCCAGTCTATGTAGTCTCTTTTCTGAGGACAGGCACCTGCTGGTGCAGGTGCTGATGGTAACATTTTATGTAGTGCTGTGAACATTGGAACCAGTATCTCAAGGAGCTATTTTGAGCATCAGTGCAAATAAAAAATTGCTCCCATGACTGGAAAGAGTCAGATCAGGCTGGGAGGGTATCAGCTATTGGTGTGAATGGGTTTTTCCAGGCTCTTTATTTTTGCCACATCCACGGGAACTGTCCAAGCTATTCCTCCCAGGAGACTTGGCTAAAACCTTAACTCAGGATGTGCCAAGTGTCCTGCTTCCAACAGGGAGTAGAATCCACAACCTCAGGATGTGTCCTAGTGACTTGACTAAGTCATATCCGGGTTGAGAGGTGTCTCCACCCCACCTCACTCTTGAAGCGAGACATGTAAGAGTCATAAAGACTGGTGGAGAGCAGACAAGAGGGAAAGACCTGGTTAGATGTTCAGCTGTGAAAGGTCTGATGTTCTCAGGGTGGTGTCTATGTTCTTTTTATAGCATGTTAACCTATTGCACAAGGCAGACCCAGGAAATGGGCTTGATCCCTTCCCAGATGAATGCCCTAATTACTTGCCTTTTCAGTCAAATTTTCTATTGCTCACTTTCTGTGTTGTTCCAATGAGTCTTGCAGGCTAGGGAGGGGTGAAGGATGCATATTGGACAGTTGGTGCTTTTACTGTCTGATAACTCATTTATCTCAGGGCTATGTGTATGGGTTGTTCCACTGAAAGGCTTGGCAAAAGCCATCTTACTCTAAAGCAGGGTAACATTCATGAACAACAAAGTACTGCTGGGCTGCAAGTGAACACTTAAAACTGGTGTCTACTGTGAGGGCTGTTTCTTCTCCATCTTTTGCAGCTTCTGCGGTGCTGGAGATGGAACAGACAATCAGCCCTGCAGGAGAGATGTTTGTCTGTTACGTTTCGAAAAGGGCTTACTCTCAGCTGTTAAATTTGGCAGGTTTCCTTTCAAGCATTTGGTAATACTTTTTTAAACAAATGTTAGGAGATTTCCCACATTCCACAGCCAAAGGAAACGTAACAACAGCTCCTGAAACTTCTAAGGATAAAAATATGTCTGCACAAATGCTACCTACTACTTAGCGCCAGACTTGGGCCTACGATTCTGGTGTCGAGAGATCATACTGCCTGCAAAATGTCCTTCTGCCTGGAACGTGTCTGTGGTTGGCTCGTCAGTATTTGTGTGGCTGCAGCACCTAAGCTCCCATCCTACTGAGTGTTGTAAGTTATGTCATAATAGAAACAAATAAGATCTTCCAAATAAGTTCCATGCTGCCTTCTCCTTCACCCATACACCGTCCATCTGTCCAGATGCTTCAGTCTATATGTTTAGAGATGTCTTTCATCCCACTTCAGGCCCTTGCTTCCTGCTGCATTTTCATTCTGCTTTCTGAGAATATCTGCAGCTGCATTCTTGCCTGTATCTCCCTAAGGGAGTCTTCTCAAACTTCCTGCAGGCTCCACTGGCTTTGGTGTATGAACAGGACTGAGGGGTTATGAACAGAGCTTCAGGTTTGCCCTGCCCATTCCTCAGTTCCTTGGGTGGATCAGGAGCTGATGACATCCGCTGGAGACGGAAGGTGGTAAGTCTTGCCAAAGCACTGTGGTCTTTGAAGGGTCATGACCAAATGCAGCTGCGGTGTAGGAGGTGTGAACAGGGTGGGAGCTGGTGCAGCACGGCTGCAGAGCTCATGATGGGGCCTGCATCATCACAGACTCAGCACGTACTCAGCACTGGGTAGGTCAAAGGCAGGGACATACAGTTCCCTTAGCTCCTTCCACAGGGAGCCCTTGCTCTTAGGGGTCTGTGCTGTCACAGTGCCCATGGTCCTAGTTCTGGCTGGTCTGTCCTCACTGGCTGTTTTCCCAGCTGCTGTCCTCTGCACTGGAGGAGGTGATTTCTTACGAGTCATCCTCTTCAGGAAAGAAATTTTTGGGTTCTTCCCCCCCATGGCATGAGCTAGATGAGGGGGAAGGTATCCATAACTATTTTATTTTTGAGGTCTCGGTTGGGGGCAGGAAGATTGGAAAATATAAGCTTAAATTCTTAGCTTAGGGTGTCACTTATGAATAGGAGTCCAACAGAAGCCTGCAGGAAATATTCTCATCTACTTTAAACTTGAAAGTTAAACAGTCCTCTAGTTAAAAACAACACCAACTTCTCATCTTTTTTCTTGCACAGGATGGTCTGGTGGGACACAGGAGATCTGAGTTCTATTTCTGGCTCCTATCACCCGCTTCCTATGACCTTGGACTGGCTGCCTGACCTCTCTATGTGCCTCTATTTCCTCCTTTGTAAAATGAGGATGATCACATTTACCTGCATCATGCAGAGACTCTTGAGATTTATTTCATAACATAAAAACATAGGAAGGGACGTACCGGGTCAGACCAAAGACCTGCCTCACCCAATAGCCCATCCCTGGCTACAAAGGGGGAAGTGGCAACACGTGGCATAGGTTCTGTCGTCCTGGGGTCCCTCTGGTCTTTCGCAAAATAAAACAATCATGGAAAGATTGAGGTAAGTGCACAGGGAGGAGAAATACATTTCCAGCTTGGTCCTGGAAGTCACAGGGTTGGCGAAGGCCACCTGCAGCGCTGGTAGGGCACAGTCCCGGAGCATCCTCAGCCAGCGTTGCCCCTGCGCTGCCCTGGGTGCTTGGTGCTGCTCGCCGGGTACCCCGCGCCGACCCACCGCAGGGAAGGTCGGAGAGCAGCGCTGGGCGCCTAGTGGGGCCCGTTCCCGGGGCGCGACGGGTGCGAGGGGTGCTGCCAGGCGCCCCCAGCGCCCTGTCCGACGGCACGGGAAAAGGTGGGAGCCCCGGCCTCGCCCGGCCCCGAGCCCGAGTGCCCCGCCACGGGAGCCAGCGCTGCCCCTTTGCGTCTCTGCGGGACGGGACGTCCCTGGCGTCTCTGCGGGGTCCGGAGGCCCGAGCGCGGCGCGCGCCTTGCCCGGAGGAGCCCGTGGGCGCCGTCCCACGCGGGGCGGGCGGGGGGCGAGCCGGGGCCCCGTGCCGGTGCGGGGCAGCGCTGGGAAGTCCCGGCGCCGGCGGCAGGGCACGGCCGGCCCGCGGCGGGCGCTGCGGGGGAGGCGGCGTCGGGCGGCGCGGCGCGGGGGCCGGCGGGGCTGCGGGAGCGCCCCGCGCCTGCCGTGGGGCGGGCGGGGGTCCCGTGACGCGCCCCGCGGAGGGCGGGGGATGTGGGCCGGGGGGTGGGTGCGCGGTGAGGGGTGGAGAAGTTATAAATCAGCGGGGCCGCGGCCGGCTGGTAAGGGATGTCGGCGGGAGGTGAAGCAGGCAGGGCCGCCGGCCGCGGACACTCCCTTTTCCGCGGGCAGGGGCGGGCGGGGAGGGCTCGGGGGCTGCTGGATGCGGGTCCCGCGCCGCGCTGCACCGTTATCTCCGCCGCCGCGGGAGGAGCCCGGGACGGAGGAGAGCCCGTCGGAGCCCAGCCGGCCCCTCTGCCGCTGCCTCGCTGCCGTCGGCCGGGGAAGAGCCCCGCGCTCCCCGCGGGCAGGACCATGCCCCGCCGGCTGCTCTCAGAGACGGTGCTGCTGGGAGCCGCCCTGCTGCTTGCAGGTAAGGCCCTGCCCGCCGCGGGGCCGCCGCCCCGGGGGGGACCCGAGCCCCGCCGCCCCGCGCCCATCCCGCCCCCCTCGCGGGCGCTCCGCAGCCCCCGCTGCGCCCCGCTCCGCAGCTCCCGCCGACGAGCACCTGCCTCCCCCCCGCGCCCGGCGGCTCCCCGGGCCCCTGGACAGGGAGGGGGCGGCGGCGATCCCTGCTCCTCGGAGAGCCGGGAAAGGCCGGACCCCGGGCGGGCTTCACGCTCCGCTCCCGGCTGCAGGCCCTGGGCACCGGGCGGCGGCTGGAGGGAGGCGAGCCGGGGCCGCCCGCGGATGCGGAGCCGCCGCGCCTCTGCCGGGCAGGCAGCGGTGCCGCCGCCGGCGGGGAGCCCGACCCACCGCAGGCGTTGTCCAAACCGGTGCGACGGCATCACGGAAAGAAAACAGGTCGAGGCTCCGGGGCAGGCTGTTTTCTTCCTCGCTTTGTTTCGAAGTCGGCCTCTCCCGGTGCTACCCACCGAGCAGGAAAGGAGGGTTACGCTCTCCGTCGCAGGAGTGCCGGTCCTCACGCCTGCGCCCGGGCAGGGCCGCGGAGCTGCGGAGCATCGCTCGGCGCTGCCTGCGGGTCAGGGGTGGCCGCGCCGGCGCTACCTAGCGCGACCCGCGGGGAGAGAGGGACGGCGCTGCTCGCCCGCGCTTGCTCGCGCCCGGCTGCGCGGTGCCGGGTAGAGGCGCGCACAGATTTGTTTCTCCTGACCGAGTTGCGTCCGGCTTCGGGAGGGCAGCTTGCCCCGCCGGGCCGCCGCGCTGCGGCGTGGAGCGCGTCCCGCGCGGCCGTGCTGCTCACCGGGGAGCAGCGGCGCGGGGCCGGGCACTGTCCCGGGTCGGTCCTGCGTGGGCTCTTCGCCCCGAGGGGCTGCCGACCTGCGGAGCCCCATGAGGGGCGGATCTGCGGCCCCGCAGCCCTTCCGCGCGGGCTCCGCGGTCCCGCGCGGGGCGCAGCCGTGCCCGCTGTCCGGCCGGGAACAGCCTCCGCGGGCAGGCGCGCAGCACGGCCCGGCCCGGCCACGCTGGGGGCGAGAGCAAATCCTGCGAGGGGCGTGGGAAAACCGAGACCCCCCCGGGCGGCGCCGAGGCCGGTGGCCGCGCAGCGCGGCGCTTCTGCAGTCAGGGCTGCGGCCGCCCGACCCGCGGCGCTCCTGCGCGGCGCGGCGCGGAGTGACCCCTGCGCGGCGCGGAGCGGCGCTGCCCGGCAGTTGCCGGTGCTACCGGCCGGTGGCGGCCGCGTCCCGGGGCTGCCCGGGGGGAGAGCAGGCGGGAGCCGCTGCGACGAGACGTTTTCCTGCTCGGAAAGTGCAGATTCATTAATTTTTATTTATACATATATATATGTGTGTGTGTGTGTGTGTGTGTGTACATTATATACACACACACACGTTTTCCCCCGGGAGAGTGCTATTTTCCCCACATGATTTACCGCTGTCAAGGAGGTTCTCATGCCCGGGATGAAATAGGCACAGGCACAGGACAACCGCCCTGGGCACAGCAAATGCGGGTTCAGATCCTTGCCAGGCTTCCTTCAGAGCATGGGCTTGAACTTCAGTGTCCTGCTCCTACATGGGCTCCTGCAGTGACCAGCTACTCTGGGGCACTGGCTTCCTCTTTCCTGTTGGAAAGGTTTCCCGTTGTGCAAATCGTGGCAAACCACTGCCCCAAGAGAAGGTGGACTCCGTCATCCAGGGGCTGTGAGAGACTGGTTCGCTGTCCTGTTCCTGGTGTACCCAGGGACATATACACCCTAGAAAAACTGCAGTGGGAAAAGGTCAGCTTGTTTAGAGGAAAACTTGGTGCTCTGGTCACTGGTCTGCCTTTAGATACATCCTGGGACTGGCTCAGGTGCAGTAGGTGCTGGAAGAGTGCTGTGTTGTAGTTTGGCTAGGTACTTTTACAACTGCTTTGCTGGCAAGTCTTCCTTCCCCACCAAAGTATGATAAGTTGAGCCCGATATCAGAATTACGACTTTCTGGAAATCTTTCATCTTGTTACAGTTTGTTTTGTTGAAAAGGAAATCATCCCTTACACAGCGTTGGCTGGGCATTCCAGCTAGGTTGATCATGCTGCTTCTGAGTCATAGCAAAACTTTCTATACTTGCATTTGCACCTAGCGTTTTAAAGTTATTGGTGAAGTGGTGGGATGTTTTGTACCATGCATAGACACTTGCTATACTTTTCTTTCCATTTCACCCTCCTACACTGCCTGTTTGTCTAAAGCTGGTCAGTGCTTCCCCTTTCAAATGTTCTTGGTGAAACTTGATTCATCACTGCCATGTGGTCCTCTGCTGTGGCTTAGTCTGGAAGGGCATCTGCTGAGCTCCCATTGACCAACAGGTGCTGGAGTAGATTCACAGAAAGAGTCAGTAGTTCAGGAGTTATTGCAGACAGTTTCGAAGGGAAGGGACAGAAGGAAGTCCTTTAGCTTGTATATGTCTAAATTTAAATCTCCCCAAAGCAATGTGCAAACTCAAGCCATGAGACTTCCCGTTTCAAAATGAGATTAAGGAAATTCTATTTCTTTGACATGTGAGTGTTGGGAACCTCAGCCCTCCAGTATTTCTATGCACATCCATATTTTGGCTTCTCCACTATGAAATGGGAAAGAACAATATTTTTGTATCTGTTCTGCATAGTATCTGAATACATTTACTTTCTAGTTTGTGTGTATTTATTCCACAAATTGTATTGCATTCATTTATGCTAAAACCTGTATACATAATGGCCAAAATGAAACTTTGGTGCCATATTCGGGTTTGATCGCCCAGTCCTAGACTTTGCATGACAATCTTTTTAATCAATGATATTTGGGAATGAGAAGGACTGGATTAAACCCTGAGAAGACCATATTCTGCAGCCTGGAGCAGGGACAATGTGACTACATTTCCAGAAACATGAGACAGATAAATCAGCTTTATTTTCAGCTGTCAACACACAAGTGATACTTCACAATTACCAGTGAGCAGATAAAAACTGAATCTAATATAATCTTATCTGTGGACAGTGCTATATAAATCTAAGTTATCCTAGTGGGAAACAGATACATCAAAATCCTGAGTGAACAATGGATTTTTCAAAATCCTGGCCAGCTGAGAAAAAATGAAGGAAGAAATTCTAGATTGAAACTAAATAGCATTTATGTCAATTTCTTACAATAACTAACCTGACTTCCCTCAAAGTGCTATTCAGATTGAACTTCATATATAAGGTTTCTATTTGATTTGCATACTCAACTCAGCTGAAACAGCTGCACAGACACACAGTTACAGTGGTCCAACTTGAGATTAGGGCTGGAAGTCTTCATGGAGTCCCGAAAAACTGGGTTTCCCATTTCTTCTGGACCTTTGTGCGAACTGAGGTCCCTTAAAAATTCCAGACTACATTCACATAAGGTTGAAGACTTAGACCCTGATGTGTAACACAGATTTTTAAAGCATGTGTACATTTGGTTTAAGTACCTAGCTTTCCGGTATTACCAAAGAATATTACTTACCAGTGTTTTACCAGACAGGTGTCTTGCTCATATGAACTGGATTCAATCTCACACATGTGGCTGTAAAGTGGAGTGATTCCTTTTGGTCGAGCTAGCATATTATACATTTATAGTTTACATAGGAGGAAATCAGGACTAGGCCGGTATGGTGGTAAAAATCCAGAAGCACCCAATACATTTAAAACCTTAAAAATATCTCACTAGGGAGATTCTGGGATTTGTGTGTGTGTGTGTATGTGGCTTTTTTTTACATGTAAACAATAATAAAACAATAACAAACAAACAAAGCCTTTTTTTGTCAGATGCTTCAAAGACTTAAACCAGTAGCACTTCACACTGTGTGGGTGTATAGGACAAAAGGAAATTGTCCAGATTTTCAGGACAGTTGCTGAGTCCTCACGCTTTAATGTGGTTTGGAAACTTCGAGCACAATGTTTATCAAGTTTCTACTTTTCATGTCCAACTGAGATTGGGAAAGGAAGAGACTCAGCAGATGAGGGTTAAGGTTCTGGGTTTCAGAAATTTGTGTCCAGTGGTGCTGTGGTGGGGCTTTATCAGCAAAATTTTCTTCTGAATCTGCTCAAGTTAGGGGTTAAGACTTCCTGCTGCAGCTCCAGAGGTAATGGAAAGTGACACTCCGTGTGAGTGCAGGGCAGCTCTGCCGTGAAGTGTAGGATGGCCAACAACCACAGCCATCCCTGCTGCTGGAGGCAAATCCCTCCTCCCAGTGTGAGACCTCTGTGCAGCAAGCTGCTCCCTTCACAGACTTGCTTTATCTTTATATCTCACCTTCCCCCCTGCAACAGTCTGTGTTTTATCTCTGTATCAATATTAAGAATGTGGGGAAATTGGAGCATGAATTTCACCTACGGACAGCACCAAACTCCTTTCTGTCCAACCTTCTGATGTATCCTTAGTACACATATTCCTTCAGCTAAGAAATGACCTTCCTCAGCATTCCCAACTAGGAATGGCCTGATTTCTTAATCCACCATGTGGGAACTATTCATCCTAAAATTGGGTTTAGTGATTGTCATGAAGGTGCCCACACAGTTTTCTCTTAACAAGATGCAGAAATTCAATTTCATTCCCCTGAGGTTGGAGGTTAGCACTGTAGAAATGTGTGGTTAAAAGAAAAAGTTAGACATCCTACAAGAAACAGTCTAAGAGGTGAAAATGTTGGCATTAGTGCCCAAAGCCAAGTGTGGCACAGCATTGTTCCTGTTGTGACTGGCAGAATGCATTCATGCTGCAACAAAGCAAAGCTATAACTGGTTGAGAAATACAAGAGGGATAAAAAAGATTTGAAACTATATGTTTCAGAGGTACTTTTATCTGAAAATTAAGTCTTGAGCTATTGGGATGTATGGAGAAACTGGAACTGGGAGTATGGGTGACTGGTTTGTGCTTTTCTTCTGTACTGAATCATGTATCTGGGAGGGTTTTTTTTTGGTGTGGCATGGTGAGTGGAAATATGTCACTCCAATGATGAAGAAGAGGATTATTTTGCTAATGACACATCTCTATATTCAAGACCATTATAAATTCTTGTTAAATACTTATCTAATTTGTTCATCTTTCTCAGATTTGTGTTTTGTGTTAATGAAGCAAAAGATATATGTTCATGCTGACACAATTTTACTCTCTCTGCTGTTTTTTCCATCAAATTCCATCCATTTTTTGTTACCAAAATCAATCTGTTCATATCAACAATCCTGAGTCACCCTGGCAAGTACCTCTGTAACATATTTAGAGAGAGGCACAATCCAGCGTGATGATAATGACACTGATTTGCATTTGCATGATTCCAGTATCTTCCTAGATGTGGGGCTGCTCTTTAATCATTCATTGATACACGGTACTAGGTATTCCTAAATATGATGTGTTTTAAGTCATTTTCCCTCTTTTGGAGCTCTTATACCACATTGACAAGTTCACACCCATTAATACCATTTGAAATGAGTTGTTCTCATGTGTTAGATCAAGGAAGGATGGCGAAGTGGTTAGAAGGAAGCTGTTTCTAGGATTTTAGTGGGTTGAAGATGCTGCACTAATGTGGTGACATGCTTTCTACGACATCCCCGGAAGTGGGGGTGGAGCGGACAGGGCACATGGGCCCTTGCAGGGGCCCAGGACCTGTGAGCAGATGTCTCTGCTCTTTGAGGTTCCCCTGGGAAGTCTGTGCTCTGGGAACAAGACCCCCTGCTTAGTGCGTGGGGGAGCAGGGAAGGGTGAGTGTAAGGGCGCTTCATGAGAGGAATTTCACAATTTCACATAGTTCACTTCAGCGTCCTTCCTGTGGGATTCTTTTCTTCCATGGAATGTAGGAATTCATTCCTTTTGTTCTCACTGTCATTTCTTCATGGAAGACCTCTCATCAGGATCACTCTGGACTAATGGTAACAGAGACATGGGAGCTGCCATCCTGGATCAGACAAGGGCTCTATTTAGCTCAGTGTCTTTTCCCCAGCAGCGTCCAACATTCGATCTCCAGGGGAGGTTCAAGAAACCCTACAGGAAGCAGTTATCAGATAAAATTTTCCAGAGAAGAGATAGAATCTAAAACCTACCACTAGTTATTAAGAAATTAGGGGATTGAGGGTCAGGAAACTAAAATTAGTGCATGTTAAAATTTAGGCTTTCTTGATGTTTATGTCAAATGGATATGAAGTAATGCAATATAATTCCACTGTATTTTATACTATGTAGAATTTTATTCATTTATTGCACTGGTAAAAGCTTGGGGTGAAAATCTACCTTTCTCTGTTTCATGCAGTGCTATAGTTAACATTAGTCCTCATCTGTTTACTAGTATAACTACTAATAATTATAGCTTGCCAATGTAAATTGAGCATAGTCATACTTACCAGAAGCTTTCTGCATATGCACCTACCATAGACTTTGTACTTCAGCTGTCATTTAAATGTAAAACGGGCCATTAATCAAACTGTATTTTTTGCATGTCATAAAGCCAAACACGATCTGATCTGCTGAGATGGGACTCAGTTAGTGCTGTCCTCACCTCAGCTGGTTTAATGTCATAGACCATTGCTGGTTCACACAGCTGGCAAAAGCAAAAAGCGTTAGTGGGCTGTTTCAGGCAAGTGCTTAAGGCTGGTCCCACCTGCCAGCCCATGGCGAAAGGGAAGACGCTGCAATGAAGAAGGCAGGAGTCTGCATCAGCAGGCTGCCCTTCCAGAGTGCTCCCGAATGCGGGGCTCGGAGAAAACAGAGTGAGCAAGCCCCAGCTAGTGACAGCCTCAGCCAGGGGCTTTCTTGTCTTAGTTTTCTTTCCTTTAAGGGTGAAGTTTAAATTGTGGGAAAAGATGGGCTTAGAGGAAACAAGGGCATCCTCTGTACGGACTCATTTCTACTCAGCTGTCTATTTTAAATAGTTGTGTTGTGTTTGTTATTTTCTCTTGTTTTGAATCCAGTGCCATTGTTTGTAGCTCTGTTTCAAGGGTTAAAGGAAGGTGGATGAAAGTAGCTTCCCAGCTTTGTCCTTTATTCTTGGAATGTTACAGGACAGTTCAGCTGTAATGATGGAGCACTGGAAATAATAGCTAGCAGCCCTGAGTAGTGTGGAAATCCTGCAACTTTACCTTAGATTTTCTTTCTTTTATTTCTTTTCAGTTGCTATTTATTTCTGTGTGCACAGCTTAATGAATGGTACAGTCCCAAATAGATTTGGTAGACCTGTGTTGCTGGGTGAGCTGGCAAGTTCCAGCTGGCAGGTTATTGGCAGTTAGGCAGTTCATCTGCTTAGACATCTGTGTGAAATGGTCTTCCAGTTCAATCCCATTATATTGCTTAATTTGTCCTGCAAGGGAATCTATAACAAAACTTGAGTATCAAACTGGTAAAGAAATCAAATTTGCACAAGAAAATTTCTCTCTTTTGTCTATATAGGAATTTTAAATTATTTTTGTGTCTAGTTTTAATGTACTTGCTTTGTCTTTATACCATATTAACACATTACTACTGCACTAGCTCATGGAATAAACTTTCCTCAAAATAAAAATATTGAACTAATGATTACATGCCAGTTATCTGTCATGGTGGCATTGAAACAGAGAGGCAATAAGTGATGATACATGTCAGTAAGTGGTAAAATAGATCTGATTTCTCACTGAATGTAATATGGATAGTGCCACTTACGATAAGTAATCAATACAGGCTTAGTTTAGCACAGAGGGGTAAAACCATACTTTTGGGAGAATTCCAGTGGCCGGTCACACAGCATCACTTTTTGGTGGGCACACGATGGAGTGACCACTGTTACTTGTGTTGCAATGGACAGGGCAGGGTCTGCTGTCCCTGAGGCGCTCATGCCAGGACTCTCTGGAGGGGTCAGGATAGGCACATTGCACTGGATGGGATGAGGGAGCAACACCCGTCTATGCTGAATGAGGCCTTGGAAAGTACCCCTGCAGCCTGGCTCTACTGTTACTAATCCTTGCTGAGAACCATTTCAGCAGAAAGACCTGTTTTTTAAGCTGTTCGTTCACTCTGTTAAGAGCGAAGACCAGACTAAGGTCGACACAACTGTGATACTTCTCTTGCTTTTCTCAATGTGCACTGTATATGTGTGGATTTTTTTCCCTTGTTCTGGTTTATCAAAGTGATGGTCAGGTGAGGGTTCATGAAGGAGAAGTTAGACTGTATATCTGGATTCCATTTTCAATTCCATATACTCAATGGAGGAAAAAAAAAGGTTGTATCTGTGGCTGATTTTACATCTTTTCTGTAATTCCTTCCTTCTTATGTAATTAATGAAATGAGCACCTTTGTCACTGTGGACTGTGGCATTCTTAAAACTGGATGGATAAAAAAGAAACTCAGATTGTTTTTTTTCCCTCAGGCATCATGAAGGTTTAAATTTGAAACTTATTTTTAATTGGAATTACGTAAAGTGCCTATGCCCATGTACAAAAATCACTTGGTGACTTTTGGACGGACAGACTATGAAGTTTGGATGAGCAAATGAAGCCAGGTCCTGCAAGCAGATATCACCCACGCACAGAATGCAGAACTGCGTGACCTTGGTGTCTTTGTGGTTTTCTCAGCTGCCAGGCTGTGACAGGAAATGGTGATACTTTCAATTGGTAGTAATTGGGGCCAGATTTATTTCAAATAATCAGCTGTGATTTCAGCTTGTTAAATTTCTAGATATCAACAAGAAAAACTTGGTGCTCTTGAACAAAATGGCTTTACCACAAGCTTCTGTAAGCACAGCCTTACTTTGCTAGGGCAAATATCAGCAAAATATTTGACAGTTGAGTGGCAAATATTGGAGAAATATATGCTCATTTATGTTCACAACTATTGACCACATCAGTGTGGTAGTGTGTGTTGCTCAGATGTGTTAATGAAGGGCTATCAGAATTCCTCTATTTTTAGCTAGGTGATGTTATGTTTTGCCTTTACTGCATCTAATCTTGTATCTGTGTGCCTACTCATATACACAAAGTAGATGTGTATGCGTAGTAAATAAAACCCTTATTACTTACTCTGAAGTCCA
The DNA here is from genome assembly GCF_036370855.1 of Dromaius novaehollandiae. NCBI lineage: Eukaryota > Metazoa > Chordata > Aves > Casuariiformes > Dromaiidae > Dromaius > Dromaius novaehollandiae. The sequence continues at coordinate 196,109,145 of NC_088098.1, forward strand.
GAGCTGAGAAGGGAAGGACATACTTCCTTAAATAATAGACATATACGTCTTCCTGTGCCTGTGCAGATCTTCCTTGGGCAGTAACTTAGCCATTTGCCCTGCTGACTGATTTTTAATTCCAGGGCACCAAGTCAGGGTCAAGGCACTTTAGTCTGTGCAGGATTCTTCTAATCTACAGTGATAAAGCTTATGCTTTTCAGACTTTGTTAGGATGCAGAATCATACAGCAGCTCTGCTTTCTCATCCATTAACTCATCCGTTTTCTTGGCTGAGCGTTATGTCCTAAAGGGACTTTAAAATCTTAAATTATAGTTGAGATGAATCAGTTAAGCATTTGATACAGAAATCACTGGATGAGCTTTATGGCATGTGTTATGCAGAACAGCAGACTAGATAATCAGGATGTCCCTTCTAGACTTGAAAGGGACGAACTTGTGAATGATGATTTTTATGTGATAATGCATATTCTGTAAGTAAATACTTTCTAAGAATTTTCTTGATCTTGCAAGCAAACGAGAACACATTTCAGTCACAGAGGCTTGTACAAGTGATAACTCCACTGAGGAGGGAGACAGCTTGAACCATTTCTTCTACCCTGAGCATGTTTCTGTTTGTCGGCTCTGTATCAGCGCCCACAGCGCCTATCTTTGCACAGGAGCAAACAGGAAATAAGGACAAAGCTACCTTACAGTCCAAGGACCTAGGTCTGTTAACCGTTGCAATGCCCTATAGCAAAGTTCTGTCTAGACCAAAATAGCAGTTAATTTTGTTGCTTTAGATCATGAGCTTGTTCAGCTGGAAGATTTGGGGTGTTAGCTTGGGACATAGGCATGCCCCCTTGCTCCCTCACAGATATGTTGTCTTAGTTTCTTTTCTGCAAACTTTAGATGTTGGGATCTACTTCACAGAAGTGCTGTGAAATTAAGTGTGCTAAGGACCGTGAGGTTTCCTTTAGTATGGGGGCCCATATGGCACCTCAAAGACCCGGTACTAGGGTTTGGTGCCCTTTATCAAGTAAGGATGGCTCATGGTTTGGCACTGCGTGTCTTTCTTGGGACATGTTTCTAAGGATAGGCAATGGAGACAGCGCTTGTGGCAGCTGGCCTATGGGTGCAGGACCTGACCACACTGCCTGCTTCATCTTCGTCTGAGCACCAGAAACCCAGGTGACAAACAGGAGATGGCGGCTGTTGCTGCCATGGAAAGGGAAGAGGAGCTTCTCCCATTAGCAGCTCTTCCCAGCCCACCAGCACGCAGGGAAGTAGAAAGCTTCGTTATGCTGGGTCATCCCTTCTCCCCTCATCCTCTAGTCCTGTGGCAGGAATAGGTCAACCTTTTACCCTTTGGCCAGGAAAAACCAAAATTTTCCAGTCACCACTTAGAAGTTTTGAGCCAACTACCTAAAAGCTTTCTTCTCTTATAGATTCAAGTATTGATACTGTCTGACAATCTCAGCATTGATTAAACTAAAGATGGCCCATTGGTCATTATTTCTCTTTGTGATCAGATGTAAATCAAAGCTTTAATGATTTTTTCAGAGCTCCCCTCAAGTTCCTTTCTAGGAAAAAGAATAATTTAGCGTAATGAGGAAATGGGAATCATGGAATGGTACTGTAACTATTTTTAACCAAAAATGAATTATGTTTACCCACAGAGGGACTTGAAGTTTCTTTAGAAAATATGGTAATATAATAGATTGCCAGGAAGAACTCTGATATAGAAAAGAACTACTGATAACCCAGATTTCCTAACAAAATGGAGTAAAGCAACATGCACTGTACTAGGTTACCTGGTGGCCATGTTTTGGTTAGGGTGCTACAGCTCAGAGTCAGCTCATTGCTTTCGCTGAAGACACACTGAAGGTCGACCCCCTGAATGACTACCAAGCATTTTGGCTAGATTCTGCATTTGCCTATCAGTTGCACTCGTGTGGGTATTCCTATGCCCTTCAGTGAGAGGACTCGTAAGGGAGTGCTCATCAGCAAGAGTGAAGTCCTAGGCCACATTTGAAATGAGTGACCCACATTTTAGGGAGCACAGAGAGGTGAAGACCCTATTAAGAAATCACATGCACTCTCCTCCCAGTTCAGGATTGTCTTATACAAAATATATTTTTTGCTGAATGTGTTTAAATCAGGAGGAAATGATATTTGATGGTAGAAAACACAAAGGGTCAGTTATGTTTAACAAGGCTTAAAACACGTGCAAATCCAATAATGACTAAAACAATTACTTCGTGATGGATAACTTTATTGCCCACAGATGGCACTTTAAACCCAGAAGGTCAGATTCTTTGTATACACTGAAGTTGGAAAGACAAACTGATCGTTCTCCTTAACTTCTCATTGTGCAGGTGAAAAAGATTAGTCAACGTGTTCAGGATAACTGGAGTGGTTGAAAGATAGTCAGCCTTAAACTACTGAAAAGGAAAAGATGTTAAAAATAAAAGGCCACTAAACCTGTTAATTTTAAGGAATTTTGTGAGCATCATTAGTGTTTTTTTTTTTAGTAAGACACAGAGCTAGCTTATGAATTGACTTTTTAATCAAAGGTAACAGGGTTATAAAGTGGATATAAGGAAATGCAAAGAAATAGAAGCTATAAAGAACAGAATGAAGATAATAATCCAGAATATGGTCTCAATTTTGAGTTCAACAGATCTATCATTTTTGATGAAATCTAGGTTTAGCTAAAATCAGTGGAAAGTTGATCACATGCATGTGGTTACTCAGATGTCTGTAGAACTAGGAGTGCAAATATGCCCTGTAAATCTCATATCATATTGGAAAAATTAATTCGTCTTAACTGATTTTATTTATTTATTTATTTAGTTACCTGTAATCAGTCTTTTAGCTTAACAGGTAATTCAAGATTCTGTTTACATCACTCAGGAAAATCATTGCCCTTTTGGAAAGGCAGAAAATAATTGAAGAAAGTTTATTCTTCTGTTCCTTTGCAACTGACAGTCGTATTTACTATATTAAATATTCCATGGATTCTATCCTCTGCTTCATTAAAAAGAATTTCTCTCCCTCATTTTAGGCAGACTGGCCAACCTTTGCAGTCTAAATTGATGTTTGCTCATTAATTAAGTAACCCCATTGACTGACTTTTAGATGTATCTAATAAGCCTTCCAAAACAAACAGAATATGCAAAAAAAATCACCCCTTTCCCTATGGGAGGAGATTCCTCAGTTATCAGGATTAATTAATTCTCTTGTTGTCACATGAAAAAAAGTTTGCACCCCCCAATGTAGGTCAGTGTGAGGGTAGGTTGCTGATGGTCGCTTAGTGACAGGCATAATGATAAGTGAACATGTCCTGTTGAGCCATGACCCTGCAGAAAAGACAGTGTCAAGTAAAATGCCCAGAGAAGGTACACAGAAGGCATAATCCACTTCTAAATATTGACAGTAGGAATTTCCCTGCTATTCTCCTTCTGCTTCTTTTCTGGTAAACATGTCAAACTCTATTGCATTTGTATCCTGCATCAGTTTTGTCGCATTTAGAAATGTAAGAAAGCTAATGACCCATGAATAGATAGGACAAATAAAGCTATTTTTCTTCAGACTTAGCATCTTGCTGGTAAAAGCATTGTCTTGCATCCTTGCAAAAGCAACAATATTGGACAGAAATACGATTTTTTTACTTCAGCTTTTTATAGGTGGAAAACTAAATTAATGACTGTACGGCAAATCTGCTATGTCCTGCCAAATGCACTGATGTTAGTTGATACGATTAACTATTTGGGGTAAAGTGCCTAAAATGTACTTGAAATCAATGGCGAAACTCTGGCTTATGTCAATGGCAGCAAAGTTGGATCAACACTGAGCGCTGCTTAAGATCCCACCCACAATATTTACAAATACAGCTGTGTCTTTTAGATATACGTAATGTGTGTAAAAGGGCAAAAGCCCGAATATGTATCCAGATAACTGAGCTTCTTTTCTGCCTACAGGATGGAGTCAAAAGGTCTTTTTTTTTTTCCCTTTCCATTTGATTTTAATAACACTAAGGCAGTTCTTCTGACATGCACATTTCCGGGCTATCTTATTTTGTACCCATAATTTCAGATAGGCCTTCAGACTTTCACACAGACATCTTTGATTACATGATCTTAGAATTGCCAAGAGAAAAATTTACTGCATTTATAATGCTTAACATTTGGCTTACTTTAAAAACTGCAGCAAGCCCCCTTCCCAAGGTGGTCTCCTGGTCCTGGCCTGGATCAGGCTCGAGTGCATGCTGCATTGCTGGGTGCTGCCCTCTGCCTCCTCGCCTTTGATCATGAGCTCACAGCCATGGCCCTCAGAGAGCGTGCAATGGCATTTTGGGGGCTTCGTCAGGACGCGTCACTGCAGACCTGCTGCCCTGCATTGCTGTCCATGCTGGGGAGCTGCTCTGCCACTCTCCCCAGGCACTTGTCCATGACTGTGCCACCTCCACTAGACTCACGGTCTGAGCAACCTGCCTGTCTGGCTGTAGGTGCTGGCCTTTGATCCTCACCAGCTCCCCTGACAGGTCCTACTTATAGTTTTCTCCTATGTATTGAAGTATCAAGAAACACCGTCAAGAAACACCATCATGTGCTTTCAGCTTTTCTAGAGTCTGAACAGAGGAGGAGTTCAGGGGAGCTTGCAGCCATGGTCCCTGCCTTCTGCAAGAAACAAGTTTCTTAAAACCAGGTAGAAACATTTTCTTGGGAGAACATCTGAACCTCCAATTCTAGGATGAGAAGAGATGTGAATGAAATACAGGAACATGGTACTTTCATGAACTTGTCAGATTGTTCAGTCTGAGGATGTTGACGAGCCCTCTCAACCAATGTGCCTGGATTTCTCTTCACAGAAGCAGAGCTGAACTCTTGTAACAGCTTATCTCAAATTCTCAATATTTAGCTTTAGGAATATTATTTCTCAATTGAAAATCAATAGACTCATAGACTGTAAGCATCCATGAGAGACTATCCTATAATAGCACAATACACCATTTGGCAGCCCCAGCATCTCAGGATTTAGATTCCTAGTTGGTAGGTGAGAAAAATGTGTAATTGCAAGATTCCACATAACAAATTATTTCTTCAAAGATTTGCTGCTTTTTTCCCCCCCTCCTAACAGCTGGCAGAAGTACATTCATTTCCAGTTAGGAGTGTGATTGTCTAGACAAATCACAGGGGAAGTTTGTGTATTTGTATAGTACTACCATTCAAATTTCTGATAATATTTGGCACAATTCAGAGCACCTCTTTATTCAGAAAACTTGCTATGCATTTGCTTAACACCTATCCAAGTGAGCTGTATTTTTAGTATATGTATATGTTTAAGTATATCCTTTAAATGTTCTTTTAAATAGGGAGGAATGTTTGTATGTACAGGAATGCTTCTAGATCCATGACTTTATTGAGAAATATAGAGGGCTAAGCAGAAAAATGAAACTGATTTAGAAGCCAAAAGTTATTTATTTAAAATTAACCTCCACACTGTATCTCCCTATACTGTCCAGGGAAAGAAATGGGTGTCAAGAATCATCAACAAGCAGTTTAGGAGACTTCATTAGGTAGGTACTTCTCTCCATTGATTGTGCTGGATACTCCCAGAGGGTGATATAGGCAGCTTGGCTCCTTGGCTCCACCTTTTTTGTAGGAAATACTTAATGGCAAGTGGAGCACAGCTGACTCGTCAGAAAAAAAAAATCAACAACTGCCTCTTTACCTTTTGTGTAAAATCTTCGTACTTTAGTGTGTTTCTCCAGAAGTGGAGGTTTGACTTCTAGGCCTTTCTCATACTGAAGGAGTTCAAGTCCACACCTCAGAACAAACTTCTAATATCCAGCCTCTAATCTGAAGTTATATGCATTGCTGAGTGGAAGCTGCTGAATTTAGGGTAGCTAAGTGACCCAGGAGAGTCTATCCTGTGAAAATTTAGCTGCCTATCTTAGCTAGAGTTGGTCTCCAAAAGTTCCTTCTATAGTCAATGAAAGAGATAGGCCTTTCCAGTGGGTTATTCACAGCATCCAAATAAGGCTCGTTTATTTCTACTGTGTTTGATGCATACAGCTGCTTGTATTCAGCTGTGGTAGGGAGCTCTTAGAATGGCCTAAAATAGCTGAACTGGAATTGTACTTGACCATGTTCGAGTGGAAAATACACAGTACAGTTGTTTACGTGTTGCTGCTTCTCTCATATGTTGACAATGAAATACTTTCTCTTGGAGTAAAGTGATCTAGGGTACTCTCAGCAATTCTCTTCTACCATTGAAATCTTCACAGATTGCACTCCTGTCCAGATTTAGACTTAAACTGTTTTTCAACTTCACTGTTTCAAAATATTTGCTTGTTATGTTCCTAGCTTCTGGAACACATTGCTGTCAGTGTGAGGGCAGTAGGATCAAGGATTGTTTCTTCTGTAAGGCATGCGCTTCTGTCTGCTTGACATGAGAACTTTTGTGTCTGTAGCCTATTACTGTTTGATAAATGTTATGCCTTTCCAGCAATTGCTGGCTCGATGCAAGGGAAGGGAATGTCCTGTGATCCTCTTGCCTTCTGTCCATAAGGCTGTTTAATGGACTTCCTAAAAATTGTCTTTACGTGGCCTGTGAAAAGCGAACCTGGATGTTTATAAGTGTCCTAAGCCACCTCTTGTTATACTAACCCTCTGGGCACCCAGAGTTTCATCCACCATACCAGAATGCTCTGGCTTGGACTGGGACCATGTTTGCAGGCTTACTTGCTCAAGTCTGCTCTGGAGTTCTTCTTGTTCTCAAAATTTCTCTCAGAGCTATCCAGTAGCTTTTTGACACGGCTTTACTATGAGGCAGCTTTCACCTAGTGAGGGACTGTAGGTAATCATGCTGTAACCTTCAGTCAAGAAGGGTAGATCTTCAAATCCCCGTTCACTCTTTCCCAAGGAATTCCAACTTCGGAGAGCGTAGTTTGAGTGGGAGTTCGGTATCTCAGAGGTCAAAACATGGACCTTGCCACGGAAGGCACCGACTTCTGCATTTCCCCTTCAAGGGGTTGTCATGGTGGTGTTTCCTAAGGAAACGCAGCCAGCAGTGCCTGAGGCTGTGACAGGCCAAGAGAACCACACTCACGTGGTTAGAGGTGTAGCCATGAAGTCCAGAGCTTGTTTCATGGTACAGTCAGTAGAACAATTTGAGAGCAAAGTCACTGACCAAAACCTGCATAGCTTTCATTTCTCCTTTCTTTCCTGAGTGATTCTCATGGAAGAGGATGTGGGTCCTGAGTCAGGACAAACAGATTTTGCTCGCAGAAAGAGTATGCGTGCTCCTTTTCTTTGCTTTCCCCTTCCAGTGTAATATTATGAATGTGAGTGGATTAAATGCTGGGACCTGATTTATCATTGTTAATGATTTTCTTCTTTGCTTTTCTAGGATCTAGTTCAGGATCAAAATCAAAAGTTCCTCAACTGAGTATAAATGGCACACAGCACATCATTCAAGCAGGCCAGACTTTAAATCTCACATGCAGGTAACCAGCTGAGTTGGCTTCTGATAATTTGGCTGGGAATTTATACACCTGACACTTTCTTTTTCTGTAAGTGTAATTAGAAACAAATAAAACCTTATGTTGTGGGGAAAGGTGGGGAGTGAACTTCAATGGCAATTGTTTAATAGTTCTTTGTTGTTTCTGTTGTTGTTTTTGGAAAACAAGATAAAAGAGAACCCCAGAAATAGCCTGATATAATAAAAAAGAAAGCTTGGGAACTGAGCTATATAATTGCAGACCAACATAATTGTTTCTGCTTCCTTATCTGTATTTGCAGGGGGGAAATGGTTCATTCATGGTCTTTGCCTGAAACTCTAAGTAAGGACAGCAAAAGGCTGAAAGTAATTAAATATGCCTGTGGAAGGAATGGGAAGCAGTCTTGTAGTAGTCTGACCTTGAGCAGAACTCAAGCAAGTGACACTGGAAACTATAGCTGCAAATATCCAACAAGTGCTGTGAAAAAGAAGAAGGAATCTACAGTCTATGTATTTATTAATGGTAAGAATACATTTTTTAACACTTCTTGGAACTTTCATTTCAATACTGCAAAATGGATAAAAATGCACTTCAGCTATGGTGAAATACAGGGTTTTGAATGTTTTCAGCCTTGCAAAATTTCATGAAAATTTTACCAATCTGTGTATCAAATCTGCTTTCTCACTACTTGCAAGTGCAAATGCTAGTGTTTTATCTGTTAAGAAAAAAAACGAAGAAGGAAAAAGACCAAATCCAACCAGTGCATTTGAGTAACTAGCACTTCAAAAGGAAGTAGACTAGAAGTGAATCTGTGAAATGGGTATTGCAGAAGTCATGTTTTACAGAATCAAATACTGATTGATGAGAACCGTATACCTAGCACAATGTCTGCTTTAAACTGCCACTGTATGATTGCAGATTTCTAGACAGTTGAGGGATGCTGATACTTCTTTCCAGATCACAGAATTTTCTTATCCTGCAGAAAATTAACATTTGCATGTTAGTTTCATTCAAAACTGTACTCTGCAGTTCATGTTACACGGATTGTAAAATTCTTGAATAAGTGGAATCAAGCTAAGTACAGCCTTGTGTTCAGCAACCAAATATTGTGCAATATGTGGGAAATGCTGGAATTAGGTCAGTTAAGCTATAATAGAGATTGTTTGCTGATCCTGTTTTCTTCCAGGATATTAATCAGACACTTCTCAGAACAACTGACTTCAATTGAAATAATAATAAAAGAAGAAATTATAAACCCTCTATGTTTTGCATTTAACTTTGTACCTTAGTCTTTCCTGATTTTACAGCAAAAAGTTAGTAAATTACTGTAAGGTATCATGATTCACAGATTTTGGAAGCCTGGATTAGAGAGAACGCACAACTGGAATTTTTCCAAATTATGTGTCTGCTGCTTCTAACGAGTTCACATCACAGTGAATTAGCCTTTGTTTTCATTGGGTGACATGAAGTGTGGGACTGGTGCTGTGAAAAAGCAGAACAAAGTGGACCTCTCACTACACAGAGAGAAAATAAGATACTGCTCTCTGTTATTGTGTGTTGCCTTACTGAGAATTATTGAATAATTCATGCTGTTCATCCTGCTTTTTACATCTGAAACACAGCACAGAATATTTTCTCACCCAGCTATTTACCTATATGACCCCTGCTGTTCTAATTCACTGGATATCCAACTACAGATGCACCCATGAAAGCATAATGAAAGTAGGTTATTCATTTAATGACCAACATTTCCTGCTGCCTAGCAAAACTTACGATTTTCTTGGAAGATTTTTTTCACATTTCCCATTGCGGGACCACCTCCTTGATCCTCCTACCTTGGACCTCTAACTGAGATCTACCCACAGTCTTTTCCATTTACAACATGAGAAGAGCAATGATGGCTGTGACCCTGCCTGAGAACCTCTATGCTAAAACGGCTTTACAGTATATGAGATTACTTC